>NC_059332.1:6456527-6766666 GCF_018350155.1 Leopardus geoffroyi | reverse complement strand
GGTATTTAGGGACTTACCGAGGCACGTTCTGATTTCTTTTTCAAGACACATTTTCTTCGTTATTAACTGCTACACCGGTGGCTGGTAAAGCCTCAGAAACTTGACTCTGCTACTTGGACATGTGTTAATAATTCAGGCAGAGGTAGGGCTAAAAAATTCCCTTTGTACTTCTTATCTAGAATTTTGATTTTTTTTTTTTTAACAAATACATTAACGGTATTAAGACCGTCTGGGTCATTTCTGTGCTATTTAAGAGAACAGATTGTTTTCAAGCATTGGTAGGCAGTGCAGAAGAATCTATTTACATTTAAATTATTTGCTAATTACAAATCATGATTAGCTATTAACTAAGAAGAGTCACTTAAAGACAACTACTAGGCAACACTTGTTAAGTTTGCTCCAGTGATGAGGACTTGGAGAATAACAAAATTGAGGTTAAAAATAGTTTGTGATCCATATCTCTTCATCAACTCAGATACACCTCCCCTTATTTCCAGGCCAAATGCTTATGGTTTTCTTGGACCCGAAATATCTCAGTACAAAATAATACATACAAGAGGAAGGCTGATAAATTGTCTAAATTCGAGAAATCATATCCTTCAAGGTTACTCCCCAACTAGACTCTTTTCCTGGATTTTTTCAAGCCTATAATCAAGGAGTAGCACAACACAATCCCGGCAAAGACAGCTGCGGGGGAAGCAGGAATAAACATTTGTTTTCACTTTGAAAATGAGACTGTTGCCAAGAGGTTTTGGGCTCCTGTACAAGTCTTTGCAGAATTACAGAAAGATTTCAGAACATAGGAGAAACAACGGCCACAATTACCTTTGATTCGGCACATCGCTTTTCAAGTCTGGACAGACATATGTCAAACTAGGTGCCCTCATCATCTACCATAGAGGTCAACTTAATGAAAGAAGGAAGAGAGTTTTGCTCCAGTCCCTGCAGGGCTATACAGAGCGGTATAAGCCCAGATGATTCCAGTGGACTCCTGCAGTATCTTGGGCTCCATGTCACGAAAAAAACATACAGCTGGAGGAAGATTCTGATTCTGACACACTTAATCCCTCCTGTGGCATGAATCATGCCGACCTTTCAGAGCTGGTGGAGATTTGTGAGAGTTAATTATTTATTTAAATAGTTTGCAAATGAGGCATTACTCTCCAGAAGTAGGTGGTATCATTACTTCCCGCTGGTGGACACTACTAAACGTCTAGACCAAGAACGACAGGACTTAGAAATGATCTTCCCAAGTGGTTGGATATGGCATAAAGACATGACAAGATATTCATTGGCAAGAGAAGGCATAGGTGCTACGAGAACCCATGTTACACGAAAACTGTGCGCATGTCACATCGAGGACAGCATCTGCACCAACATATTTACATAAACTGGGGTGGAGTGAGAGACTAGAAGGACCTCATGGAGGTCAGTGATTACCTGTGTTTAGTTTCCACGTAGTGGTGACTTCACAGGTTTTCAAAAGGTTATTAAAGCAATCAAGCAAACAGCACTGCGCGTAGTTCAACAAAAACTTGTTGTAAACGAAGAACTGGGATTCCTCCAATTCTGTGTTCCTGACAGGTCCTTAAAATACATCAGCAAAATAAGGCAGGCATTTTTTACCCTTACCAAGTAACTTTCAACTAAGCTCAATAAAGTCATTAGTGTCCGTCAACTGTCGATAAGGTATTTGAATTTCTTGAGATGTCTCATTCCTCTACCAGACCCCACACTTCTCTGTGTGCCCCACATAGACCAACAGTTGTCATAAGGGAACACATATAAGGCCTTAACAGCAGCACAATGAGCAGAAACCTGCTTATAGAATATCCTGTGTTGTGTCTGAAGGCATTGTTCCTGATGAGGTTCTTCACTATAAAAACTAACCCATTCTGTGAATTTATTAATTTGATCAAAGAACTCTTTACAAGGGTAATGAATTAAGCCAACTGTTTTAAGCAATTTAGCAAAACAGCCTCTCGAATGACCAAATTAAAATATGGGTATGTGTGTCTATCTATCTATCTATCTATCATCTATCTATCTATCTATCTATCTAATGTCAGTGTGTTCTGTTAACAGAATGCCCACATCATCTACCATAGAAGTCAACTTAATGAAAGAAGGAAGAGAGTTTTGCTCTAGTCCCTGCAGGGCTACAGAGCGGTATAAGCCCAGATGATTCCAGTGGACTCCTGCAGTATCTTGGGCTCCCTGTCACGAAAAAAACATACAGCTGGAGGAGGGTATTGTGTCATTTTAACCTATTGGTGATCCACCAAATACTAGCAGCATGCATTTCTGTGCCTCCATTATGAACACTGTTGTCTTGTAAGGAATAGCAGGAGAGAAGAGTGTTCTTTACTACCCGACAGAATTCTCATAACCTCTCTGGATGGATTCTCTTTGGCTTTTTAAACTTCCTGCTTCAGGCCACATACTCAAGGCTCCTAGGAGATTCCGTGTTCCTCCTTTTTGCTGCAGATTACCTGGCATTGAAAACATGTCCCTCAAAATAACTGGGAAACTGGCTCAATTTAAGAGGTGATAAGATGATTTTTATTTGGGTTATTTGTGTCAAACATTCTTGCAAATTCTAAGGCCTTCTTTGATATTACCTCTTATATTTTATATTTCTTTCCAACATATAATACCAAACTCATCCTAATGAGTGGCTGGGATGATAACAGACAATATTTAGGTCATTGACCTTTTGAAATATTGCAGAATGAGTCCTGGGAGCTAGGAAGAAACATCAAACAAAAGAAATATGACTCTGGTTGTCTGTATCATCACTGAATAGAACAGACAGTCACACTCCATGACTTTTGCCTATACCTGAGCCATGACTGAAAGTTGGTTCTAGAATATTCGGCTGAGCTGCCGAGCCTAGTGCCTGGCTGAGCTGAGACTTTAAAAATGCCCTGCCAACTGTTTTCTGGAGAAAGACAAAACAATGAATGCTTATGGTATTTCTTTGTTGGAGCTTTGTAATTCACACACTCACGGAAGGCTCTGAGAAATCTGGTTGTAAAGAAACCTGCCAAATTCAAACCGGTAAGATCGTTGAGTCACTGTATTGTTCACCCGAAACGAATATAACGTTGTATGTTCACTATACTTCAATAACAAAAGAATGGATTTGGAATTAGCAAAACAAGCATATTACATAAATATACGACAAAATACACCAGAAGAAATAGCAACAGAATCTATCATGGTTCTGGGACGGGGGCATGGGCAGGTAATGCAGAGACCTGACTTTTTTGTAGCTGTTGTTGTAAGCCTTTTAACACCTTTTATGTATTTATGTATTTGTTTTTTTAAATGTTTATTATTGAGAGAGAGAGAGAACAGAGCATGCATGCATGAGTGGGGAAGGGGCAGAGAGAGAGAGAGGGAGGCAGAGGATCCAAAGCCGGCTCTGCGCTGACAGCAGAGAGCCTGACACAGGCTCGAACTTATGAACTGTGGGTTCGCGCCCTGAGCTGAAGTCAGACTCTTAACCGACTGAGTCACCCAGGCATTTCTTCCTTCCTTCCTTCCTTCCTTCCTAATATAATTTTTTGTCAAATTAGCTAACATAGAGTGTATACAGTGTGCTCTTGGCTTCAGGAGTAGATTCCCATGAGTCATCGCTTACACAAACACCCAGGGCTCATCCCAACAAGTGCCCTCCTCAATGCCCATCTCCCATTTTCCCCTCTCACCACCCCCCACCATCAACCCTCAGTTTGCTGTCTGTATTTAAGAGCTTCTTATGGTTTGCCTGTCCGTACTTGTAATACTCACTTTGGTGAAACCCATTTTGAATATAAACAAAATTCTTAAAAAAAAAAAAAACCCACAGTGATTACTTATGTTTTCTCACAGAACTAAAATACTTCATGACCTGAGAGTGCTAACAATTTCCTTGAGCTGAGTCATTTTTAAGAACTTCAACTCTAAGACTGGTGTTCAGGACACAGTCAAAGCTGTTGGGGCCAGCCCTTGAGTCCCCCCCCCCCAGGGCCAGGCTGGAATTGAAACATCCTGTGTACACCCTAGAATCATGGCAACAGTATTTGGTAACCACATCTCATTGTCATAAATGATGAGGAAGGGTTATTCTCCATTTGCTTCTTCTCGTGAAATCATTTCATTTACATAAGATACATTTATGAACCATAAACCAATGATACTGAAGCACTATTGACCATCTTGTTTCATCTTTTTATTTTTTTTTTAATGTTTATGTATTTTTGAGAGTGGGGGTGGGGCAGAGAGAGAAGGAGAGAGAGAATCCCAAGCAGGCTCCACACTGTGAGCACAGAGCCCCACATAGGGCTTGATCCCATGAACTGTGAGATCATGACTTGAGCCAAAATCAAGAATCAGATGCTTAACCAACAGAGCCACCAGGGCTTTCCCATCTCATTTTAAATATATGTTCCCTGAAAACACTTTTATCTCCAGTGTAGGAAATTTATAATTAAAGGAGTTGTCAAATTGGTCAAGGTGATTTGAATAGTTACAGTCTGCAATAAAAATGATGTTGATTTTTTTCCTTTAAGAAAACAAACCAAGGGTGCCTGGGTGGCTCAGTTGGGCTTCAGACTCTTGATTTTGGCACAGATCATGATCTCATGGTTTGTGGGTTCGAGCCCCATGTGGGGATCTGTGCTGACAGCGTGGAGCCTGCTAGGGATTCTCTTTCTGCCCCTCCCCATTGGCTCTCTCTCTTTCTCTCTCCCCCCTCAAAAATAAATAAATAACCATTAAAAATAAAAACGAAAAAGAAGACTGCTTAATTTTATTTAATCCAGAATTTTCCTAAACACTTTTGGAATGGAATCCTAGTTTTGAGAAGCACCTATCAAATTAAATGAAAGTTCCTTTTGTTGGAATGGGTTTGGGAAATACTAGGTTACACAAGGACAATTTATATCCCTTCGTGCGATAATGAGGAGGTGTGAGAGGAAGCAGCTCATATGAGGAAATCGAATGATGAAGACCAGAAAGAACAGGACAAATGATTGTCAGGTGCTACTAGGAAGAGACCCAATTGCCTACACAGGCCATCATTTTTGCTGAAGAACAAATAATTGTTTTAGAGTTGGAAAATCAACACATGTATCAATGTGTATGATAATCTTAAGAAATTACCAAAAATGTAAGATTGAATAAATAGAGCAGAATTTTTTAAAATGTGAAATGTTATTCTTTATTTTTCCAGAAAGTTTACTTAAGAATATCTTTGGAGAGTTGATTCAGAGAGAAGCATCCTTGTGTTCTTCCTTACGGCTCTTTAATCCGTGCACATGCAGAGACATTTCTATTTTGTGCCCCCTCTCCACCATGTGCTGAGGGTTTCAAACACCCCACCTTCTCTTGTCTTACTCATCAATCCCTAATACTGCCCTCTGGAGTGAGTGTGGTCTGACCCCATGAGGAAGGAGGGAGCACCTAGGAGAATTGTGAATATTTATGTAAGCCATTAAGTAGAATGCAAACAAAGGGGTGATTGTTAGCATATTTCTTGGAGTGGGTTTTCTTTCCAAAGTGGAGATTTCATGTCAAGGCTCCTCTTGGAATTCGGAGTTGGTGGGGGGGGGGGGCGGTGTGGGGGGAAGAAACTGATGGGAAAATGTGTCCTGTTGTGTCAATGCTGTAAATATTTAATGTTACAGATGGAGACCTGTGAGTCACAAACAATATGCCAAAGAACAATTGTTTATTTACTATTTTGCCAAAGATTTATTTTCCTGAAGTACAAACATTGGAAGGGAAGAGTTAGGAAGGTGAGAGGGTGGGAGGCCAGAAAAGGAGAGTGGAAGGGAGGGAGGGAGGAAAAGAGGGGCACATTTTCTCTTTATTAATTTAGAGTAATCACTTTCAATGAAAAAAGCATTGAAAGTCTGACTCAGGGAGCGAACACGGAGAAGATTATCCTTCCTGGAAGCAAAGCTTTGATGTATTTATAGTAAGTTGTTTCTTTTTTTTTTTTTTTTTTTAAGTTTATTTATTTTGAGAGAGACAGAGATAGCACTATTGGGGTAGGGGCGAAGAGAGAGGGAGACAGAGAATCCCAAGCAGGCTCTGCACTGTCAGCTCAGAGCCTGGCATGGGGCTTGGACCCACAAAACCGTAAGATCATGACCTGAGCTGAAACCAAGAGTCAGATGCTTAACCGACTGACCCATCCAGGTGCCCCAAAGTTTTGATGTGTTTGATAACAAAAGGCCCCTGCCAGCCACAGAGCTGAAAATTATCTGAATGTCTATTGCAAGGAATAACTTCCCCACAATCTTTCTGACATTGAATTCTCTATCCCATATCAAGCTAGCAAACATCAATATACATTATTATATTATACATTATATTATCACACAATAATATCTACAAGGTATATATAATATATAATTAAAATGTGTCTATATATGCACTGTGCTATATGATTTCATAAAATAATCTAATAATAAAATAATAGCTGTAACGAACGTTGAAATGACTTAGTGCAGACAGCATGAACGGAAGGTAAATACACATTGGGTGAAGAACAGGTGACGATATATAATCACACTTGCCATACAAATACATAGACTTTCCCTCAATTCCTGCAGCCCTGATCATTTTGCTCTAGTTACCTCTCCAAAGCAAACATACAACATATCACAGCTTAATTTCCCCTTTTACCAATGCTCTTTCACTTGCATACCTGTTTGATTATATTATTTGAAATTTACAAAGGAAGACTGTTTCCTGGGGCACTTGACCGCCTCAGTTGGTAAGCTTATGACTCTTGATTTCAGAGGTGTGAGTCTGAGCCTCACATTGGGCATGGGGTCTACTTAAAAACATGTTTTCACTAATTCAGTTAAAAACAAAACAAAACTATACTAAACAAAGCGTTGTCCCCCGAAACATGTTGATTTCATGAGCTAATAAGAATGACTTGAGGATTGGGGTAGTCCCCCTGCTCTTCGTTCTGGCACACTCTTCGGTTCAAAGGTGGCAGAAACAGTATCTGGGGTCCTCAAGACTCTGGGTACTCCTTTAAAAGCAATGATGCTTATCGTAGTACAATTGAAAAGCCAGAGCTTGTGGATGGTGTACATCTTAGCAAGTGGTCAGACTATGTCTCTTCTGAGATATTTGGCCGATTTTAGCTTGAAGCTAAACTCATATGTAGCTTCAGGCCGTGATTCTCTACACATTCTTCATCCAAATAATATCTGGCAATAGTCTTCTGAAAACATAGACTGGGAATGACCATCATTGGAATGATAGACTTCCGGCTACGAGTCTTTTCTCCTTCTGTCACCATAATGGGGATTTTCTTGTTCAAATATGGACTTTTTCTTGTTAAGTAGGTATCGATGACTTAGTGGTTAAGAACCTGTCGTCAAGACTACTTGGGTTCAAGACACAACTTCTTCACATAATTTGTAGGAGAGCTTTGGAAGGTGATTTTTTCCTCCCCAAACCTATTTCTCCTGTGTAAAACATGGATAAAAGTATTATCTACTTTATGAGGATTAAGGAAATGAAAATTCACTCAAATTATTGAGCACCTTCTGGTATATAGGAAATGATCATAAAAAATAATTTGTATTGTGATCTAAACTGGATTTGGAGAAAACGTGACAATGATTGTACTGGCAGAAGTGGACTGGTTCTAGGTCCTCAAATTGAGCTGGGTCCAGTTCTGTAGCTTTTAGACCAGAAGATCCTGTAAAAGAAAGGAGGCAAAGAGGAGAAACTCAGAACTGTTCTGTATTGAAGGATGATAAATGCTTCGTCTCTGTTGTTTATATACAGTAATAGGGATGTCAGTGAGTTACTCGGGACTGCTGAGTCTATTAGTTTCATGTATAAATCGGGCATAATATAATTTGCACATTGTTGACCTAAAAAGCCATGAAAGTGCGGTTCTTATTGTTAATTTTTTCACTGGTTCTGACATAAACGAAATGAAAACTAGGAACGTTAACCACTAAGATCTGTGTTTTTTTTCAAATTGCAGTGAAAAGCCATTCCCACTACTCTGGGGAATAAAGCCATTCCTTTCTTGGTTCTTTGTTGGCCCACGGACACACACAAAGACCGTTATGATACTTGTGTTATCTATAGTATTTTTCACTTACAGCTCAGTCCATGGAAAGTTCCCATAATATGCTTTGTAATGCTTAACTGGGTATTTCACAGAAATAGATTATTTCAGGTTTAGTTCATCTTAGCCCTGTCATATGTTTCTTTCTAGTTGGAAAGGAACCATGGATTTTAGGACAAAATAAACAAGCAAACAAAAAAAGAATTACAACTGCAATGAAAGTTCAACACTTTATTCCTAATTCTTTGAATACGTCAACAATAAATGCCTAGGTTTCCTCTTGACGGGTCAGTAACTGCATTGCGGACACACAGTAGATGTGTGTGCATCTCCGTGTCAGTCTGATGGACCATGGAGGCAAGATTCAGGACTCTGCTTCCAGAAAGCCCAAATACTGCTTTGCGCCATCGAATCTAGTTCTAGAAATCAAATCCTCTGTATGAGTCTGAGTACCGTGGAATTCTGGGACTTCGTAACTGTGTTCTCTCTTTTCACTTTGAGGCCTAAAGAATATTTCGCAACTAAAAAGTGGCCTTTCCTAAAAGGACTTTTCTTCCAGCTTCCACTTCCAACCTGCCCCCTGTGCATGTGATCACCGCCACCCCTGACTCACTACCTATACCTCCTGGGATCTGGGCACAGAGAATGCCAGGGCTGTAGGGAATGTACCAAAGTCACTGAGGTCACTGTATAAACAGACTGTGCTTAAAAGGAAATCTTAAGAGAGCCCAGGAAATGTGAAACCCACTGTGGTTCTGCCTGGGGAAAAGACGCCCCTACTCCCTAATTCTCTCTTGCTTAATCCATGGAAAAAGATTCAACCAGACAAGTTGCTGAGTTTAAGGTCAAATTGAAATTCTTTTCCCACCTCTTTTCAGTTTTTCCAAGCCAAACATTTTACTGGCTCTAATGCAGAAAGCATAGAAGTTTATCCTTACTTGCCCTAGAAACCCTGCTATTTTCATCTTAAATAACCAGTCTCTGTGCTGGGAGCTTTTAACCCACTGCTGAGTGAGGTTTCACTGGATTTGCCCTTCTCTGATTTGTCTCAATTTGTACCATTTTAATTTGTAGATACACAAGCCAATGCGTTGAATTTTGCTTACCTACAATAACCAACCATCATACTTCACCTACAAGGTTTCCCTCCAGCTGAAACCTCACAATTTTCACTTACTGTCTGTAGTACAAGTCTATAAAGATGGTCTCAATGTTCTTTTCTTTCATTTTTTTCCCACTTGTCCTGACTAGGTCTTTGCATAAATTAACACTGAAGCACAAGTCACCAGTGACTTCCGTCCTACAAAATCCAATGGTCATAAATGTAGCATTCACCCTTATAAAACTTCTAGAAAAAATATAAGACAAAACTTTTGTCAACTTGGGTTAATTAGGCAAAGATTTCTTAGGTATGGCAAGAAAAGGTAATATATTGGGTTTCATCAAACTGAGAAACCCCTTTACTTTGAAAAACACCATATGAGAAGGAACTGACAAGCCACAGCCTGGGGAGAAAATCTTTGCAAAGCATATATCTGATAAAAACCTGATACGCAGAATGCACAAAGAACATTCATAACTCAATACTGAGGAGACAGACAACCCAATTACAAGACGGACAAACTATTTGAAGAGAGAGTTCACCAAAGAAAGATAGTAAGCATGGCAGATAAGTACATGAAAACATGCTCAATATCAATAATCACTAGAGAAATGGAAGTTAAAACCACAATGATGCACCACATTTTAGAATAAAATTAAAATAAAGAAAGGAAGAAAAAAACTGGAACCAATGGAACTCTCTTATCTTGCTTTTAGGACAAAAATTGGTTCCATAACTTTGGAAAACAGTTTAGATTTATATATATATAATATAATATTATATATATATAATATATAAAAATTATAAATATATAATATATATTATGTTTATATATATACTAGTGTGTATATATATATATATATGTATGTGTGTGTATATATATATATATATACACACACACACACACACACACATATATATATATATATATATATATAAACTTCAACACGCAATTACCATATTACCCAGCATGCTGCTGCCTTGGCATTTATACAAACGAAATGAAAACCTGTGTTCACACATGCAAAAATTCTATGTGAATACTTATAATGAATTCATTTGTAATCTCCCCAAACTGGAACCAACTTTCCACGGGGATGGGTAACAAACTGTAGTTTACGCACCCAATGGATACTACGCACCAGTGAATGGAGCATCTCCTGATCCATGAGGCAACCTGATGAATCTCAACCTGCTTTATGCCAAATGCAAGCAGATTTTAGAAGCTCATACTGTGTAAATTCCTTATCTATGACATACTTGTAAAAGTAAAGGTGCAAAAAACAGATCCATGACTGGGTCTGGGGATGGTGTTTACTACAAAGAGGCACTGGGAACTGGGCGTTTTGATGAAAACTTCTATGTATTGAGTATGCTGGTGCTAAAAAGTTTCTCAAAACTTAGCTAACCTTATACTAAAAAGAAAAAATTCTACTGTGTAAATTACACCTTATTTTTAAAAAAAATAGGAAAAAAATGTTAATGGGCAATGACTTACTTCATAACCATCCACAGTAATTGATCATCATTCGAAAATTAATCCAGTGGTCAATTCTAAGCCCTCACCTTTTCTGACCTCTCTGGGGTCACTTGACAAAGGTGATCAGCCCTTCCCTTCTGAATTGCTTTTTCCTTTTTGAATTTTGGCTTCACAGATGACAAACTTCTCTGGTTTCCTTTCTGCTTCACTGGCGGCTCCTTGGCGGTCTCATTCGCTGGCCTAGAATTTTTTGACCTCATCTGTTACCACTGTCCCCTCCGCTCACTCTGCTCTGGGGACACTGGCCACCCTGCTCCCCTTCAGCCCAGCTGGGCGCTCTTCCTCAGAGCCTTCCCACTTGCTAGCCCGTTAACACTGAGCACAGTTCCTTGCAAGACTGAGTCTCTGTTTGCAGGTTTCTGTTCAGTTCTTATATCCTGAAGGCAGAATATATCCCTATCTAAAATAGCTGCCCCCAATGCCCATGGTCTATCTGTAGTTGCTTTCACTGAATAGTCTGTTTTCCATAGCACTTATATGGAATGACCTTTGTTTATTGTCGGTCTCCCATGGGCATACATTAGATCAGAGGCTTTATCTGGTTGCTTGTCGTATGTATGTCTGGTGCATAGGACCAGGCCTAGCACATAGCAGACTCTCAGTAAATACACACACACACACACACACACACACACACACACACACACACACGTCTTCTTTCCTTTACTACTAGCTATAAAATTCTCACCTTCCCTCATCCATAAGTAAATTAACAATAGATTGGACCATGTGAAACGGTGAAATGGTCAATACTTGTTCATTTTGGAACTACAGGATGGAAATTTCCTATGTTCAAATTTAACACCATCATATTGTTAAGAAAACAAAATAAAAACACACAAACGTGCCAATGACACATAGATTAAAATAATACAGGTGCTACATAGGTCAGACACCATGGACAGAATATTATTACATATAAACAAAAGCTGGCCCTGCCACTGTGATGCCTCTACCTTTCCATGAAAATCTGTAAGTCAGTGGACAGTGACAGGACACCTGCTTCCTGAATGATAAGAAGAAATGAATGGATTTCACACTGACAGCTTGTTAATCCATTACCTGGCAACCACAGCTTGGAGACCAATCTTCATTTTCAAAAACCCATGTTCTCTGTTGAAGTCTTATTTAAGTAATATCTGTGCAATCTGTGAATGAAGCCAGAGCGGAGACATGTATAAAAATCACAATGCCATTCACTGACAGATATTAGCTCTTTCTCTGCTAATACAGAGAACGGATTTTTTCATTTTTCTTTCCAGCACACCAACTATAATTAAATTTAAGAAGTGCCAAAAATTAATGCTCTCTTTTTTTTCTCTTTCTTACAACTGAAACAAATAATTCCATGGTATTTGCACATCATACTTAATTGCAAATGGTAATCGACAGCATAAATCTTACATTAGTATGCTAGCTTCGGTGACATCTATTTGTATTTCCAACCTTTAATACTGCAGATGGTTTAATACTGAATAATCTCTGGTTTTCAATATCTTCAGCCGCTTTTACCTTTGTAAGTTTTCTTTCTTTCTTTCTTTCTTTCTTTCTTTCTTTCTTTCTTTCTTTCTTTTTTTTCAGAAGCTTTGTGAGTATAATAGATCTATGGATGCCTAAAGCCCATCAAATGGAAATGTGATGGAGTTGATATCCACACTGTGGTTTTCCCAATTGGGCATCAGGCTGAAGATTTCCTTCCTCAGTCCTTTTCTTAGTTTCTCCCATTGGCTAATGTAATCGATAAGCCTATGCATTCTTTAAGTGTACTTAACACCTGATGCTTATGCTTTTGAAAAATATGGCACTGAGTAAGTTTACCCTTCTGATAACTCATTTGTGTTTGTGTTTAACTCATCATACTCTGCTGGCTTAGGCAATGACACGAATGGTTTCTCACTAGGAGGATGTGCAAAAGCTCTCGGTTATTAATTAGCTAGGCCCCAGTTACTAATTAGCTAGGCCCTGGATGAACGAAGAATTATCACTAAAAGCAAGACAATCAACTCAATTAAGAGGAAAGTGTCACCTTACCCTGTGAAAGCAAGGCAGAGGTTCCTTGAGTATACACAATAAATACCTAAAGTTTCACCACATACTAGATGAATTTTGACATTTACTAGACAATTTTGTTTTTACTAGACAATTTTGAAATATCCCAGCACAATGAATGGACTGCTTAAAAATCTCACCATGAAGGCACTGATAAAGATTCATCAAAGAATCAATATATAGCATATTTTCAAATTAATTCTACTTCATTTGAAGTTTTAAAGTTAACTGTTTATATTTTCATAAACCATGTGCTATAATTGCACATGTGAACAAACTCATGTGTGTGTGTGTGTGCACGTGTGTGCACGTGCAGCTAAGGAGAAGATACAAATGATGGTCACATGGTCTAAAAGACCTATGTCCAATAACAAGGGCCAAACACAATGATTACGTCTGTTGGGAGGAAAAATGTAGACATCTGATCTTATCTATTCCTTTTTACTGGGCAATTGTGCATGTTTGATTAAATTGCATTTGTGGGCACCTGGGAGGAGTAGACACTTTAATTTGCAAATTTATTTTCCTCATTTTCCAACTATATAAGTTTTGTCAAATAAACAGGTTCAAAATGAGCAGGATGGTTTAATAAAATGGGTGTTCATAGAAATGCTCAAAGAAGGAAAGATGAAGAATTGAAAGTGTTTTTCTGAGGTAATTAATAGTTCTTTGTAATTTTCTTTTGAGAAAGAGAGTGCACGTGCACAAGTTGGGGAGAAGGGCAGAGAGAGAGAGAGAGAGAGAGAGAGAGAGAGAGAATCTTAAGCATGTTCCACAACCAGCGCAGAGCTCAACATGGGGTTTGAATGCATGACCCTGGGATCATGACCTGAGCCGAAATCAAGAGTCAGATGCTTAACCAACTGAGCCACCCAGGCGCCCCAATAGATTTTTTACTGCATACTGCAATTCCCATTGTGGGGAAGGATCCTTACATGAAACAAAGGTACTAATTCCTGTTCTCTATACTTAATTATTGTACACTAACTCAGACTTTTAAATTTGGCAGAAATTACCTAGTTAGTCATAAAACATGCCTTCCTTAAATCTCCTAAGGTTGGATTCTTCTTGAACAGTAGTTCTCAATGTTGGCTGCGTACTAACACCACCAAGAGTTTTTAGATAAACTGTGTTAAATAAATCCTATAGAGGATGTTTACACTCTTCTATAGAGCTACTACATCGGAATGTCTAAAGGGTGAGACCTGGGAAGTCATATTTTTAAAAAATATATCCATTTTAGTTGAAGTAAAATGTGTGCACGGAAGAATGCTACTCTCATAAATGTACAGCTTAAGGAGTTATCTATCACAAAATGAACACACCCGTGTTCTGATAAACAGAACATCACCAGTGTCCCACTTACATGCCTTCCTCATAGGTATTAGTACTTCTTAGAACTTCCCCAGAAGATGCTAAGGTACAGCCAGGGGTGAGAACCACTCTATTTACGGCTAATTGTTTTCTACACCAATTTCTCTGTTTTGATTAAGTTCTGAGGAATGAGTTATGAATCATTATTCTATGTTGGTGTTTTATCTTGAAAATAACCATTTAGACGAGTCGACATTACATCCTTTTGTACAAATGAAGAAGTGGAGGCTGAAAGACTTGGTATAATTTGTGGACGTGATACCTTAAAATGGGGGCACTGGAATGTAAACCCAGGTCAGCTTAGTGGTTAAAAGTTAAAACTGGAAGCAGACAGACTTGGGTTTGAACACCACTTCCTACCTGTGCAGCCCTGAGTTAACTGATGTAGTCTTCTTATCAAGAAAATAGAGATCGCAATGTCATCTAGCCCATCTCATTGTTACAGGGCTTGTAAATGACATGGCACAGTGCCTCGTGACTATTGTTTTGGCCAGTGTTAGTCTTACATCTGATTCCAGAAACAGCTTTTCCTACTGTCCCAAACAGCTTCTTCTAAAAAGCCAAAAGTGAAAAATGACTTCCTGCCAGATCTTTAAGGCTGTAATTGTTTGATTTAATTTCCAGGCGAAGAAGGTCGTCATAGTATATACACATTCTAGTGTGTTCCCAAATTCTGAAGACCCAGGGCAAACAGTATTCTTATTATGCCTTTTTCAGATTAATAATTAGACCCATCGATTTAAATTTTGAGAAATTCCATCTGAAAAAGTGTCCAGATATTGAAGAGAAGTATATTAAAATATTAATTAGGAATAAAATTCACATTATTTATTGATAATACATTTACCCTACATTTCTTTTTATAAAATGGAGATAGATGAAGGATAAATGATAGAGAGAGAGAGAGATAGATGATAGATAGATATCTTTGTAAACAGGTAAAGAAACTAGATGAAGTAAAACAAATTATGGGATTTCCTCTTCTCGTTCCCTGGGACTGAGACTACCTACCTACAGAGCGTTTAGAAAGTCAAGAGATAAGGAAAATAACATTACATCACTGTTGTCCTTTCAGGTTAGCAAACAAA
Organism: Leopardus geoffroyi; assembly: GCF_018350155.1. Taxonomy (NCBI): domain Eukaryota; kingdom Metazoa; phylum Chordata; class Mammalia; order Carnivora; family Felidae; genus Leopardus; species Leopardus geoffroyi. The sequence goes on along the minus strand of NC_059332.1, from coordinate 6,751,418 downwards.
AGCTGGATACAGCAAATCATGTAAGTTTGAGCCAGGTACCTTTGCCTTACTAAATTACAATGTTGGGGAATTTCCACTACATCACGGGGACATGCATAAGCTACCCTACTTCCTTATTAGACCAGTTACCTCACATGACTCATTGTTATTGCTAACCAGACAATTCTTCTAGGGAAAAAGAGAGAGAGAGAGAGAGAGAGAGAAAGAAAGAAATCAGAGTGGTTAATGATCGTATTTGACATGTATTTACCCTTCTACTTGGTAATGTGAGGAGGCAGAGATCAACAGCTTTCTTGAAAAATGTCATCAGTTAGACTGGACTCCTTCTCTAGGAATTCCATAATGAAGACAAATACATTTACTGAAAGAGGTGTGACTGATTACCAGCAGAGTATGTTAGATCTGACTGTGACACTTTAGTTGGTCAAGTACTTTAGACTTCAGCTGTTTTGTATGTAAAATGTTGCTGTTACCTCGGGGTCCCTGTGTGATTTGACTTTGGAAAGATGAGGACAAAATCCGAGATGTCATGGGACTTTAAAAACTTTGTGTTTTTGTTGTTGTTGTTGTTGTTTTCTTGTTTGTCTTCAAGGTTTATATCTCTCTATGTTACAGTAGGAATTTCTAAGAGTAAATGGTCAGAGACTGTATCAATAATCACAAACTAATTGTAGTATTATAGTATCAGGGCATCTTCCAGGCAGGGACATCTACTCACATAGGGTTTTCTGCAAGTTTCAGTTTTGACTCATTTCCCCTGAATCCATTCACCTTTCTTGTTCTTAAAATTTTATTTTCAGCAATTTTTTTAAGTAGGCTCCATGCCAAGTGTGGAACCCAACACGCAATCCTGAGATCAAGACCTGAGCTGAGATCAAGAGTCCAATGGTTAACTGACTGAGCCACCCAGCATCCCAAAAGTTTATTATTTTACTCTATTAGATTGAATCCCAGAGAACGTTGTTTTGACATCAAGTGTTTATTCTTAATATTATATAGTATTAACTAATATTTTAAAAATTAATATAAACTAAAGTCTCAAGCAAGAGCAATCGACAAGACTATCAAACAGGAGTTTATAGGGCAAAGGAAAACTTCCTAGTGGAACCATTCAATCATGTTTTCAGGACTCAGCCAAATTGTAGGAAACTATTAAAAAAGTTCTTCTTTAGAGGAATTTATATTAAGGATGACGATGAAAAGAATAGGAACAGAGACGTAAGAGTTGTTTAGAAAGGATCAAGTGGTCTTCAAACATTAGCTGTCAGTAGTTATACCGCTAACTACCGCAGCAGCTCCTTTTGACAGGCATGATTGGACTAATTCCATACAAAAATGTGTGATGACAGAGAAAGGTTTCAGCCTAACGACAAAGTTTTCAATCATTTTAATAAATATAATGTATAGCAGCAGCACTGTTAGGCATATTTTGTACATAATTTAGGATTTAACTTTGCTCTGTTTCTGGTACACTTGAATTACTAGGGTGTATGTCCTCATACTAAGTAAAGGTCAAGTTGATGGTGAGCCATTTGAAAACCGGATACTATTCTTTGGAGTTAGAAAATCTATCATCGGCGATACAAATCAGTGTTTCCCAAAGTTAATTTCATATAACGTTAGTCTAAAGCACGCTTTCTCAGCTGTTGACATTTGGGGCTGGATAATTATTTGTTGTGGAGGGCTGTCCTGTGGATTGTGGGATGTTTAACAGCTTCCCCAAACTCTACCCACTAGATGACAGTGGCACCCAGTCATTTGTGGCGTTCAAGAGTGTCCCCAGACGCTGCCAAATGCCCGCTGAGCCGGGGTGAGGGGTTGGAATGACCATGATTGATACTTGCTTTTCTAGCGTTTCATCCCTTCTCAACGATCTTGTGATGGGTTTTACATGACAAATTCTGCAATAGTATAAGTCTTAAAGATTCACATTTATTATTAGCAGATGAAAGATTCTGAAAAGTCTTATTGCAAAGACATCAATTTATTTTTGTTTAATTTAACATTTCCCAAATATTTTGACTACGGAATCATCTGTATCTCAGTAATTGCTATTACAAATCTTTGCACTTTGTTACAAAACACGTTGGAAACTCCTGGTGAAATCGAATGTGTACACAAGCCCTGGATTCTCTTAGAAGAAATTCTTAAAGCTTCAAAGTTCTTATTAAATATGAAAAGTTTTATTATACCTTTATGCTCAAAAAATCTCGGGGCGCCTGGGTGGTTCAATTGGTTGAGCGTCCGACTGCGGCTCAGGTCACGATCTCAAGGTTCACCAGTTCCAGCCCAGAGTCGGGCTCTGTGCTGACAGCTCAGAGCTTGGAGTGGGCTTTGATTCAGTGTCTCCCTCTCTCTCTGCCCCTCCCCTGCTCATACTCAGTCGCTCTCTGTTTCTCAAGAATAAAAAATTTTAAAAAATTTTAAAAAATTTTAAATTTTTAAATTTTAAATTTTAAAAAATTAAAAAAAATCTTCATTTATATAGATAGCCACAACCTCAACTATAGTAAACTAACACATTTTTTCATAGCACACAATGGTTTACAAAATTACTTGGCAGATGTGAACAAATATAAAATACATATTTTGGCCTCTGCCCCTAGTTCCTGGCACAGAGCTCCTAAAACCCTTGTAATTTCCTAAGTTGCAAAAGCCCAAGGAACAGCCTTTATTCTAATGCAGGTTTCCCTCCACCATCCAAAAGTAGAGCGTTCCCATGAAACTTTTCATAAGCCAAAATGACTTTAAGAGAAGAGCAATTATCACTCATTCATGTAGAAAATTTTTGAGTGTTCCCAGAGCCCCCCAGAATGGCATCTTTTGGACTTTTCTGATACCTTCAGACCCATCTTGCTAACGGATGCACAAAGTAAACCAAAATAAAGCCCAGATGCTCCCAGACACAGTTCACAGCTAGGACAGCTTGATGCTGATATGAGTGTGGCTCCAGAGGAAGGAGGTCCAGGGGGCCCCTCTCACCACTCAGAGTGTGCTGCTGATATATCAGTTTGCTGCAGAACAGACACAGATTGGTATTTTTGCTTTTCACCTTTTTGTGGAAAAGCAAAAATCCTCCTTGATTTCTTTTGATTAGCTACAGCACACCAAAGCAGGTCTTTTCCTAAAAGCGAACTTTTGAAAAGTTCAAATGCAGGAGGCACCTGTATTTGGCCTTTGACCCTGGTTTCCGACACAGAGTTCTCTAAATAATTGCAACGTCTTGGGTGATAAAATTATCTTTTGTTCTAGTGAGGAAGCTCTTGGCGGGTCCCAACTTCAGGATGGGGGCTGGCTACTACAAAGACCAAGCCATGATTAGAAATTTGGAACTTTCGGGCCAATTCCCCATCCTCGGGGAAGAGGAGAGGGGCTGGACGTTGGGTTAATTATCTGTCATGCCTACTGAGGAGGCCTCCTAAAATCTCAGTAGTATATGGGTTTGAAGAACTTGCAGGTTCAGGAACACGTGGATTGTGGGGAGAAAGGTGTCCAGAGAGATCATAGAAGCTTCCCACATACCTGCTCCAGGTAGCCCTCCATTTGGCTGTCTCTCTCTAGCCTATGTTACAGTCTTCATAATGGACCAGTAAATGTAAGTGTTTCCCTGAGTACTTTGAGGCATTCTAGCAAATTTGAAGCCAGGGGGAGGGTTTGGGACCCCGATATGCACTCTGTCAGAAATACAGGTGACACCCTGTGTCTTGTGATCGGTGTCCTCAGGGGCAGGGAGGGGGCACTCTTGTGGGACCGAGCACTTGATGGGTGGGATCCGACATGGACTCCAGATACTGTCCCAATTGAATTGATTCATAATTCACCAGCTGATGTCACAGAAACCCACACATCTGGAGTCAGAGTCAAGTGTGGTAAGGACATGAGAGTAAAGGAGAAACAAACAGGGAGTATTTCCTTGTTTCACAGGGGACATTCATTACCTCCTTTCCAAGATATAGGTAATGGTATTAGTCTTCTTTATGAGTGAAGAAACAGTCTCGAGAATGTGAAGTAACTTGCACAGGGCCTTACCACTTCAAAATGGAGGGTAGCAACCTCAGCCACATTCTCAGATCACACTTTGGATCCCAGTACACATCACGGACGTAGCCACTCAGCACACTGCTGCCCCTCTCTGATGGGACACCAGCTGAGCAACGGACATGAGCCCACCCTCCCACTCCCCATGTGCACCAGTGAATGGTTTCCTCAACTCAGCCTAAAGCCATCCCAGATTCACAATGACTGCTTTAGCGACAGGCGCCTAATCCAGACCCACTCAGAGGATGGCACTGACTCAGAGGAGTCCACACTTGACCTACTTTGGTCTAGCGGGAGAGTGGTTGAGGGCTTCAGTGCAATGCTACGGGAAGGAACGCCTTTTGGTCAGGTCCAGCTGATGGTCAGGGGAGCAGACGCGAGATCATTGATCGCCTGAAATTTTTGCTGCCATGTGGAAAATTTATCTGCATAGAAAGCCAACACATAGAAGATGGACCCAGAAAATTCCAGAGTAAGAGACGCAGCACCCCATTTGAACTTGCCTAAAGCCAGATCTGCCCTTTGATGTTTCCAGTCATCTAAGATTTGCTTCATTATTTGGCCCGTTTGTGTTTGGATTTGCGACAGTTGCAATAGAACTGTAACAATACCTGAATAAAATTAGTAATGAATGATTTTGTCATTTCAAAACTTAACTATTTCAGTAGAAAACAAGCAATTCATTTTAAAATGCTTTATAAATTTTAAACCACCTTATATTTATATTGCAACTCCTGACTTAGGTGTGTCTAAGCTAGACTGCTGTTAGTCACAAAACTATAAAAACAGAATGAAAACAAGTTCTAGGTGATATGATTAGATACAATTTGTATAGTAACTCTAAAGGAATGCCTCAGATAACCAGCTAACTGCCAGATGAGGGGAAAAACAAGCCCAACCAACCAAACAAACAAACAAACAAAAATATCTGGAGAACACAGCATGGGTGTCTCTTCCTAAAAGGAGAAAAGTCAGGGTGAACAAAGAATTTAGTACGTAACACATTGGTACTGGCATTTAGTAACGGTATTTAGGAAATTCATCTGAACCAGTTAGAAAAATAAGATATCGGTTGCATAATTTTTGACAAAATAGATGAATGCTATTGCTTAATTATTTAATTTACTGTGGAGAAGTTAGAATTGAAGAAAAGATTAAAATCAGTACAAATATTTTTCCAGTTTTCTCCATAAATAGGTGATTATAAGAATCATTTCTCTTTCAATTCCAAATCTAAGACCTAGTTCATGCGAGAGGCACATTTATTTATTATTTCTGCAGCTAATAATTATTCTAATTTGGTTGGCTTTCTGTTCTTTGAAGTCCACACAGATCCCGAGTAGTGGATAACAAAAAGTGTTTCTGTAAATACTGTCACATGCCAGTGCCATTCAAAGAAATGACCAATCTGTAGCTGACTCTATCCCAGAGTTGCTAACACTTTTTTATTGTAACGCTTACTTACTTTTGAGAGAGAGGTCGCAAGCTGGGGAGGGACAGAGAGAGGGGGAGACAGAGACCATGAAGCATATTCCTCTCTGTAGGTGCAGAGCCTGATGTGGGGCTCCAACCCACCAACCGTGAGATCATAACCTGACCTGAAGTTGGACGCTCCATCAACTGACCCACCCAGGCGACCCCAGAGTTGGTAACTCTTATGTGGAGGAGTCGTGCAATAATAACTACGAGAAGCTACTGCCTAAGACCATAAGGGCAGGTTCTCAACAATTCTGAACCCGTTTTTATTGTCTTAGGTGGTAGCTTCCGTTTATGAGAAACAAACAAACTCAAATAAAAAGGGAGAGGAAGTACTGACGATGGCCACCTTCCAATGGAGTCTTTAAACAAAGGTATTTTGGGATGCACAATACATCTAGAGTCCTCAACAGCAATAATTTAGGAGGCTTTATTATACACCCTGCTGTGTCCGCATTATGGCATAAATACTCTCCACATGCCCACTTTTAATATCCTACTGGAGGAAAAAAAAAGTTTCCTTAGCCTTCACTTTATATATTTTTTCTCTACCTAATTCCTCCACTTACTCATAGTTTCTGTTACCTCATAACTTTGGCAAAGTCCATCATGGTCTTTCCAGGCTGATTTCTACAATATTTAACTTTGGTTCCTGCTGCTAAATGACTCATTCTGCTAGAATTTCCAACTTTCAGAGAATCTCACTTACTGAGCTCATTTTTGGTGAGCCAGGCCACATCACAGCTCCCTCATCAGCTTTTGGATTCACAGCCCTGGGTCTGGTGTCCTACCTCTTGGTCCAGCTTGGGTTGGTTAAAGAGGTAAAAAACTGTGCAGTAAGAAGTCTGTGAGGCAACTTATCCTGGTAGGAAATGTGTCGACGGTGAACACAGTACTTGGCACGTATAATAGAATTTAGCTTTTTCTAACCAATGGAGCAAACTGCCTACATCCCACCCACACAATTTCAAAGTTTGCCCCAACTTAACACATTCCATCTATCACACGCATTGTAAATACAGCCACGTCTTGCAAACAGGATGCTGTTAATCTTGTGTCAACGTCATCTACAGCCTCTAGAGACAATGTCAAAGGCCATAGCAAACATTGTTTGGTGATCTTAGACTCTACCAGGTAATGGTTAAGACCATTGATCTAAGGCTAAGTTATTAAAGATGGCTCTGATACATAATCTCTTTATTCTTCAGTCTCTTAATCTATAAGATGAATATGCTTCTTACCCACCCAATAAGACTTGGGGGAGGATAAATTGAATCAATATATCTCAAGTACCACAAAGACTACAGGAATATTAAATGTTACCTACTATTTAAAAATTTTTTTAGTGTTTATTTATTTTTGAGAGAGACAGAGACAGAATGCGAGTAGGTTAGGGGCAAAGAAAGAAGGAGACACAGAATCTGAAGCAGGCTCCAGGCTCCTGAGCTGTCAGCACAGAGCCCGACACGGGCTTGGGCCCACCAGCTGTGAGATCATGACCTGAGCTGAAGTCAGATGCTCAACTGACTGAGCCACCCAGGTGCCCCTGAAATGTTACCTACTATTTTAAATAGGACCATTGGCATGCATTCAGTTTGAATTTGTCTCATATCTGCACTTGTAACTTACACAAGCCTCACTAAACAAGTGATATAAAATGGTAGTAAAAACCTACCACTGTCATAACAGCTACCTTTTCTGGAAGAGAGAAATGAGAAGAAACCTTCATTTCTTAGTACCTAGAGCTCTGTACTATTCACTTGTCTCTGGTCCTGGCCATATATTTCATTTTCTAGAAGAGTTCACCAACCTTGAAACATGTGGTTTCCATGGTTGGTATTACAAGATCATTTATTTTGGGATGGTAAGATATTTTTTAATAGGACTAGTGACTCCAAGGATATTAGCTTGCTACCTACCTCCTTTTAGAGTGAAGAGTCTGGATACTCCTATTCTCCAGAAATCACAGGTGAGGACTTTATTAGCTACATCATAGCTCCAATAATGCACTAAATAATTCCAATTACGCCCTCATTTCCACTTGCTTATACCTGATTTGGGGTGCAAATTTATGTTTTAAAGTTGTTACAAGTAAACAAACCCATTAAAGTAGCCTCAACATAAAAAGAGCTTCTCTTAAGGCTATGTGTGGTCCAGATCTGAAACAAGACTGTTGACCAGAATTGAAACAGCTCTAGGGGCCAGCTGTTTTATCTGTATCATTCAGGGTAAATGAGACTCTGTATTTTGATATCTTTGGTTTTCTTCCAAGTTTATAGCTTCGGTTTGTCATATTCTCTACACTGCCTCATGGCTTCTTTCTTTATGCCTCTTTTGACCTTTAGCAATGACTACCAGTTGCTTAATTTTCTCTGTGCTTTTCAATTAAAACCCCAGAGAAAATGAATTTTGATGGACTAGCCTCCTATATCAGAGGTTCTGTATAGCTGGTAGGTTGATTACCTTTGGTCAATACCAACTCCTGCTCAATCATTTATAGAGAGAAGAGAGGATAGTTCATTGTTTTACACAGGGCTGCCTCTTCCTCAGGGGCTGTGGGCAGGGGCATTTACTTAGAAGGTTATGCACACTCAGAAGGTGTTATGAATACCAGGTTAAAGGATTCCCTAAGAGAGTATCAAATCTTATTCCTCAGGGCATGGCGCTGCCCATCACTTTTGAAGGACCATAAAGAAAAATTTGCATTTAGTGGTGGCGTCAACCTCCGTAGTTTAAAATCATCTCAAGTGGGAGTATTTTCTCCATGGGAAATCCACCAACACTAAAAATCAGAGCTTCCTGTCTCTTCACTACCCACCAGCCCCACCATCCTATATCTGGCTTACCAGCACTTTACTGCCTCTAACTCAGTAAGAGTAATTAACTGCCTCTTACTCAGTAACTTCAGGAAAAAAATCCTATTGACATGAGACGACCAGGCAGCCATTCATGAATCTATTACTGTAGTCATGGAGTAGATCAACCAGGTTGTCCAGCCCCAAACCTCCATAGAGTAGAGTATTGGTTGGCCTTATTAGAATGGCAAAGACAGAGGGGGATAGAAGTGGTTTCATTGTTAGAATTGAATTGAGATCGTTAGAAGAAAAAAATTATGAATAATGAGCATGCAAAAATCACAAGGCAAGGCTCTTGGAAAATATGAGAACTGTTTCAATCCTGAAGAAAAAATGGGACAGGCCAAGCAGCTAAGGTCATAAAAGATTTCAGGACACTAGAAGATTGTGTAGATGTTACTGGTAATACTTTGTTACCCTAAAATAGAATTCCTTATTAAACTTAATTTCATTCCTCATAACTTCTCTAAAGAAAAATAAACATTCAGTGTATGTAAGAGAATATAGGAATATATAAGCTTTTCCCCTCCTGAAACTCTTAGAATGATACCTTCTATATTTTATGATCATTATTTAGTGTAATTTGGCTATCAATTATAAATAGAGCACTCAATCTTATAATCACTTAGACATTTCCCCAAATGCTCCAAAATTAGGGTGTGTGTGCATGTGTGTGTGTTCAACTAAGAAAACATAATAGCATTCAATGATTATACCTTTTTCATGTCCACAAAACAAGGCTTGTTGCTTTGCCCCAAGCAGTGTGAGCTCACATAACCACACTTCTTGCTAAAGTTAGAGTAACATCCAAGTAACGAACACTTGCTTGTAGGTCTCCTATGGGTATGAATGCAATCATTAGAAGCTCAACTTGACCACAGAAATCATTCCTATTTACTGAGGAGTAAAGCCTAACTGCAAGCAATACAGTTTCTTGGCATCTTTTATTTGCACCAGCTGATGCTAAATGCTGTGAAGATTCACAGAAGTTCCAAGGATTCATGTGATACAACCACTGGCCATTCTTACTTTATGTTTTCATGAAGAATTGAAAGCACAAATAAAAGCATTTGGTTCCCATCCTCCCAGCATTCCCCCCCCCCCTCAAAAAAGAGACACTTTTGTTTGTATTTCATTCCATATGCTTGGAGTCTTCTTCAGCAGAATCAAGAGTTTGTTCTTTTAAATTATTGTAGTATCTGGGACATATGGAATCAAAAATACAGAAATCTCCTTGATGACCTTCTCTGCACCTGACCCTCAAACACACCCAAAAAGGGCTTGGATTTTCCCACTCCTCTTTTACTGTATGGCCCAATAAAAACACCAAATATAAAAACAAAGTCACCTTCAGTGATTTTAAGACTAAATAATCACCTAATGCCAGTCTTTCCTCTTTGACTATTGACCAAGACTGTTTCATAGAAAAAGTGACAAAGATCTCACAATACTTGTTAATAAAAACTCAGTGACACTAAATAACTAAATAGATTGGGAACAGAAAATTAAAGCTGGACCCACTCAGTCTGTATTGAGAATACCTGACATGAGAATACAGTGACCTTTTTACTATCTCTGTTGAATTGACTTCGATATGGTTCCTTTCAGCCCCATGTAGCAATGAGAAAACCACCTCCCGTGGAGGCTGAGTCTTACAAGAGGTCTCCCTCCCTTGCTAAGATCCTGGCTCAAAAGAAAGGTCATAAAAGCTGCATACTGATCACATTCTAAACCTTTTTGCCCAGGGCCCAGTGGAAGCCTGGATTAATGAGACTGATAAACTCTGACTTACCCTTTAAGACAGTTAGAGAAAAACACCCCATGGTGATCATTCAAGGCCAATAGGAGAGGCCATCACCAACGCTCAGCTGTCTTAACTGGCTATTGTTCCATAGACACTTTCGATTCACAATAGGAAAGTGTGCAAACCTTCCTTTCTTCCTCTTTCCTTGAGTGAAAAAGGGACTCAAAAGTCAAAATTTCCAGAATAAAGTGATATGTCAAAGGTCACTTATCAGAATTATTGATAAAGTATTTTGATCCACATCCATTGTGATGATTTTATGTTCAAATGATCCATCTATGTAACACTGGTATCTCCGAAGGTTCTTTCCAGTTCTCAACTCAGGGTGAAATTTGCAATCAGTCAGAAAATATTCAGAGTATTTGGGAGAAAAAAAATCCCGTTTTTGACAGAAACTCAAACAACAGATGCATATTGTTGGTTCATAATGAGAGAAATAGTATTTGACATATAAAAATAATGATCTTCCAAAAGATGTCCATGCCCTAAATCCTAGAATCTATGAATGTGTTATCTGATAGGTCAAAGAGACCTTGCAGATTGTTATTAAGAATCTCGATTTGGGGAGATTATCCAGGATCATCTGGATGGCCCCAGTTTGTCACATGCAAAGATTTTATGAGTGAAAAGGGGTTGCAGAAAAGTCAGAGCCAGAGGAGGAGTGACGCAAATGTTGGCTTTTGAGACAAAGTGAAGGAACGAATGCAGTCTCTAGGGACTGCGAAAGGCGAAACAGGGAACCTCCCAACCTAGAGCCTTCAGAAAGAATGCAACCCTGCCACTACCTGAATTTTGGCCTCGTGAGACCCATTTTGGACTTCTGACCTCCAGAACTGTACGTTCATACATGTGTCTTATTTTAATCCACTAAATTTGTTGTAATTTGTTATGGCAGCAAGAAGAGACTAATACATGGTCTAATAACTTCATTATTAAATTACTGTAAAGAATCTATGGGATGATATATATAAACCATCTAATGTATTGTTCTTTGTTAAAATTAGTAATAACTAGTCTTAGTTGACCTACCCCTTACTTTCCAAAGAATTAGGTCACCTTTACACTCAGTGAAAACCATGACTGAAATATCAAATTATTTCCCATTTATACTCAACACAGACCTTAAAAAGTATTCACCTGCCTTAAAAGTATTTGCAACTTTAACATTAAAAAAACCTACAGATCTAAGATTAAGCTTACTCTCATATTGTACCTGGTTTATTGTTGGCAATCAATATGCCGGTATTCATGAGTAAAGGATAGGCTACAAAGATCTAACCCTTTGTGGATTCTAAGAACTAGAAGTGGTAAAGCTAAATTTAAAAGTTAAGTGATTTCTTTGAATTTTTTCAAAATTAAGTAAGTTATTTAAAATGTGCATTAGAATGAACAAAATGACCAACTAAACATGCCCATATTTTTATTTTAAAATAGTCTAACTAGCATGACATGTTTCATTATTTCATTAGACTTATGAAATTTCAATTGATTTAAACATCATGCATATGAACTCAGAAGTGTTATCACCGTTAATCATCACTTGTTTATACAAAAAAGAAGCTTTGATATTTTTACCAGGAGAGACGATGCTTTTAATCTCCTTGTATTTGTTCAAGAAAAGTTCTAACCTCAGACTACGTCTGTGCATGCAGAGGTAATGATAATATTCTTCCTATTGTCAAGGACAAAAGCAAATGTGGGAAGCTCCAGATGGATATTGAATAGATAAATTTAAACACTTTCATGGGGGAGTAGGGTAGAAAAAGCATGTTTTTCCTGTAAGATTTTTCGGTGAGAAGCGATTCTTTGCTAACCTGGGAATCATTACTTAGAAAATTTTAGCATGAGAAAACTTTAAGAAAGAAAATAATTTCTTTCAACTCTGGTTGTGGCCAGAGTATTTGGCCTTGTCCCCCTCTGTACCCTGCAGGTAACCCAACGGATGTTACATTTCCACAACTGGGCAACCTCCACATTTAGGACTACAGCTGAAGTCCTACATGTCTAAACAATTAAAGCTAAATCTGGCAACATTCATTTTAAAAAAATGTTTATTTATTTTGAGACAGACATAGAGAGAGAGTGGGGGATGGGGAGACAGAGACAGAGACACACAGTATCCCAAGCAAGCTCCGTACTGTCAGTGTGGAGCCTCAACGCGGGACTCGAACTCACAAATTGTGAGATCATGACCTGAGTGGAAATCAAGAGTCAGATTCTTAACAGACTGGGCCACCTAGGTGGCCCAAAATGCATTTTTTAAACCAAGGTATATATGCCTAAAATAAGACATCGGTTACTTCTAGAAAATTTGTATTTTATATGCTTTCAGATTATATATATATATATATATATGTATATATATATATATATATACACATGTATAAGTATATATATATACATGTATATATATATATACATGTATACGTATATATATATACATGTATATATATACACATACGTATGTGTGTATATATATATACGTATGTATATATACATATACGTATACATATACATATATATATACACATACGTATATATACGTGTATATATATACATATGTATACATATATATATATATACACACTTAATTATGATCGTAAGTGTTCTGTAATCTGCTTTTTCCTCACATGATTATACACCTCAATCCTCACCTAACAACACTAATTTGCTTCTGAATACCTCATTGCTGTATCAAAACTCATTAAAATGAGAAGTTTTTTTTCATTATTTTATTGGGAGAAATTACAATATATTTAATTCCATCCCATTTTTGCCGACAGAAAACTATTTCACTTGAGCAAGTTATATACGTCATCAATGACAACTTGGAAGTACACGAATACACTTTTCATGAAAAATGCAATGCGGTGAAGGCTTCTTTTACTCACCTTCGAAAGAAAAAGACCCAAGAAGCGTGGTGGGTGATACAGGTGAGGCACGAAGGTGTTGCTGTAGTGGACGTTTCCTCTCCACACCATCTTCAAACCAGATCTTGGTTCCACCATCATCTCGCACCCCCGCTGCTTTTCCAAACAGAGCCAGAGCGCAGAGAAACACCTTGAAAGCAAAGCTGGCTAACAGGAGTGCGTCGTAATATCAGGAAGCAGCACAGATGCTCCACGACCCAAGAGCCACATGCCCTTTCTTAATCCAGCGCGTGGGAGGTACTGTTCATCTACCACGGACACGGTCCACCTCTATTTCTCACCTCGTTCTCAGCCCAGCGTTTTCAGTTCTCAACTGCGTCGGGTAAAATGTTTCTGCCTGAACCAATTATACTGGACTATGTCTTCTCAAAGCCTGTGTATTTTAGCAAGTTTGGGGATAAATTCCTTCCTATTCGGAAAAAGTCAGGAGAAGGGATGGAGACTGGAGAGTCTTTATGTGAGATAAGTGTATTGAGAGCGTAATTAGTCGGAGATATTACCAAAGTTATAGATCATGGTCTTCTCTCTCTGGAACAATCCAGTTTAGGAAAGAAGATTGCATCCCATCTATGCACAACAGCCACTGTGAGAAAGATTAGCCAAGTGACACCGAGGGACTTTTGTGGGTGTTGTCGCAATTAGATAAAAACTTAAAAAAAATTATATTCATAAACTTAGAGCCAGTAGTTCTACTTCAGCGAGCTTGTTAAAAATTAAAAACTTATGTACATGTACGATTATTGTTGTGTTATTTGTAATGGGAAAATTTTGAATCTGTATGTGTAAACAATATTTGTTGCATATGCTGAGATAATTCAAAGCCATTAAAACATGTCTCAAGTCATAGTTAACCCATGAAAATGCATTTGATACATTGCACAGTTAAAACAAAATCAGATTGCAATATATTCAAATCAATCTCAATTTTGTAAAATATCCCTGTAAATGTAGATTTATTATTAGAGATGTTTGAACAGAAATAAACCAAATATTAACTCTGGTTTGCTCTGCTGTGAAGTTTTGGATGATTAATATGTTCTTTTTTTTTTTTTTTTTCAACGTTTATTTATTTTTGGGACAGAGAGAGATAGAGCATGAACGGGGGAGGGGCAGAGAGAGAGGGAGACACAGAATCGGAAACAGGCTCCAGGCTCTGAGCCATCAGCCCAGAGCCCGACGCGGGGCTCGAACTCACGGACCGCGAGATCGTGACCTGGCTGAAGTCGGACGCTTAACCGACTGCGCCACCCAGGCGCCCCTAATATGTTCTTTTTTATTCTTTTCTGTATTCTCCCATTTTTTTCAATAATTAAAAATACTTTAACATTTTTAAATGAATAAGACATTCAATTGGAAGTGGTTTTTAAAACAGTCTACTGTAAGAGAAGGCAGAAACAAGGCAGTAATTATATTTTGAAATAATATAGGCTACAAGTAATTAGGATTCTATGGAACTGATGGTGGTAAGGGAGAATGTTTCTGCGGAATTTCAAAGGGAAATTTTAGCCGAAATACTCAGTAAAAAGTTAACCAAATGCCCAAAATAGTAGTCACACACACACACACACACACATATATACACACACACATATATATATATATTTTTTAAGTTTATTTATTTTTAGAAAGAGACAGAGCATGCGCAAGCAGGGGATGGGCAGAGAGAGAGAAAGAGAGAGAGAGAGAGAGAGAGAGAGGAAATCCCAAGAAGGCTCTTGTACTGCCAGTGCGGGCTCAAAACCACAAACTGTGGGGTCATGACCTGAGCCAAAATCAAGTCGGTTCCTTAACTAATAGACCCCCCCAGGTGCCCTGAACATATATTTTTAATTTGTGAAGGAAATTGATAAATTCTGGTTTTCTCCCAAATCTTCCACTTTGGTTAGTTGGATGGTTCTAAAATCTCTGAACTTTCTAAAAGTCTTATGGTCAAAGATTATGTATTTCTTTCTATTACGGAATTCTCAGAAGTAGCCATCATAGAACCTTGTCTACTTGTGAATTTCAATGTTGGCAGAAACCTGCCTTATCATTGTGTCTATGTGGCCATGCTGAGGAGGTCTGATTTGGCCAGAGATGTGAGTTAATACAAAGTGACTGGTTGCTCAGCCTTTTTTATGCATTCACTAAGAAGAACCTTCCAGCTTCCTATATTTTGTTTTATAAGTGTAAGTAGATATGGAACTAAGTAAATATTTACAAAAGTCAGCTATGCCACTAGAGGCACACATAATTTTTAAAATTCAAACTCTTAGAATAACCAGGTATAAAAAAGAAAAATGAACAAATGTACAATTTAGAGATTTTTTCTGTTCAACATCATACCTACATTAAAATAGATTTATCCTATTTCAAAGTCTATTTCAGATGTTCAATTCACAAGATTTTTTTTAAAAACAGGAATATAATAAATACGGTACTGAGACTTCGCAGGCCCAAAGTTCATAATTATCTCCAAGAATCTTTTTACTCAGAGCCACCTGGAGGCAAAATTATAAAGGAGGGAAAGTTTGCATTTAGCGTTTCCTTCCCTATTACCTTCCACCTTTAGGGATGAATGTATTACCCTAGATCTTCAGCCCACCTGGTTGCTTGCTCACACATACCCTTTGTGTCTTACCCATAAAATAGTTTTCCTGTCTATTCCATAGCACTTGGTACTATGCTTTCTTGATAGCCCTGTTTTAAGGGCTAGTCATTATTCTTCCCTACTGAGTTCTAGCCTCTGTCCTCTGTTTGAAGTGAGATTATTCACATAGTGAGTGATTACTCCTCACCAGCAACCATGCACAAACATCACGCACAAAGTCTTTAGCAGTTACACACTTCACATAGGATTGGAAGTTGCCAGAAATAAGTATGCCGTCTTAGCTACCTAGACCAGCTTTGCATGTAAAAATGGAAGATTTTATCCAGGTGGCTATGGCTGAACAGTCCTGATGGTTTTGCATACAAGTCAAGTGGGGACTATCACCAAATTTTCACGGGAAACAACCCGGGTCTGAGTCATTCCACTGATGTTACTTTCTCCTGTTAAACTGAGCTCTGAATGCTCAAGACATCAAATTTTCCCCCAGTTCACCTTGCCATCCTTGCCATCAAGGCATTTCCTCCTGCAGTTAAGGCAAAGCTATCCCAAGGGATCAAAATATCCTTCTGGCCTTGTTGAATTGCATCTTTAAATATGTTTGGGGCTTTCCTCTTTTTTCGTCTGCGATTTTGTCGGTTTATTTTTATAATTGGTGTGGTTTAGAAATGAAAAAAAAAACATAAGGGTGCTGGAGGCTATTTTTAAAGAACCAAGATAACCATATGAAATTATTTTATTGTTATTTTTTTAATGCTTATTTATTTTTGAGAGAGAGAGAGAGAGAGACAGACAGACAGACAGTGTGTGAGTAGGAAAGGAGCAGAGAGAGAGAGGAAGACACAGAATCCAAAGCAGGCTCCAGGCTCTGAGCTGTCAGCACAGAGCCAGATGCAGGGCTCGAACCCATGGACCACCAGATCATTGGCCTGAGCTGAAGTCGGACACTTAACTGACTGAGCCACCCAGGTGCCCCTAAGATTAATTTTAAATGGGAAATACTAAGAAGAGAAAAGATGATAAATAAAGGTTCTGTATAATTGATGTTGTACAGAGAGACTTTGTAGTTAGCTGAACTGCTGAGCACTTTATATTCTATAGTATTTGTTTTGTTGCTTAATCATCTCGGCTCCCATCTTAATTTTCTGTTTGGTCCACCTTGTACATTAATTTTGAGCAATGGAGCACAGATATAGGTAAGTAATGAGAGATCAACACAGAGGAAAAAGTGACATACTTCCCAAATGTACGACCTTGACTTCCAGGTGCCTCTGTGGAAATCTTGAGGTCGTGTGAGAAAGGAACAAAGGAGCCGTGAACATGAAGTAAGAGAATTGCTGCAGAACTGATCTAAGAAATCTTCTCAGCTACTTCAACTTAGACCGTGTGTGAGCCCATAAAACGAAGACAAAAATAAAAAGCAAATGGCCTGAAATAAATAGATGCCAACATCCAAGGAATACCCAAAGATACATTATTGATAAACTGAAAAAAGTACAATGCCTTTTTTGTTAAAAGTTATTAGGCTCTTTGTTACTATCCGCAGGCAGAGATCGCCGTGTCTCTGGCTCCAAGATGTATTCGTGGAAGTGAAAACACTGACACACAGGAAAAATGAGGGATTTTCCCAGTATCCCCTAGTAAATTAATCAGTGGGGAAGGAAAAAGGGCCAAAGACAGCCCCTTTTTCAAGTCTTTGGTAGATACTCCAAAAAACCATAAATTTCCAATGTGTGGACTATGCTCATAAGCATGTTTATAAGCCAAAATATGTATTTACAAAGAAGGCTATTTCTTGTTTATGTGCATATGTTTTCACTTTTTGTTTCCAAGGGATTATTATAGACCTATGTGCATATTCAATATTTTTTTTCAAGAAATATGCAGAATCCCAGGATTTCAGTTGTTCCAGGATTCCCTCAACATTTATGTTTTTTGTAAAGCTTGATTCTTGGAATATCCCCCCCCCCCCCAAATCCTGTCTGGTGACATAATCTTATTAGGGAGGATAATAATAAATATACTTTCCTCATAAAAGGCCCTTTCCACCCACACATATAAACACTTCCTACTGATTTTCTCAAAGTCAAACAGTGAAGAGTCTATATCTCATAGGATATTGCTTTTGGAACTGAAGTTATCATAAAACAGTAGACACAGGCTTGCCCCTGCAGTTATTTCGTTTACTCGGTGAAATGACATTTGTGTACATCCTTGAGAATTTCCACGCCCGAACACACGATTTCTATCTGGCCCTTTCATTTCCTGACATTGTCTAAATCCCTGCTTGTAGAATGAGACACAACTGGCTGGCACAGGTGAAATGCCAAGTAAGCCACATGGAAACTAAAAGCAAAAGTGAAAACTGAAAATAAAATCCCCTTCTTACAAACAATGTTTCTAGAACACCTCACTATTCAAATATAAAGAATTGTAAAGCTTCAAGAAGTGAATGTTCGGTCCAAAACACGGAGGCAGAGTTCGAGCCCTGGGTCTGCCATACCTTGTCTGATCTTTTAAGAAGCCATTTCACTGCTACCATTATTTCACAATGGGGTTGATACTGACATATGGAGCAGGATAAGCCTTTTTGGGTCTGCCCAGAAATTTGCCAGGGGTCTCCCATCCTTTGGCCCTCATATCAAAGGTCAGCACTACCTTCCTTTTTTTTTTGTTTCCAAAAAATTTAAGTATTTATTTATTTATTTATTTTTGAGAAAGAGAGAGAAAGAGAGCACAGGAGGGGCAGAGAGAGAAGGAGACAAGGAGAGAGAGAGAATCCCAAGCAGGCTCCTCACTGTCAGGGCAGAGCCCAATTTAGGGCTTGAACTCACAAACCACGAGGTCATGAATGGAGCCCCAACCAAGATTTGGACGCTTAACGGACTGAGCAGCCCAGGCGTCCTCCAAATTTTTAGGCGTTTGTTTAAATTCCAGTTAGTTAACATCTAGTGTTTTATTAGTTCCAAGTATAGAATTTAGTGATTCCACACTTGGATACATCACCCGGTGCTCCTTGCAATAAGTGCCCTTCTTAACCCCCGTCACCTATTTCCCCCATCCCCCTACCCACCTCCCCTCTGGTAGCCCTCAGTTTGTTCTCTGGAGTCAAGAGTCTGTTTCTTGGTTTGTTTCTCTCTCTCTCTTTTCCCCCCATTTGCTCATTTGTCTTACATCTGAAATTCCACAGATGAGTAAAGTCAGATGGTTTTTGTCTCTCTGTACTTTACTTAGCGTAATACTCTCTAGCTCCATCCACGCTGTTGCAAATGGCAAGATTGCATTCTTTTTGATGGCTGGGCAATATTCCATCGTGCATACGTACCACATTATAGCTATGAGCTGAAAAAGCTCTCGGACACTTAGACTGAGCGGACGTGCGGGGTGCTTCTGCCGGTGAAACAGCAGCAGCGAACCGCACATAGTCTTTATTTCATGTTCACCAGGTGTAAACATCAAAGCACGTTAAAGCACGGAAGGAAAACACGACAAGCCTCAAGACACAGACCAAACGCACCTCTGGTGTTTACGTGAAAGCAGGCAGGGCAGCTGTGCGGTTTCCAAGGGCCGCTAAGCAATTACACTGGGTTTGTTCCCTAACTGGCTTCTGGGAGATCATGGGGCTCTGTTCTCACAGTGTTATCGCTTTCTACATCCTTGGGACCAGAACATCGCTGGCACGTCAGCAGTTACCCCACTCGCTTTCCCAGGGCTTACAACACTCTCTAGAAATAACTCCACACCACGTCTCCTTGATCCACTCCTCATTCGATGACTCTTTGGGCTCTTTCTATAATTTGGCTCTTGTTGGCAAATGCTGCTATAAACATCAGGGTGCATGTATCCCTTTGAATTAGCGTTTTTGTATTTCTTCGATAAATACCTAGTAGTACAATTGCTGAATCATAGGGTAGTTCTATTTTTGGCATTTTCAGGAGCCTCCACGCTGTTTTCCACAGTGGTCGCACCAGTTTGTGTTGCCATCGACAAGCACCATTTTCCATTTATCTTGACAGCAACCCCCCTCCTAAACTCTCACATTTTTCAATACATTGGGCAGGAGCTACGAACAGGTAAGCGATATCACCCTTGTGAGAACCTATTTTTTTTTTTTTTTATCATTATGGATCTTTTATTACCGTCTTTGTAAATGAGATTTTTACTTCACAAATTAATTGCCTTCCTTCCGTTGTGTGTTTCTTGAATTCTCTACAGCTGCCTAAAAAGAGTAAAATCGTAAAGATAACGTTTTTTTGTGGTGGTGGTGGTGTTGACATTTCGTGTTTTTATTTTTCTTGTGTCACGACTAGGACGACTGTGTGTAAGATATGTTTTGGTGGATATTGGTGAAGGAGGTGATAGGCAGCAAAGTATACAATAGGATAGGAAAAAATATATATAAAGTTCTCTGCGATACTCATTTATTGAAATCTTGCTTATCTTTCAAAGCCCAATACAAGTGTCATCTGCGATATTTCATTTCCTCCTCTGCCTTTCCCCCCTCTCTTTTGAACGTCCATTACGTATATGCCATGAATTGGAAGTAACAACAAATTCATTGCATCAGCCAGCAACTGGGCTCAGCAAAACAAGGTGAATTTTAATAAAAACATACTAAATCTTAGCACAGGCGGTTGTGTTATGCATACATACCTATGATAAAGTTTAACTTATAAATAATTACTCCCAGCAAGAGATTGACGGCAATAACTAGCAATAAAATAGAACAATTGTAACCATATACTGTGATAAAATTAGTGACTGTGGTCTCTCTCTCTCTCTTTCAAAATGCTGTACCATACTCACCCTTCCTCTTGTGACGATGTGAGATGATGAAATGTCCACATGATGAGAAGTGAAGTGAGGGACTCGGACGTTGTGACGTAGTGTCAGGCTACTAGTGACCTAGTGACCTTACGTCAGAAGGACAGTCACCTGCTTCCAGACCGTGGTTGATTGTGGGGAACTGAAATTGCAGAACCTAATGGCAGATAGGGGACTGCCTATTGTATTCCCAAGATTTCCAGATAAGTCTCTTCTTTGTTCAAAATCAGAAGGTCGAGGGGTGCCTGGGGGTCAAAATCAATTGAGTGGCTGATTTCATCTCAGGTTATGACTGCGCTGAGAGTGGAGCCTGCTTGAGAGTCTCTCTTTCCCTCTCTCTATCTTGCACATATGCTTTCTCACTAAAAAAAAAAAAAAAAAAAAAAATGATGTCAGAAGGTAGTTTCAATCCCACTTTTACCTGTTTTCAGAGGATACTGCTGTGCCCTTCTCTTGATGTCCTGTGGGCTTTCTTCTTCATGTACCTGTGAAAATAGGAAAGGGGGGACTGTTAAGAACAAAACCTAGAGTAAACCAAAGTTGGTTTTGTATAGCTGCCTTTGACCTCTCAATTTCTTTCTCTCTCTCTCTCTCTCTCTCTCTCTCTCTCTCTGTCACTGTCTCTCTCAGTAGGTTTTATGATTTTATATCCACTTGCTTTTGTGAAACTTAATTGAGTTATATTCCAAGACAGTCCCATTCATTGTGTGGTTGAGCTCCTTTTTTTTTTTAAACGGAAAAAGGGTTGGTTTGAATACCAAAAGGTAGGTGACCTTTACTCAATGATGAGATTGTAGGAGAGATTTATGATCTTGAAAGCCTTCTTGTCTCTACAGATAGCAAATCCCAGCATTCCAGGCTCTGCCACTGCGTAATTTCCTTCTGCCACATTGTTTTGCTGCAAGGTTCAGTCATTGTCTTCTTCAGTATGTTTTCATTGACAGGAACATTTACAAATGAAATCCTTACTGAAGGTGAAGTAAAACGATTTTCTCCTTCAAGGTCTGAATTTAGGAACTTGTCTTTTCTCATAACAACTGATGACATCTCTGTTGTCTAGGAACAGAAGCGAGAATCCATCCTTTGGCAGGCACACAGAAAAGAATATACACAAGGTACTGTATATTTGCAGGGTTTCTTTTCCAAACAGCAGAGACGGGAAATGTGTGAGTTAAAGTGACAATGCTAAATGTCTAGGCACATGTGCTTTTATTTTTGCATAATAATGAAAAACTGGCATTTAGAATGAACTTAGAGATCACACACTGAATAGTGACTTTTCTTCCCCCAAACCATTAAAAAAAGAGAGAAAAAAGCTACACTGTCAAGTTTGGGGACGTGTTGGAAAAATCAAACTAGGTTTCCAGTGCACTTTAAAATTATCACTGGGGCCCTTGGGTGGCTCAGTGGGTTAAGCAGCCGACTTGGGTTCAGGCCAGGATCTCATAGTTCATGAGTTCGAGCCTTCACGTCGGGCTCTGTGCTGACAACTCGGAACCTGGAGCCTGCTTTGGATTCTGTGGCTCCCTCTCTTTCTGCCCCTTCCACACTCATGCTCTGTCTCTGTATCTCTCAAAAATAAATAAACATTCAAAATAAAATAAAATAGAATAAATTGAAACAAAATTCAATTCAATTAAATTAAATTATCACTGCCATTTAACAGATAATCATTTAGATCCTCTGATGCAGACAGAAATACATGTTGAGATAGGTCTATTAATTTGGAGTCCTAGGATATTCCTCTTTATATTTTAGGTGCTTTTAAAATTATTAATTTTGTCTTCAGAGAAAACCATGTGTATACAAGCCCCCTCCCCCCCCCCCCCCCCCCCCCACTCCCCCAGATCTGACTGAATCAGCAGAAAAAGCTGTCTGGCTCCTGTGTATTACAATTCCATCATTACCTAAAAAATTGGCTCTTGAGAACGGCCTGGCTTGGATCATTTTAATGATGTGTTACAAAATATATCTGAGCTGCTATAAACAAGTCCCCCTTTGTTTAAAAGAAAGAAAAAAGAGAAAAAACAAGAACAAGTAAAACACTTCCTGTTTCAAAGTGATTACTCTTAAAAACAATTCCTCTGCTTCTGACAACATTCCTCTTTAGCCACCACACCAGGAACCACACACAGCCAGGGGGAGTGTGTGTGAGTGCACGCACACATGTCTATCTCCTCACACACGCTGTTGAATTCCCTGTACGTCCAAAACGTTGTGATTCTTCACAACCACTGTCATTTCTATTTTAAAACCAACATAACCCAAATGGGCTGGAGACTTACAACGATGGAAACCTTTGCGTGGTCAGCTTTGCTGTAGTGAGAAAGACAGTGGGTTCCTGGTTGTTTAGTTTACCAGCTCCTTGAAGGAAAATATCCATGCACTTAATAAAACTCATCACATAGATGTGGTGGGATTCACGTGAGGAACGTCGGTTCAGGCATGTTGCAGGTGCTCTACGCCTGCAGTTGGTTAAATCTGACTCAAATCTAATCTGTTGTTCTGATGAGAATCAAACCAATGTTCCAGAAGATATCTCATCATTTAAACCAAAACCCAGACAAAATATTACAAAATACAGACATACAAACAGCTATATTCCCTTAAAATAAAAACAAAAAACAAAAAACAAACAAGAAAAAAAAACAGGAACTGAAACAAAGAGGTCAACTTAAATTCAGAGGAGAAAGACATTCAAAATGACTCAAATGAATGATTGGGGACTTTCAATATATACCTTCTTTTATAATGTGCTGTAGCATAATGATGTGATTGGTCTTGAACTTGGTTTCTTTGGCTCAAAGAGTTCCCTTGAGTAAAGTAAACCAGTCGACTGAGGCTTAAACTCCACTCTGTTCTTCTCTTCCTCTCCTCCACTTTACCTTAATAATGAGATGGGTGGTGAGGGACAGTGGACAGAGAAAAGTACATGGTATGGTTTGCATAAGGCTTTGAACTTCAACTGCATTGAGGGTACGTGTAGCTACCAATTCATAGAGAAGAACCAAAGTGTGGTTCTATCGCTAATAGATCTGTATCTCACCTGCTTTATGTAAATGAGAGAAAAAGGCACACACTCTCTTTCCAGTTTACAGCCACTCAAGCCTCTGCTGGCTCCCACATTTTCTGAATATTTTGATATAGGTTCGAGCTTCAACATAAGAAACATCTAACCATATATAGTTATATATAACGTGACACACATAATGGAATATTATTCAGCCAAGGAAAAGAAGGAAATCCTGACATTTGCAACAACAAAGGACAGACCTCAAAGGCATAAGTGAAATAAATGAAATAAGTCAGATGGAAAAAGACAAATACTGTATAATCTCACCTGTATGCAGAATGTAAAGGAAACGAAGCTCATAGATACAGAGAACAGATCTGTGATTGGCACAGGGGTGGGGGGCAGGGAGACAGGAAATGAGTGGTCAAATGATCAGAAGGTATAAACTTCAAATTTGATTTTGATTTTTAGTTTTATACTGTTTATTTTTGAGAGAGAGAGAGAAAGAGCGAGAGCGCAGGAGAGAGGCAGAGAGAGAGGAAGACACAAAATCTGAAGCAGGCTCTGGGCTCTGGACTGTCAGCACAGAGCCTGACACGGGGCCTGAACTCACACACTGTGAGATCACGACCTGAGCTGAAGTCGGAGGTTTAACCGCTGAGCCACCCAGGTGTCCCTTTAATTTTTAAACTATAGTCACCGCATGGTGCATTACACCCCCAGAACTTATAACAGGAGTTTGCACCTTTTAATCATTTGATCACTCATTGCACCCAACAAGCTTTTTATTTGATGACTGTTTTCCTCACATTCTACCAAACACAGTAGTCAGAACCGAAGTTGGTAGACTTAGAGTTCCAAAATCTTCTCCTAGGCTGATTGTTAACACACCGTCTTATGAGACTGTGTCTTCTAGGGGCCGCTGGCTGGCTCAGTTGGTTAAACAGTCGACTTTGGGTCAGGTCATCTCACGGTTCGTGAGTTGTCAGCACAGAGTCCACTCCGGATCTTCTGTCTCCCTCTCTCTCTCTGCCCCTCCACCATCGATGTTACCTCCTCTATCCTTAGTCCTTAAGTCATTGTCATTTGATGACTTCCAGGTTTATTCTGCGCATTCATTATCGACCTCAGTTTATGGTTTAATATTCCCTAGGTATTTATATCATCCATCACCCCCTTCTTCACACAGTCTGCACATTAGCCCACATTTTTAGGTCTTGTTACCACGTCCCACTGATTTTAGGCAGTTTTCCAAGCCCTTCACGGATGGTAGGGAGAATCTAGTTAAATGACTTTTGACATATTCTAGGTAATTTGTGTTTAGAGAGGGATTTTCTTTAGTACCTAGTATGTTTGTCTTTTTATTTTTTCAAGAGAGCCACAGAAGATGCAGGAATAAAGTCAGGTATGAATTTGTTATTTACTTCATAGACGCGCCTTGAGAGGGAGTCATTAAGAACAACAGTGAACATGAAGTTGAAAGGAAAGCAAGCAAGCAAATCTTCATCGAGAAACAGATGAGGTTGCTGAAGATGTTCTGTGGCCTGGGAGAGCCTGGTCCTGAACCACACAGGGTTTGAGTGAGTAAAAACTGAAAAGATGAATGAAAAGAAAGGAAAATAACAAAACACCTTCCATTTCACACTGTCTCATGGCAGTGGGAAGAGGGTGAATTATGCAAAGGGTGGCTTATGCAACCAGGAAAGGGTGTTTGTGAAATAAAAGAGAGTCTAAGAAACACCCATTTCAGGTTGATCTTACGTGGATCCCTTTTCTTACATTCATACCAGCTTAATTCTGAGTTTCCTTTTCAAGGCCAGTGTGAACTTACCAGTGACCCCCAAGAATGGGAGGGAACTTGCTCACTCATGCACAAGGCAACTCTACTTTCCTTGGGGTGGGACATGGATTATTTTATGGATAACTGAACTATTATAAATTGTTTCTGAATATCATTACACATCCTGAATACCTTTTCGCAAAAATAACAGATGAAATAAAGATGGTCATTTGTAAGCTATGCTGCACCTAGGCAAGGAACTTTCCTTCAGGAAATGACAGCTAAATCACAAACCATGTGTCTTTGAGACGAACTGTAACTTGTTCATCATGGGGGGAACATTTCCTTTTCTGAGACTGGCCCAGACACTGACAATACAGCAGTAGCAGTAGTAATAACAGATCCCTGAGTTTGTTTGATTCGTGGAGGAAGAAACTACCATTAATCCTTTCTATTCCTATTTTTTTTGTTTACATATTTATGTCAAAGCACCATTAATAAGATTACAAATAAGAACCATTAATAAGATTACAAATAAGATTTCATGTCATGTTTACATAAAATAAATACCCACCAAATGGTGGGGATCAGCATTTCTCACTGGGGTGGGGGATGATACTATTGACATACCATGGAGCAGGACAGTCTGGCACAATGCAGTGAAATCAGCATCATTGGCTCTGCCCCCTAAATGTCAGGAGCACCCTTACCCCCAATAAGTAGGAAAACCAAGAGTACCCCCTAACACACACACACACACACACACACACACACACACGTGTGCAAACATTCCCCGGGGAGATGATACCATTCTGGTTGAAAGGCACAGGTATAAAACTCAAAAAGCGTATTTTCTTAAAATAAGAAAGACAGTTCTCAAGGAAAGTACTTGTGGTTTTCTGTTTTAATTTTGTTTCCTCTTCCCGATCTCAAACGAGCTTCCAGAGCTAGAAAAAAAAAAATCCCTTCTTCTTAAAATCAGCCACTTTACCAGAACAGGAAAATTTGAAAGCACACAGAAGAGGTGTTCAATAACACCAAGTTTCTCTGCTCATGCCCCTCTTTCCAAGAGGAGGAAACAAAGCAAGGGAACGTTTCTTGCTGAAATATTTGCAAGACGACTTTACTGCTCGTTTGAAAAGGGTAAGTCATTTTCTTACCCATCTGCTTATCAAAAGCAGGCTGTCCACTCTTGTTTTGTTGCTTCGATAGACAAGGTATAATTTGTTTCATATTGTTAATGTGCAGCCGGTCTTTTCTAGCCAAGCTGCAGGCACATTTTGATGGCAGGAGTTATCAACCTTTAAAGGAAGCCGTGTACAACAAGGCACCGGCACTTTGCTGACTGATAGGGACTGGTATTTTATTTTGGGAAGTAGCCTAGAGCTGTTATGGCTCTGGGTTTTTGACAGCCGTCATGTGTTGCTATTTCAGAAGAAACTTTAACTTGGAAAATCAAGTAGCCTGAGGGTTTGGAATCATACTTAAATTTTTAATAAGTTGTCAAAAAATACTTTTCAGTGTTCATTTGTAACTGGACCAAACTCTACAAATTAATACGTAAACTGTCACAACCCCATTTACAGTTTGCTCCGTAAAAATACTTAAAGGGCCAGTTATCAAGTTTATACCAAGACAAGTATCAGGTCCTACCTGTTTTTTTCTGTTTGTGTTAGACAAGACATACTACCCTGGGCATATTTCGGTCTGGAACTAAACTGATATAGGCTGTATTTTGGTTGTTTTCAATTTGACCATTGAAGTTCTCAGAATAGACCCTGCCATAAAGCTGGTAATTATCCGTAGGTCACTGAGAAATCTACTTAAGATCCAGAGAGAGACAGAGACAGAGACAGAGACAGAGAGAGGGAATCCTTCTGTTGAGGCATAGGTGGTGATGTCGGTCAGTGACTCTGTTGTCCACAAAGCAGGTTTCAAAACTGATTACTGATCGCTGTCATATGACCAAATGTATGCACAATCAAAAATATTGATTATTCATTCGATTAACTTAAACATTATTATTGAGCTGGGAAGCAGGTGGCTCTGGGGTAGAATAAGGGATCATGGGTGGTTTGGATTAGGTGTTGGAGAAATGTATAGGGTCATCATGGAACCTTTGAAGACCCATCCTGTTACGTGCAACAAGCAATACGATTTTAATCAGATAGAGCTTATTTTAAAGTCTACAAGCCATGTAACTATGTCTAAGAGTTTTATTCCCTCTGTGTATCAGTCCCTTCAAGTGAAAAATTCCAATACCAGTAATGATGGAAATGCTAATGATAACAGTAATATTATCTGCCTTATTACACTGTCACAGGGATTTAGAAAATAGGTAAGAAACAAATTTTGCAATGATTTATGTATCAGACACCTGTTACTTCTTTTCTTGTCTACTCATAGTTGGGTTCCAGGGCCAACAGACTGACTCCTGTTTACCTCCAGAACTTATTCAGGTTATTCAGGCTGACAAATCCACCGGCAAAATACTCATGGTATGGTATTTGCCTGTTGTATAGCAGAGTTAGCGTACAGCTGGCCAGAAAAGAGAAAATAGACATGAAAGTCGGCAGCTTCTGATTAGCACGTGTTTAAAAGTTTATACAGGGGCGCCTGGGTGGCGCAGTCGGTTAAGCGTCCGACTTCAGCCAGGTCACGATGTCGCCGACCGTGAGTTCGAGCCCCGCATCAGGCTCTGGGCTGATGGCTCAGAGCCTGGAGCCTGTTTCCGATTCTGTGTCTCCCTCTCTCTCTGCCCATCCCCCGTTCATGCTCTGTCTCTCTCTGTCCCAAAAATAAATAAACGTTGAAAAAAAAAAAAAAGTTTATACAAAATGCAGAACGAATTTTGTAGCTGCACTGTCAGAATGACAAATGTGTACGTAAAAGACACGGGTATCTGAGGATACCGTAGAGTCTGATCCCTTACCAACGTAAGATATTCTGCAGAAACGCAACAAAATGTCAGCTGTCCTTAAGGAGTGGTTAAATGTGGAGAGGTGAAGTATGGAATAAAGTAATTCAAAGGGATCATGGATGATCCCAGTCCTCAACATGCAAACATTCACGACCTATTCCATGGACAAAGTTGTTGGCAGCAGAAGTTCTAACGTATGTATTCCCATGAGAGAAAAATTGAGAGATTAGTTGGAGGTGTGTTTGGAAAGTCTTGAATGCCCAGTACCCCCTAGATCTTCAGAGTGTTTGACCACTGCAGTGAGGGGGAGGATGAAGCTTCCAGAAGACCCCACACTGATGTGCGGAATGAGTAAGAGGGCAGAGAAAGCAGAGATACAAGCTAAAGACGAATTGCGCGCTACGAGTAATGTGTGTGACGTCTTCGAAAACACGACCGAAAGTGGTGAGGGATAGCTAACAAAAAATAGAATTGACAAAATGCTGATACTTTTGAAATTGGGTTCCAGATACACGAGGGTTTGTTACTTTCATCTCTATTTCTGTGTATGTTGAAAATCTTTCATAATAAAAAAAAATAAGTATATACTAGCATTCTTAAAAATTTTTGTCTTGGACCGCTTTGAATAGCCAGTCAAGGCAATTGACAGTCCGTCTGTAATGTGCATGCATTAAAAAATATTTGTGTACATTTGCAGAGATTCGTGGCTCTCTCTTCTCCCTTTCCCTCACCTTGAAGTTCATCCATGTGCCTCCCGGGTTCAACAGATCCCCTGTTTACATACAGAAAATGTCTCCAAATTGAGACTTCTGGAGACTGTGGGACTTTGGGTCAAGTGAAATTCACGGTTCTCATTCCTCAGAGCTTGCTTTAGCTCAGGTCGCTTTTAATTACCACTCTTCCTAAGCACCTTCTGTTCTATGTCACACAGAACTTTCTCAAGGGTGACAGTGCTTCTACTTGCCTGTGTTCTATTTAAAGAAAGACAGGGAGCCAAGGTCAATTCAAAGGAAAGAAGTGGTTTATGATCCCGTGCTGCATGGCCACAGAATTGTTTACGATAGCAGAGGCATTTTCTAAACTCCAGTGAGAGGAATTTAGTATATCACTCAACAGCTGAGTGATATTACACATATCCGAGCTGATTATTATTCCATAAAATGGAAGCTATGTTGGTAAAAATGAGGAAAGGAAGCAAAGCACCCTGTTGGTTAAAAACTGAGATTCTGGAGTGACAAAAAGACCCAAACGTGGTTCCAGAAATTTCTTATCTTTGAGACTCCAAGAAAATCACTCACTTCTGTGAGCTTTAGTTTGTCTTTTTTTTCCTCTTCTGTAAACTGTGTGATGTATAACTCACAGTTGTTGAGAAGATGAAAGACAGATAGTATTGATGATGTCTCCAATTAATAGTGGCTGTGGGCTGGTGTTTCAAACCAGGGCTTGACCAGGTTTTTATACAGGACTCAATACCTCATTATTTTATCTGAATAAAGCCCTCAAGCATATCAAGAATGTGGCATCGGTCATCTCTGATGTGTTTGTATAACATCATCTTCTCTGAAGTCGCTTCCTTCTCCTTAGGACCACTCTTTCTATCCTGGTTTTTTCATGTCTCCAAATACCCTGATTGACCTCCAGTCTGCCTCCAACCTTCTTACTCTATGAATGAATCCCCAGGATCCCACTGTAGTTTCATTGTTTTAATTACTACCCATACAGTGATGCTTCCAAGTTTATATATATATATATTCATAATCTATATCATCTATATCATCTATATTTATATCTTTATCTTTAGTCTTGTGCTTCAGACTTTGAAATGAAAATGCCAGGAAGTCAAAATTTCTGGAATTGAGCTCCTGTTCTCTGTCTCTTTCCATTCCTGCAACACTTATCACTCTTGGCTCAGTTATCCCAGCTCAGGTTATCACTAACCAACTTGTGGGTCCCTGCAGACCTTCTCTCCCTCAACATCCAAGTCCAAGCAGCTCTTGCTGAATCCTCCACTCAATTATTATTTTTGTATTCTCTCTTCTCCTCTCCCTGCCTGTTGCTACTCCCCCCCAATTCAGAATGCCATTGTCTCTCGCCTGGTCTTCTTAAATGACCTGCTTGTTGATCTCTCTAACCTCATTGTCTTCTCCTTTCCTGATGCCAACATCTCTCAACATGTGGTTAATATGGTACGTAAAGCTGGTCTTGAACCCCCTTGCTTAAAAGTCAGTTTGGCATCCAGTGGCCACTACAATGGGATGGGCCTCCATCACAAGCTCCTCCCTAATTCATATTTTATGTTTGGGTGAGCAAACAAACAAAACATGTGGGGTTCTTTCAATCAGGGAGACTTTATACCTTCTTGTCTTTGATCTTACTATTCTGAGTAAATGAAGCATTCACTTCCACTTGTGTTTTCACATCGTAACCCATCCTCGTTCTGTAAGATTAGTGCTTCCCTAACTCTACCTCACAAATTTCTTTCCCTGGCTGGAATATTTGTATGCCTCTGTGCTTTATTGCATGGCATAGCTCTATCATGACTCTTTTTTCTTTTTTTAAGATTTTCTTTTAAAGTAATCTCTACACCCAACATGGGGCTTGAACTTACAACCCTGAAATCAAGAGTTGCATACTCTACCTACTGAACCAGCCAGGTGCACCTGTCAGGACTCTTCAATTATTTCTGCCCATCCAGTTAGTCCTACGCACCTCAGCGGCAGGGATTTCGTTTTATTTTCATTCTGAATTCCTAGTATGTGACACATGTTAAAAACTTACCCAATGTCTATTGTACAAAATTAAACTAACCATGGCCCCTATAGTCATAGGATATTTTAGGCATTCAATCACAGGTGAAAATTCCAGGAAAATATGAAGTACACACATTTCCAAGAGCCTCAGTGGATGCTGGAAACCATGGATTGTATCAAACATTATATATTCTGTGTGTTTTTTCCTATAGATACATACCTAAGATGAAGTTTAATTTATAAATTAGTCACAGCAAGAGATTAACAATGAGAATTAATAATAAGATAGAACAATTATGATGATAAGTTGTAAAAAAGCGATGTGAAAGTGGTCTCTCTCTCAAAATATTTTATTGACCTGTACTCAACCTTCTTCTTGCAGTGATGCGAGATGGTAAAATATTTGCGTGATGAGAGGCAGTGAGGTGAATGACGTAGGCATGTGATGTAGCACTGGGCTACCATTGACCTTCTAATGACATGTCAGGGCAGTATATACTATCATCTGCACTATTAAGTCACCTTCTCACCATAAAGTCAATGATTTCCCCTGAAGTGATTTTATTCCTTTATCAGCAGGAGAAAGCTGAAGGGAGAGTAGTGGCAAGGGGTTGACTCCAAAGGCCTTCTGGTCCCCAGATGTTTCCTTCACATAATCTGAACTTAAACACTTTGCATGCTTTGGAAGTTCTACCAATGAAAGATCCGTTTTGGCTCCTAGAGGGGAGTCAATCAGTAATTCATTTGTGTCCGCCGCAAACTAGAAGTTTTCTTCATATTAAAGACTTGAGATAACAGTGGTTAAGGAAAGAATTTTGAGTGTGGGTAACAGAGAAAAATGAAGGAGACGATTTTCTTGTAAATGTGGGCAACAGAGAATAAGGACAGATCTAAGTGGAGTGACAAAATGGGCCGAGATTTCAATAGGTTGGTGGCATTATGGGGTCCCCCTTGCAGTGTGGTTACAACAACCGGACACTATGTCACCTAACACTGTAGACAATTCAAGTTACAGTCTCTGCAAATTGAACTACTGGGATGGCCGTAACTGGTGGCTCTGGTGGGGCCTGGGGGTGGAAAGGCAAGAGCTACTAATGCAGTGTGGAGCTACGGCAGATAGAACACACAGAAAAATCTAGACACTGTGCCCATACCCACCATACTCCCTGCGGGCCTCTTTCTAATAGGGCAAGGCGTACAGTATATAATAGCAAAATCAATTTCCAAAGTAATAAACTTTCTCAAATTCAGTGTCTAGGCACAGAACTATAAAAAAAATATGTTGTCAGAAAAACTTGATCAAATGAACATTGTGCATATAAGCATTTCCCCCCCTTGGCAAATGGAAACCACTGAGAACAGAAGTTCTTCCATCCTGAGAATTCTCTCTTCTTGCTCTCATGTCAAATGGGGCTGGTTGGCTGGTCCTTCACTGAGAAGATTGAGTCTTAACAAGAGAATGGACCTATATGTTGAGTACATTATGGTACTCTTCCCCAATCAAAACCACACACACACACACACACACACACACTGGGTATGACAAAGTGTCCTGTTTTTCTGGTTTGTGAAATTATTTATAAGTATATAAAACAGGAACAAGTATTTGAAACTGAAACCATCATGGAAAACCTGGAATATATTGTCACTTATGTTTTTTACACAGAAAAACTCTCATGACCTATCTACTAAAAATATTTTATGTTTTGGGGTACCAGGGTGGCTCAGTTGATTAAGCGTCCAACTTCAGCTCAGGTAGTGATCTCACGGTCTATAAGTTTGAGCTCCATGTTGTGGTCTGTGCTGACAGCTCAGAGCCTGGAACCTTCTTCCGATTCTGTGTCTCCCTCTCTCTCTCTCTGCCTTCCCCGGCTAGTGCTTTGTTTCTTTCTGTCTCTCAAAAATAAATAGATGTTAAAAAAAATATTTAAAATAAATAAATAAATAATAAGACGTTTTATGTTTTATGGTCCTTTCAGTATAATACAGTATATCTTTAGAAAGTAAAATTCCTGGGGCGCCTGGGTGGCACAGTCAGTTAAGCGTCTGACTTCAGCCAGGTCACGATCTCGCGGTCCGTGAGTTCGAGCCCCGCGTCAGGCTCTGGGCTGATGGCTCGGAGCCTGGAGCCTGTTTCCGATTCTGTGTCTCCCTCTTTCTCTGCCCCTCCCCCGTTCATGCTCTGTCTCTCTCTGTCCCAAAAATAAATAAACGTTGAAAAAAAAAGAAAGTAAAATTCCTGAA
This sequence comes from Leopardus geoffroyi, assembly GCF_018350155.1. Taxonomy (NCBI): domain Eukaryota; kingdom Metazoa; phylum Chordata; class Mammalia; order Carnivora; family Felidae; genus Leopardus; species Leopardus geoffroyi. The sequence goes on along the minus strand of NC_059332.1, from coordinate 6,718,197 downwards.
ACTGGGAGATAGTTACTGGATTTGTGTCTTGAAATTTAGAAACCAGTGTCAGTGATTAAGTGAGAAGGATGCATGATAACATTATGTCACAGTGATCTTTGGCTCTTGGATGCAGACAAATTCATAATCAGAAAGATATCCCTGAAGACGATGGATGGCTTCAAGCTAGCCCTCATATAAAATCGCTTTTATCCCTCATTTTTATATTCTATGAGCCAAAAATATGGTTGATCTGATGTTGGGAAGACAGAAAATATCTGCCCACTATAGAACAAGCCTACATAATTGATAGATTTTTCTGAAAAGGTTTATCAGCAACGGTAGCATCCACGAAAGCCAAAAGGACACTCTCCTTAGTATAGAAATAACATTGAAGTGAGGTGTTTTGGAGTCCTCTGCTCCTTCTCCAGAACCACATCCGGTAGTTTAGTCAGGGAATGTGACAATAGGAAATACCCAGTCTCAGCAAAATTTAAGATTAAGAGAAAAGAGACTTTTTTATTCACCTTAAAACTAAAATTTACCAAAATAAACTCAGGAGGGAAAATGTTCAATAGTAAGAAATAAGAGAGGGCATAGCTAGAAGAAAAGAAATCAGAAAGGTGCTCATATTCTTGGAAATTCAACATTTTCATTGTTTGCTTCTATAGTTAGCTGAAATAAGGTAAACATTTTTGGAAAGAAAGAGCAGGCACATTATGGCTTTCTTTAAGGCAGCAAAGCTACTTAAGGAACAATTTCATCAAGGCGTTAGTTCCTAAACTGATCCGGTCCTTGCAAAAGAAGTTACCAGTCAAAATGTTTCATCAAGGGCAGATCAAGACAGCTAATGGTTTAGGTAGGTAGATACTTCACGACCGGGAGTAATTTAAATTAATCTTTGACTGACAGGTGTCAACTCTCACCTAACTCATGTGTAAAGAACAAAAAGAAGAAATTAAAAATCAAAGTTTCTAACTTGCTATATCGTATCAGTTCATTTTCTAAAATATTTTAAATACTGGCTTTTTAAGAAATTGCAGGGGAAAATCAGAGTATCTAATTTTTCAGTTCTCCCTTTTCTATGATTTTAATGGCTTATTGCTGCAGAGTTCCTTAATTCCAGTGGGCAGTTGTCTAAATATATATTTAAAGGGGACGCACTGTTGACACACGTATTCATGAGAGACACAGTCAAGTTTGAAAGACATTATTGCTGAATAATCCAGCGGATAAAGGAGATAGATGACAAAGCTTTTCCTGAGGACATATCCAGGATAGGAAGTTACAAGGCCCAAGTTTAATTCTTTATTCAATCTCTGAGTACTGTGTGCTTGCTTAATGTGAGAAGTAAGGGAGATGATTCACTTTCAGAAATACCAAATAAAAGCTGCGCTGTGTAATTAACAGTAGGTTCACAACCTATCGGAAATATGTATAACCTCCCCTCTCCCCATAATGGAGTCCCAAACCCTTAGACACTTCACTTCCTGGTTCTTCTTCCCCACCCCCCTTCCATTCTAGGGGCTTACTTTCTTGGGCTTTGCAATGGGTATGCACCAAAGAACAAAGGGAGGAGGGACTGAAAGTCTGCGTTACCTCAGGGAATGTACATTTGTTCCAATCAGACTGCATTTTGCCTTTCGTGGGCATAGGCAACTTCCGGGTAAGGCCTAACCTCTGTGGTACTCAGCCAATGAGGAATCAGGGCAGAGGCTTACGTGCTAGGAAATAAATGATCTGCTGTAACTGCACTGAGCATACCTGTCTATCAGCACCCACTCCTGTAAGAACATTGATTAAAGCCTCGCTTTGAGGTGCTCCGAGTCTCCGCCTCCCTCCTTTGATTGGGTCAGTGGACTTATTTCTCACAGTGAAGCCATTTAAACTGTTTCCTTATTCAATTCAAGCCATTTAAACTGTTTCCTTATCCAATTCAATTCAATTCAACCTTCAATTGTAAGGTCCATTCAAGCAAGCTTGGTGATCCTTCCATCGGCTGCTAAATAAAGCCATGATATCTGTGTAGATGATTTACATTTAAGGAAATTTGCCTTTTTTACACCAAGTTCAGGACCAGATTTCCATTCGTCAGATATACTTCCTGCCTAAGGCAGGTGACCCAATATACATGGGTATTGTTCTGGTTTTCCTCTGGGACGTTACCAGCAGATGTTTAGCCTGACATCAAAACTTCACTCTAGAACTAAGCTTTTCACATGGAATATGACAGGCATTCATATATGCTGTTGGATTGATGAATAAGAAAAGGGAATACATAAATGTAGAAATAATTCATTTGAATCTTTAATCTTCCAACACTTGTTGATTATTTAAGGTATTTCTAAACCATACTAAGTGTTAGCAAGACCAGTCCCCTTGTTTAAAGTCTTACATCTAGTTTGAAACTGTCTTTAATCCTGTGGACAAGGAAAAAGACCATTTTTACTTCCTGTAACACCTCCCCCCAAAGCCCTGGGTCAAAAAACTGAAGCGTCTGTTCATTTAAGCATTGTCATAGCAAAAACTTGACCCAGGGCTTGTTGGAGCAAAATAAAGCTTCACTTCTGGAATAAAACATTCCACCCGTTATAAGACTCCAGTTGCAAACTTGATTTGGTATAAAGGTGTCTCCTCCACCCCTCGGGCCTCCTCTGCAGGTGGGAGAGATGGGCTGGAGGGAAAGACCTGCTGGTGAAGCCTTCCTTCCTCCCTCCACTTCCCCTCCTCCAGCTGGTTCCTGCTGTGTCTGATCCCCTGGGGTTGGGCCACAGGGAAAGCTGAGAGGAAAAGATAGCAGTAAAGTCCTTCAATCAACAAAAACTTTCCCCTGAGCTAGTGTCAGTGCTCGAGGGGCTTGGCAGAGTTTAAAACTTATTTTGACCTCAGATTTGTGAATTCCTTGGAGACCCCTGTGTATCTCCTCCTCCTCACTTCCACCTATCTAAGGAGCTTGCCCGTCTAGTTCCTTCCATTATGGCAAATGTGCCAGGGCTTCAGCGACACTTAGGAAGTCCCTGTGCCAGATGGCCCTTTTGGATTCATGGATTTATCTAAGGGACGCTTTATACTTCCTTCACTTTGGAATCTCTGGGCGTGTGGTTACTTCACAAACCTCTTCCCTTTCTTTGCCGACTCTATACACCTCTAGGTTGACTTGGTCACCAGTCCGCTGTAATTTCCTTTTGGAAAGTGATGGCCTCTGAGGATGCAGGGGCCATTTTGATGATTTCTTTAAAGCTTCATTCTCCTAAAGTAAGGGGCATTGGCATTTCCCTCCTTCGGGTTGGAAGAGAAACACCACTCTCTTCGAGAAACTGTCCTCAAGTATGTTCTCCATTCCCTAGTTCCAAACTCATGTATACCTTTCAAAACACGCAAGAGAAGTTTCAGAATTGTCCAGTGTATTCTTACCACCATTTAAAAAAAAAAAATCTTCCCTCTCTTAAGCTGGCACCATCTTTAAAATGTGCTTCACTGAACATATCCAATTAGGCATCTTCCATAAATAACACTAGGAAATTTTCCTAACTACCCTTGTTTATGTAGAGATAAGTGTGTTTGTTGACTAGTTTCTGAGTACTTAGGGAAATAACTCTTTGAAACATTATTGTATCTGCCAATATCTGACTACAACATTGCATATGGCTTATAATTATGTAACACTAAAATAACTGGAATGTAAAATGGTATATCTACAGATGGCCTTTGGAACTTCAGTTTGAAGTCCCCAAACTTAGGCTTTTCATATAGCGTTATCAAAAACTATTAAACATTCTTACCATCCCAGTTTGAGACGCTTCTTACTGTGTTTTGCAGTTGACAACGTGAAGGTTCAGAAATATTGTTGCTGATTTAAATATACATTAAGGAATTCGGCACCAAGAAGTACATTCTGGGGAATTATGAAGCTGCATTATCCATTTTAAGAGTTAATAGCCATTGTAGCAATATGAAGGTAAATTAATAAACATCCATAAAATGAAAAATTCTAATTCTTACTTGCACCAGCCACATTTCAAGTACCCAGTGGTCATAATTGTCATAATTGGCTGGATACTACCCTATTGAACAGTGCTAATATTAAAAATTATTTTTTGCCTCATTATAGACATTTCAGTCGAACAGCACTGCTCTGAAGAAAGATGTCATGATTAAACCCATATGCATGAAATCAGATACTCTCCTTGACAGCAAAGGTGGAAGCTTGTTTGGGGGCTGCTTGGGATGGGCCTTTAAGGCCCAAGCGAAGGTTTGCACCATATAAATGATTAGGTGCCTTTTCTGGGACAGCTCAGCTTATTTTGGTGATGCGATTTAGGAAGGTTTCAAGTTGGACAGTGTATTACAGAACTGGTTCTGCTGAATTACAAGATTTCAGCTACTGGGAAATTATCTTGATACAACTAGATCTAGACTTTACTGCCGAAGAAAACTCGAAAGAGAATCTTCCAAGGGGCAAAGTGAGGACACGACATGGTGCAAATTGAACTCACTGCTAAATATTAACATTTATTTTTGTAAGAAACCCACTTGATTTACAAATGTGAGAGGTTGCCATTCTCTTTTCCTGTGTCTCTAAAGTAGTTATGATTTGGATTCAGTCATTTATTAGGATAAGAAGTCTCTAGTCATGGTGGGTAAGATGTCACTGGAACTTTTCTAGGGGAAATTGTAATGCATTGCTCTCTCTCAAATTTATTTATTCTCCTTTGCTTTTTAAAATTGACTTCTTTTGTTTCAAAAGAGCAGGAAAGGATGAGATAAAACCTGGAGACAGTGAAAAAAATATATCCTGTTTGTCTGTTTTCTGTACAAAACAAAAGGTTAGAGTTATTATTTTTTCTCCAAAATAAAGCAAATATCTCTTTGGTCATCCATAATAGGTCAGAGCTATTTTGAACAGTTTGATGTCATTTCTACATCCCTCAAGGAAACAAAGGGGAAAGTCAGAGGAAGGGGAAAAGGCAGCTTTGATAAGTTATGCCAGCCCCTGGTCCCCAAGAATGAAGCTTCCTGTTTTTATCATGTGGCTGAAAACAGTAGGGGGGAAAAATCCACTGTGATCAATGGTATTCATTCTTTTGTTATTTTGCGGTTACCTGCCATCATTCCCTAAATAAACTAAACGAGGTCCTTTTTGGTGACAACTGTGAACAATAGATCGGTCTGGGCAAAGGTTGCTGGAAAATTACAGTCTGAGATGGAGAAGGGATGGTGACAAGCCAGAGAAAATTCCCAATATGAATAGCATTCAGTCTTGAATGTCTGTTGTCATTAGATTTTATGACAGTCCTATCAATACCATCAATTAATACTTTCAATTATTGTAAAAATGGGCTATATGACATATAAAAAGTAATAGAAAATGTAATGCCCACAAAAATGAAGAATTCTTTCCAAACAAAAATGTCTTTTAAATGGACTTTTTGTGGTTCCTAGGATTACTATAGCCATTAAACATTCAATTATTTAAAAGGACTTCTAGCAAAATGATCTCAGAGATTGCTACTGAAGGGGAGTAGAGTATGCCACCCCAGAATGCACCACTTTGTCATGTGGATTATTTCAAACTGAAGACACTCAAGGTCCAAAAGACTCAGGGAGAGAGATTTTAACCTCCTCCCTAACGTCCCCTAGGAATTTAGATAGAGGGCCTGGACCAGGTATGGTAAGCTGTGGGGAGCTCAGCAGTGCCCGTTTGTTCAAAATCCTCTCTGTGTCCTCTTGTCTCCCTGTTGGCATGGCAAACATTTGTTTACCAACGTTTGCCCTGCCCATCTTCCTGTGAATTGTCTTCCCTCCCTTTGAAGCCCAGACTCCTCTCTTGCTCCTTAGCTCAGGACAACATATAAGCCTCAACTGCCTGACTTGCCCTTGAACCTCATCTCTTTCTGGCTCCCATACGTATGAAATTAAACTGGCTTTTCTCCTGTTAATCTGCCTTGGATATTAATTACTTAACTCTTAGTTAATAAACCAGCCAAAAGAATCCAGAAGAGTAAAGAAAAAACTTTTCCTCCCCTACACTACCATTTGGAATTCTTATACATTCTGTCACCTTTTCTCTGGGTGTTCACGTGCGTCCTTATAGCATTTATCAACACAACATGGACAGGAGGCCATTTTAGCATGAACACAACACAGCAATCACAGAAGAAATGCCTCTCGACCCACCTCCACGTCAGACTGCCTTCCTAGTCCATTCTCCGTGCCGGGGCAGGAAGACAGCAGTGTCTCTACATTTCAGTATATTTAGGAATAATATTAGAGACAAAGTTCCAAGTTATTTTCCTTCATGAATATGGTTCTTTTCTTAATATAGGATTATGAAACATGGAACTATCTAGTAAGTAAATTGCATTCTTTACTTCTTTGTCAGGACTTGGAAGAAATATTTAAAATTCCAGTCAATCATCTGGATGTTTGTTTTACTTCCTGCCAAACATCTGGATATTCAAACATATCAAGATAAAGTAATGCTTTTCAGTGATTTTATATGAACTGTGGAGATGTACCCTTCGACTGGGGGACAAAGAACAGTTGAAATGATTTTGCAGAGCTATTTATACAATTAAAGCTTGATCAAGGGGGAATGTGATTTAAACCTCGGTCCTTGGGAACATCATTATGATTTATAGAGGGCTGGCTTACTATTTTAAAATTTCTCTATATTGTTTTCTTCCATAATAGCTCCACGCCTCGTAATGAATTGAAAATATTCAAGTCTTTAGAATCCCAATGGATTGCCACAGGGAACGAACAGAAGGTCTCTCTCCCTCCCCCTCCTTTTCCTGTGTTCAAGTTACAGGGCCAGATATATGGCCGTGAGACAACACAGAAGCAGGGTCAAGAAAACCATTTTGCTCCAGGGACCTGGCAGCTGAACTCTCCCCAAATGCTTTTAAAAAGAAAAAATATACATATTAAATGCCAATTTTAAACAAATCCAAAGATTCGTGGAGCCCTTTTTCACCTCATGATGTTGCTGTAGATATGAATGCACACCAAATGAGGTAACAGATTATGAAAAGTCGATGCTTAAAGTCTCTTGAGTTTTCTAACAAGAGATCTGGGAAGTTTAAAAGCATATCAGGTTTCTCAGAGATTATTAATTCTGGACTGCATTTCAAAGTATATCAAGTGCAGTCTGCTTTATACCAAACAGAGGGGAATGCACCACCAGACTAAGCAGACAGAACTAATAAGAGCTCGAATAAATCAAATTAAGAAATATTTATCGAACATCTCTGTGTCTCCGGCATTGAGCTGTTAGGTGTGCGATGTACATAAAACATAAATGAAAAGTTCTGTGGTCTCAGACAGCTTAAATGAATTTGAAGAGATAAGACAATTGCACAGAAAATAAATAAGATACCAAATTTGAGCAGCAGTTCAAAATGAACGTCTCAAGAAATATCATAAATGACAAAAATAAACCAAAGCAGGGACATAATAAAGTCATCTTATAAACTGTTGGGCTAAAAAGGCAACTTCCCGAGAATGTTGCTATGGAGAAAAGCGTTGGGTTTCAGGTTACAGACATTTGTGCTTCGGAGGTATCAGGCCTTGGCTGAATTCTGTACCTGTTCCCAGTCTGATGCTGTGCTTGTAATGGCGGCGGGTGGCCAAACTGACCACGGTCAATGGTGCTCGGGAATGGAATTGAAAAAGTAAATCATAAGACAAAAAGGTCACGGCATTGCAGTGTCAGAAAAAATAAATGGACTTTTGCTCTTGGAAATATCATAAAATGACACAATGACTGAAGTTTCTATTTGAATTTCCAGGCTTCACCCGAATTGTCTACCGATCTAACCATCTCAGAAATCTCTGAAAGGCCAAGTGATGTCATCTTCTTTCTTCTTTCCTGATTACTATGCCTATTAAGACAATCAAAAATTATTTGAACCAAGGTAAATTAAGCGTGCCTTCTTTCTCTTTGACCCTTGATGTGAATGACCTAGATCCTCTGGACATTTAATTGCTATTACATCATTAGAGGTACAAAAAAGAGTATAAAGAAACAATAATAAATAACCATGAAACCCAGCATAAAATAAACAAATGAAATGTTTTTAAATGAAGAAAGACTTCACAAACTCAAAGTAAATTAACTAAAACAGAGAAAGGGAGAGAGGTGGGAAAAGGGCCAAACCCCTTACCTTGAAGAAACAGGCATCAAAAATTATTTTGTTCTCTAACTGATAGTTTAATATTGTTGGAAATACAGTGTTAAGGCATTAAGCTAATCTCCAAGAGAGCTAAAAATAGAATGCTTACCTTGGAAAGTCCCCGCTGAAAACAACACTGAAATAGATCCTCTCCCAAAACAGAAAATAAATGAAAAGGCAACAAAACTGGAATTAAAGCATACAAGAAAATGAAAACAAGTGAAAGCAAACACAGTATGCCAACAAGGGATTGGTGGGAGACGGGTAGAAGGGGGTCATTTAACAAAAGTGCTGTTTAAAATGCATGGGCAGGTGTGGAGACATCACCAAAGTAAGTCAGTATTCCAGAACACTCAGCATCAGGAAACTTTACCACCCATAAGCCTGAAGTAATGGGAGGAAACAATGACCAGGAACCCACAAAGTGGGTCTAGAAAGAGAGCCTTTGGCCAGCTGGGGCATTCGGTGGAAAGACAGAGCAATCAGGGGGCCCAGCAGGATGAACCAGGATAACTCCTTGACCTTACTCTCTTCCTGTTCTGCTCTGCCCTATCAGGAGTCTCCACTGATTCACTCAACAGAAAGCCAGGGGGCATGAAGTCAGTTAAGTGCCCGTGGAATTCAGCATCCTGGAGTACAGCATAGTGGAAACGGGGGGAGCTGATGGAGAACCAAAAAGAAGATATCCGATGCACACGACAATTACAAGAAATCATCATAACTGGGCATAACGTCCTTTTGAAGATTTGAGTTTTGTAAAAAACTGTCTCCTGGAGATAGAATTCGCATACCATGAAATGCGTCCTTCTAAAGGGTACAATTTTGTGTTTTTAAGTTTAGAGTTTTACAACACTGCTATATAATTTTTGAACATTTTAATCACCCCAAACAAAATCCCATGTCTGTTTTCCCCCTACCCTCAGACCTTGACAAATGCTGACCCACTTTCTTTCTTTATGAGATTTTCCTTTTCCAGACATTTCATACACATGAAATCCTACAACATGTGCTCTTTATGTATTTGGCTTTTAAACTTAGCATGATGCTTACAAAGTACATCCGTGTTGTAGAAGATATCATTACTTCATTATTGTGGCTGAATAATATTCCACTGTGTGAATTTATCAGTTTGTGTATCCATTCTTTGGTTGATGGACATTTGGTGACTCTACATTTGACTATTATGAATAATGCTGCTATGGACACTCATGTTCAAGCCTTTGTGTGAACATATGTTTTCACTTCTCTCATGTAAATATTTGTAGTGGAAATTTCTGGGTCACGTGGTGTCTCTACGTTTAACATTTTGAGGAACCACAAAACTGTTTTCCAAAGAGGTATTCCATTTTACATTCATGCTGGCAGCACACAAGGGTTCTATTTTCTCCACAGCCTTGCCAACACTTGTTATTATCTGTCTTTTTTTAAATAGTAGCCATCCTTCATGGGTATGAAGATATATCTTCTGTGGTTTTGATTTGCATTAATGACTAAAATTGTGGTTTTTAAAATGTATTTCTCGGCCATTTGTATGGTTTTGAAACATCTTTTTTCAAGTCCTTTGTCCTAAAAATTGGGTTGTCTTTTTATTGTTGTGTTATTTGTGTGTTTGAAGAGTGCTTCAGATATTCTAGATACAAGTCCATCGTAAGATAGATGATTTGCAAATATTTTCTCCCATCCTGTGGACTTTCCTTTCACTTTCTTATGGTAAGATTTCTTTTGGATTAAGTCTGGATTATCTATTTTTGTTTGATCACATAGTTGTTGGTTTGTGACCCTTCTAGGAACTCCCCCCATGTAATCTGAAACTGGTCTCTGTGAGAAGAGGGCAGAGAGAAACTGAAGACAGAGGCAGGTCATTCGAAGATGGAATGGGGCACTTTTAATAAAACAAAAGGAACTTACATATGAGGCTTGTCTGGGGAGCAGCAAGACAAATGGATCACTGCACCTGCCCACCACATCTTAAAAGTTTATAAAGAGGCCCTAACTGGACTCAGTCACGTATATCACATAGATGTTTTTAACACCACATAACTATCTCAAGGTTATGTCCTTGGAGCAGCCTCTGGGACCAGGAAAGGCAAATGGAACCTACATTGGGAGGACAGGGGAGAGGCTGAGGAGTGGCTGGGTCCAGTTCCCGGGTCAGTCAGCAGTCACGGCTTTTTGATCGTATTCTCCGACAGTGTTTTCCATATTCTACCTAACATCTAAAGATGCCTAGTTCAAAGTCAAAAAAATTCATCCTTACCTTTTCTTCTAAGAATTCTATAGTTTTATCTCTTTCCTTTGAGGCGATGGTCTAATTCGAGTTAATGTACTTACATAGCGTATTAAGAGTCACAACTTCATTCTTTTGCACTTGGATCTACAGGGTTCCCAGCACAATTCATTGAGAAGATTTTCCTCCTTTGAATTGTTCTGGCACTCTTGTCAAAAATAAACTAGTGATTCGTGTATGGCTTTATTTCCTGATTCTCAATCTCCTCCGGTACTACATTGTCAGTACGACACTGTCTTTTTTTTTTTTTTAACGTTTTATTTATTTTGGGGACAGAGAGAGACAGAGCATGAACAGGGGAGGGGCAGAGAGAGAGGGAGACATAGAATCGGAAGCAGGCTCCAGGCTCTGAGCCATCAGCCCAGAGCCCGACGCGGGGCTCGGACTCACGGACCGCGAGATCGTGACCTGAGCTGAAGTCGGACGCCTAACCGACTGAGCCACCCAGGCGCCCCGACGCTGTCTTTATTACTGTAGCTATACAGTAAGTTCTAAAACAATAAATTGTGAATCTTCCTTTTTTTTCCAAGATAGTTTGCCTATTCTGGATTCCTGATTTTTCATGTGAATTTTAGGATCGGTTTGTCAATTTCTTGAGCAAACAAGCAAAACAAAACAAAACAAAACCCAGCTGGGATTTTAGTAGGGACGGTGCTGAATATGTATGTCCACTTGGCGACTATCACCATTGTAAACTATCACCATTTTAGCAATATCTTCCAACCTGAGCATGGGATGTATTTCCAATGGTTTCTATCTTCTTTAATTGTTTTTAATGATATTTAATAGTCTTTAGTGTACAAGACTTGCACTTCTTTAGTAAAATTGATTTCTGAGAATTATATTCATTTTGGTGTTATTAAAATGCAATTGCTCTCTTAATTTTATTTTCTGATTATTCATTGCTGGTGTATTGAAATGCAATTGATCGTTGTACACTGATCTTGTATCCTGAAACCTTGTTGAATACATTCATTAGTTCTAATAATTTTTCAGCGGATTCCTTAGGACTTCTACATACAAGAGAACACCATCTGCAAATCAAGATAGTTCCCCAGTCAGAAAAGCTTTTATTCTTTTTCTTGTCCAATTGCTCTGGCCTTATAGAAGTGGCAAGAATGGACATCATTGGCTTGTTGCTGATCTTAGGGAGACAGTGTTTGGTGTTCCATCAGTATGTGTGACATTAGCTGTGGTTTTTTCATAGACAGTCCTCGTGAATTAAAGAGGTTTCGTTCTACTTCTAATTTTTTGAACATTTTTATCATGAAACAGTGTTAGACTTTGTCAGATAATTCTTCCTGCTTCATTCAAGATAATCATGTATGCTTTGTTTTTAATTCTGTTGATAAAGTGTATTGTGTTCATTGATTTTCATAAAAAAGTGAGAATGACCACCCCCCGCCCCCAAGGTGGAGGTATGTCACATGGTATTGTTCCTTGGACTTGAAACCCAATGGAGTCTGACTGACTAGATTTTGAAATTGCTTGGGACTGTTGAGTCTTTTTTTTTTTTTTAGACCCTTTTTCTCTCATTTTGAATTAGAATATGTATAACTGTTATCCTATGCATTTTCCAACTTTGTATCTTGGGAAAAGATAACTTATATCTTAAGTTTCCAGGTTCATAGGTGGAGAGGAATCGTGCTTCAGGGTAGATTATACCCACACTTGTCTTAGACAATGAAATTTGGGACTTTTGAGATGATGAAATATGGGCTGGCTAATGATTCTGTAATAGAATGAGACTTTAGGGGGATGTTAAGATGACATACATATATGTGCAATATTCTACTTAATAAGGAAAAAAAATCAGTTATCGAGGCCTGGTTAATATACATTAGAACAAGCTTAACGAGAGAGAAAGGAGAAATAAGAATGGCCTGTACTGGTTGTAGGTAAGAATCCTCTAGACTGGAATTTAATGGTAAGCGAGGGACTTTTAGAATTTCAGGTGAATGCTGTTTGGGGAGACATTGATGGAGAGAGATGTTATTCTGTGCATTAGCATTGCCCATACTTGTACTGGGACTTCAGTATGTCCTTGAGATTCAATGTTAAAATCCGATGATTCAATTTTAATGTTTGTTTTACTGGCTGTGCTCCTATGAAAGCAAGTGCACTCAGCAACCATGAACCCCAGCTATATTTGGGTAAATAATGAGGTCTAACCTCTGGGTTGTAAACTTAAAAGTTCTCAGTTTTACCTCGTATTCAAATTATTACACTAGGCTTGAGTCAAGAGTTTCTTTTTTTTATCAGACTTTTCAATTTGAGGAAAAAGACTGTACAGAAAAAGGAGTTGGTGGGGTTGGCAAACTTCTCGAGGCATGACAATCCTCAAACACCAGAAACAAAACAAAAGCGCACACACGCACACACACACACACACACACACACACACATACATATGTGCAAACGTGCATACACACATAAACTAACACACACACACATTAAAACACACACACACACACACACACACACACGTGAGAAAAAAAACAAAAAAGATATAGTGGAGTTTACACTGAGGTCAAAATTGTTGTACAAGGGAGAATGTGCTGCTGGGACTCTATATTCCAGAGAAAGAACAGTTCTGTGAGTCTGGATATGTGTTCACCAGCTAGAAGAAATTTTTAAAGAATCTTTTCTGCATTTGCAGCCTGGGAGTATTATACCCAACCTCTAAAGAACCCCTGTTTCTTAAGAAGTTCAAGTCATTTCTGGAAGTGTGGAGAAGATTGATGGTGGCCAAGTTTGGATTAATTCGAAGTTTCTAGTTCCACAAGTGAAACTGGATCCCTGGGGACTTGGAAATTGCTGTGGGATTTTCAAATAAACAGGCTTTGGGACCACTGATACACGCTAATTGCTAACAGAAACTTGAGAAACTGGCAGAAAGAACCATGCCAATGACTGGTGAATAATATTTGTTTTGAGCAAGATTTTTAATGGCAAGGAATAGAAAGTCTCAGGGCCTGGGATGTTCTGCTGACTCACTTATTCTGCAGAATCTGGCCTGAGTCCTTATCAGTGGATTCATAGCCATCCTTGTCCTAGTTCTGTGCTGGGCTCTCCCATGCTTTTAAGGCAGCTTAAAAGCTGATGACTTGTTGAATTTAAAATTACGTTTTAATAAAGAAAAAGCTATTAATGTTTACATTGGATTATGGGTTCTGCTTAAGTGATGTGCCATTGACCAGTGAGGTAGCACTTAGATATTCCTACAGAGTTGGACAAGACTCATGAAAGGGTAATCTATGAGCCATGTTTGCTTAAAATTCTTGAATTTCATAACAAAACCTAGGGGATAACTTGAATATTCGCTATCTATTGAATTCAGCAAGGTTTAGGAGGAAAAAGCTGTCACTTTAACTATACTCTGGAAGTCGGATAGAGTAATTACATTTAGATATGAGATGCTGGGACAGCCTTGAAAGTCAGAAGTTCTGCATACATGTCTCTGACTCTTAAAGGTGGACCCAGTCAATGAGTGCAGTGCTGGTGGATGGAGAGCAGGTCAGTTGGTCAATGTGGATTAGGGTACTCCTCAGAGCTAGCCAGGGGCACAAAATAGGGATGATGCCTTTAAATGTGAACCCATCAGAGAGTGAACCATAATATTTTAGGCACAAGTACTAGCTATACCGTGAAGTTTAAAGTAACCCAATTAGTGATGGATTGGCTGTAGACAACAGAAAAGGCCATGCTATGTTTTTAGCATTGTTGCAGGTGGGTATGATTGGTAGGGTCATGTTACAAAATAGAGATAAAAGGAGGAAGGAAAACTTTAGCAAAGAATGTTATCAGTACAATGTTAAATTGACTGGACATTAGCAATCATTCAACCCAACCTGTTCTCTGTATTAATCAGGAAATCCCCGAGGCCTCCAAATCTCAAGTAATCCATTAAAATTAGTAGAACAGATCATCTTCGAACTCAGATTTACTGAAACCGAAGTTTCCAGGTGATTCATCTCAGGGATGAAATAACTCGGGTTTGGACTGAATGATCGAAATAGTAAATTGAGATTTAAAGAATTTCTGTGGAGCCAATAAGAAGGGTGGAAGCCTGGAGACACATTTGCCCAGTTCCCTGGGAGTATGAGGATTTAACTGAGAACTCAGTAGAAAGAGGATAGCAATTACATGGTGGTATGTGTGGTTTTGTATTATGAGCCTCAAGTTAAAAGACTTTGTAATATGAAATGGGTTTGCTATAGCCATGGCAATGCAGAGCGCATGGAGCCATTAACATAGAATCATTTTAGCCATCAATCCCTTAAAGTCATTTTGCAGGTAAAACAAAGTCAAATAAGGGAAAGTAGACACTGATACTAGCAATCAGTGTTTGCCTATGACTACTGGCTTACCCAGCGCTAATAGGTTTTACGAAGCTAAGCAATGGCAAATGGGAATATGGACGTAATGCAAAATAAATAAATAAAAGAAATGGCCAACAGTGGAGCCCACATTGCATTCCTAATGGAATCTTCCCAGTACCGTCTGCATAGATCTTCTTCTCTATTTGCTCTTTTTAATGTTTCCCACATCCTCCTCATGTTGCACCTCCTTTCCAAAAAGAATTTCCTCACTTTGATTTAAAAACCATTTGTTCAAGGGGCCCCTGGGTGGCTCAGTCGGTTGAGCGTCCGACTTCGGCTCAGGTCGCGATCTCATGGTTCGAGAGTTCAAGCCCCACATCGGTTCTGTGCTGACGGCTCAGAGCCTGGAGCCTGCTTCAGATTCTGAGTCTCCCTCTCTCTCTGCCTCTCCCCTGCTCCTGCTCTGTATTTCTCTGTCTCTCAAAAAATAAATAAATGTTAAAAAAAAAAAAACATTCGTTCGAGGCACTTCTGAAGACCCCTAGGCCAATAGAATATTGTTCTTTTAATTATGTGCCATGTAAACAATATAAACGTAGTAAACCGACCACACAGTATTCACGGATCTGATCATTTCTGGCAGTCAGTGGCTAAATTTCGTAATTGTCTTTACAACATAATATATTTGGGGTTGTCAACACACAGAGGTTATATTTACTCTAAGGGACGTAAGATCCCAAAGCAAGGCAACTCTTCCACGGTCAGGGTGTACAAAGTCAGAAATAGATCTAAAACCTTTTGCTTCCTGGCTTAATATTTTGGCGCTATCTTTAACTTCTTGTGTATAACTGTAGCATTTGGTATGGTCAGGATTGCCTGGAAAAGATGTGTCCAAAATTGACTTTCTCCTTTTAGGATCTGCTGAATATAGTAGAAAACTGTAAAAGAAGATAAGGCATTCTCTTAAGGGTGGAAAACAGTATTTATGCTATGTGTGGAGAGATATCATCGAAATTAGTCTCGGTGCTGAAAAAATCAGTGCTACATATAATGTCTTATGTTGTAACGCTGTTACCCTGAACATTTTAAGGTGATTAACAAAAAAACCTGTTACTCTCAATAAAATGTAGAATATGAAGAATAGGTTTATGGAGTATGAAATACTATGTCAAAAATAAAACTGTCAATACGCTTCCCTCTCTCTTTATGTTATGCTATGATCTAGTTCTTACTGACATTTGGAACTCAAAGCACTGTGGAGATTCAAAAGAAACTTTAATGGTGACAAATGCTGATTCTAAATATATATATATATATTTTGATGAGCGCAGAATGTATTTAATAAAGTGATTTAAGATGTTCAAGAAGAGTCTTGTACAAACCCAAAGCAAGTTTTCTTTGAAAAATTGAATTTGTTCCTTTTTAAAAAAAATGACATCATACAAGATGTGTTTTTAATCAATTATCATTGTAGATAATTCAGAGGGCAACATATATGGGAAAACAATAGCGTGATTAACTAGGCATTGACCTCGTGTTATGGCACTGGTCCAGAGAGAGCTTATTAGTTTGAGCTAGCAGTAAATATGAAACCGAGGGCATCATAAATCACAACAGCAGGATTAATCTGAATGTGAATCAGATACATGGGAAAAACTGAGACATTCCCAGTGAGTCCAAAAACAGCTATGTGAAGTCAGTGGAGAGAAAATGATTTTCATACAAAGGTCCGTACACAGTTCTTTCCATTTTATCTAGAATTTTCAATTGCAGGCTTTCAATTCAAGCCCTTACAACTAAATTAGAATTTTCCTTAATTAAATAAATCAGAAACATGGGCTCTTGGGATTGCTAGTGATGCTGGTCAGGACAAAATCTTTGTGAGGGGGGAGGTATGTGGATTTTGCTTCTCAAAGGGTTTTGTCTCATGATACCGTTAGAGGCTTGGACAAGCTGCCTACCTTGAGGCTATTGTTTTAGCTCCATAAACTCATTTAGTTTGTCTGGCTCATCACAGAAATTTTCATTCTGAGAAAAACATTGCAACCCATGTTTCGCTGTACCAGCCAATTGAATGGTAGATAATAATACAAAATGGGTTGGAAGAACTTTGAGCCCTGTTTTGATTCTCAGGATTTCAAAAAGATCCTAGAGTAATGACACTTTCAAACTTACTTTCTGCATTAAAGAGGAGAATTCTAAGAGTTTGCTGTATTTAGGGTTGGCAGGTAGATGTGTTCATTACCTGCCACGGATATGTTAGCTTTAGTCTGCAATGTTTGATTGAGTCACCGGTCAGACTCAACATGTTTGAATTGTCATTACCTTGTGATTTCTGGGTATAAGTGTATGGTGATATTACTGCTTGAGAGACGTGAAGAGAGAGAAAACACCAGCAAAGTAACTATGTGGTATGATGGTGAAATAGCAACAGTAACATTGTTTTTGTAAATGTGCTTTTCTTTTTTCTTTTTCACTTTAGGAAAAAAATACAGTGGTACACTCAGCTGGGTATGGAAGCACAGCCATATCAGCATACTAAATCATAAATGTTAGCGAATCAGAAACACACATAAGGTTCTAACTCTTTGGGGTTTCTATATGGGTATTCTTCTACTGACACAGACTTATTTTTTCTACCAGACATACCAACGACATTTACAAAATATATTTCCCCACTGTAGTCTGCTTATAAGCCACTGCTGTTGCTGCTTTGACATTTTTTCATTAAGACCTATTTGCTCTTTCCCAGAGGCATCGGTAATATTCACTGTGGTGTGAGTCAGACTGGTGGCTCCTTTCTATCAGAGGATGAGCCCAATGTGGGATGCCTAATTCCAGAAGGCTCTAGGGGAGCAGAAGAGATGATGTATATATCTTCTAGCTCAGCCAACTCCAGAAAGGTATGGACAAAAAAAAGTCAGTTCTTGTCATCTGCACCAAAGGCTTCTTCAAGTGCTTTAATTGCCTTGGACATTCATAGTCAAAACAAAGCACGAATAGAGTGGCTGATGTACAATTACATCGCACGTGTGATTACTACCCTGCGTGGATGATACACGCTTTTCTCAACCTATATAAGAGAGGGTTAAATAAGCTGAGTAAATTAAAAGATCATATCAAAGGAAGTTAAAAGAGAAAAAAATCTATTTTTTATGATTGAAGAAAATATGAAATTATATAAGGTAGGTAAAACTTTTATGTCATTCAATTTTGTTAGAATTGCAAGCCAATTATATAAAATTAAAATTATATAAAAAATAGCAAGCCAATTATATAAAATTAAATTTCAAGCTTGATTGATTTTTTTAAATATTCATCTTAAGCACTGCATTTGGTGTTTATTGTATTATACAGGAAATACCAGAGAACGGCTGCTGCATCCAGGAATTAAATGAAACCTATACTGTCAATAGCCTGGCTGGGGTTTTGATAAAGCATTATGACATTTCTATATTATGCAGCACCATAAAATGCTAAACATACACAGAGCACAGAACTATAAGTTTCAAAAGCACATACTGGAAGCTAGAGTGTTTTGGCATTTATAGCTGGCTAGCACGGGGAGATAATGAGGAGTCTGATACCTTGGAAATCATAACTATGAAATATATACAATAGTTTCCCATCAAGATGGATCATATATCACGCAATATTGGAGGATAATTCAAGTCTGCAATGCAATCTGCTTTTCATTTCAAGTGGAGGGCGACGTAAGCCATAATTTACCCAGGTAGTACTCGCTTGGGATCTAACGACAAATTTAGAGCAACTTGTGACAAAAAAATCCACATAGGAAACCATGAAAGATTTGACATCCTCTTGTCTCTCAACTTTCTTCCCCCGGCTCTTCTTACCCTTCTCCATAAATGCAAAATCTTTTGTGTTCATAGGGATCCGTGATGAAATATAAGTATTCCTTGAAAAATATAAAGGGACATATACAATTACTAGCTAGTAATTCCCAAATTGTTGATGGAGAGGAAGTAGGATAAATCACTCCAGTGAGAGCTTATTGTGGCTGCCCCAGCCTCCACAAAGAGCCAAATTTAAATAACTGTCTAGTAAAACCACTTTCTGCGTAAAGAGGTGCGATGGCTCTTTCTTTATACACCAATTAATTCTTTATCAAAAAAGCCCTTTTATATCATATGGAAATGGAGTTAGGGTGGCATAGAACCAGCGCTTGTGGACTCTGGAACAAGTTAAATGGCTGATGTTCAATTGTTACTTTTCATTTCAATGTTTAATAAAATATTGAGAGACAGTAGGAAGACAGACGGAATTTTTGGTGGGAAATAGAACAGTCCTTTGTGACTGGACAAAATGGTGGGAACCCTTTGGCTTCTGGCATTTTTGGTCATCTATGTAGGCTTGGCCAACTGCCACTTGGGCTCTCTGTCTCGTGCCATTGGATGAAAATATACCCCGTGTAGGGGAGTCTCAGAGGAGTTTGACAATATGGACCTGACCTTTGGTTTCATCTCTGCCTTTATTATCATTTTTAAATAAATTAATACATATATATTAATATAAAGATATCTCTTTGCAACTCTAAAATCTAAAGACAGGATATGCACAATAAAGCAGATACAAAAACACGAGCTTTATATTTAATCTTTACAATTCCCCTTCTCCTTCTCCTCCCCCTCCCCCTCCTCCTTCTTCTTTCTCTTCTTCTTTTTCTATTTAGGCTAAAGCTTACATCCCCATCTTCTTCTTGTTCCTGAAAAACAAAGAAAAATCAGTTTGGACTGCTAGTCAAGAGATGGATCTATGTTCACATATCTGAAAACAAGCAGAATAATGTGACTGTTTTAACTTTCTGGTTACACTTCATTCGTGCTTATAAATATGGTGATAATACCAGCATGACTTGAGCAAATAGAGATAAGACAGAAGGTAATGGCTAAATTCCAGCATAAAATTCTTGAGTAAAATATTATTTAAGCACACAGCACCATCTTCCCAATGTTCATTTCAGACCTTGAAGCTTAATTCTTCTTATTTTTACATAGGCTTTACTTTCTAAAGAGATAGAAAACAGTTGTCAAGATGGCTGACATCTTGAATATTATTATTTAATTTCATTGTGATCATTCCCCCCCCCCCTTAAAGTCAAGTAATCTTAATTTCTTTTCCATTCTTTTATGTCCTCTTTGTCAGTTATGTAACCATTTCAGATGTTCTACTTGAGTTTCTTTATGCCTTCAAATAGTCTTTTTCATCTTATTCTCTCAAACATTTGGGATGCAAAATAAAAAATGGCACGGCATAAAAATCAGACAAAAATTAAATATTTTCAGAAAACGATTACATAGCAAGCACCCACAAGGAAGGTTCAGGTTACATAGTCTTGCTCTTCAATTTCAGGGTTTCATTTAGCTTTACTCATTTACTGATTTATAAACTCCCAGATGTATTTGATAAAGGAATTGTCAGAGTTTACAAAAATAAATATAAAAAAAGATTAAAAAAAAACAAAGGTTGAGAGAGACAGAGTAAGGGGGAATATATGGGTTATACTCGAATAAACCCCTTGATATACAGAAGTATAAATATATGTAATGGACACTGTAGTTACCAAAGGCAAGTCACAGATTTGGCCCCAAAGCTTTTAGCAGTTAAAGCGAAAAGGGAACTCATCTCAGTTACAAGAATCACAGTGTTCCTAAGACTTACAAATAAAAACAGCAGAGAAAACCATATTTCAAGAAAAAAAATACCCCAAACTAAAAATCTGAGAGATCTCTTTCATGGATTCTCATACACAAGCATGGGAAAACGGAATAGAAATAATCCTACAGTGAGTATAACGGCACATTTTATTGGACAGTTTCTTACGGCGTTTTCTATACAGGCAACTGGCATGAAGTTACTGGACAGTTTAGTGAAAGCCAATAGAGATAGTGCCAAACATTTTGGTTCCATGCCCAGTTCTTTGGTTTGATCCAAAGATAGAGTCAAAATGCATGAAAGAATAAATCTGTAGCATGCCCATCGAGCCTACATCCGCAAACATCTCTTGACAGCCTGCATTTTGATAAGGATTAAATGGCAGAGACTTAAACATTTTTACCTGCCAGAAAGAACCTGAGGGCACCTCTGTGGTGCTGCAGATTGAGGACTAAGTCCTATCCCTCAATACTATGAAACAAAATAGGGTCTGCCTCTACCATCCCTACCTCACCTACGGTAAGTAAGACCTAATTTTAAAAGCTCAAGGAAATGAATCAAGCCCCCTTCTCTTGGGACCATCGCTTTTACCAACACGCAGTTCGAATGTACCTCTGTGAAAATTAGATCTATGGTTAGCCACAGACTTCTGTGGAAGAGAGAAACTCAAATTCCAGGCGAATCGGTGCTACCGACGTAAACAAGTGCGGTGTCCTCACCGCAAGATGTGCGTGTCTATAGAAATCGTCAAATACAGTAGCCCGTTTTGATTTGTTTGGCTTTCCACAAAACTAAAAAATAGAACGCTACTGCTCATTTGCCAAACACATCAACTATTCGGTCAAATTCATTTTGGAGGAATCCGGAGAATGTTCCGTTGCTTTCAAAGTGGCATTTTTAGAGGACAGGGTAGGCTTGTTCCCACCTCCAATCCCCGAGAGAGAAATGGTAGGGGAGAGAATTCTGGAAGAAAATTGCAGGGTCTATATTCTCAAGGAGAAGGATTTTCTTATTTGCCTCCTCAGTTCCTTCCAGGGCCACACGGCACTTTTGTTTTACTGCCTTTTATTATTTCTTCCTTTTTCTCCTGTAACCGCTCATCCTCATAGTCCTGAAAGAGTTTAAACAAAAATGACTTTGTTTGGTTCTGCAGAATTAACACGACACTCAGGCATATTTCTAATTGAATGCAGATGTTTTCTAAGCAGAGACAAGCCTCAGCCTTGTGTGCATAATTCTTACCCTGCCCTAATGGAGAGAAGTGAGTCCAAAATTAGCAACTTTTTAAAGCCAAATCTGGCCATGTGCCACAGAGACTTTGCTTTTGCTTTTTTTTCTTTCTTTCTTTCTTTCTTTTTTTTTCTTTTTCATTTTCCAACGGCGTGCAGACAGGAGGTCTTTAAAAAGCTATACAGGGAGGGCCACCATATTTCCAAGAAACTTAAAAAAGGAGGAGAGAAAGCCAAACTCGTCAGCGTAGCCGTACGTTTATGTTCTCCTCTACTCTCTGCCCTCAGAAATAAGACTTTGAAAAATTCACAAAAATGTTGCTCCCCGAGTGGCAGGGGCAGCAAGCTTTGGAGGGAATGAGGTCAACTCAAGAGCTCCGTTTTGACCGTCTTGAGACGGAGTGGCTGACACGGACAGACTTGTGACCACCAGATGAAGAAAGGGCAGCTCTGTGTTTTCTCAACTCCTTATTTCAACAATTTGCACTAAAGATGTTACAACCTCATCGTTCCGTCCAGATCCACGGCCATGTGCATGTCTGCTAGAACAGCAGGTTTTGAGACCAATTATGTGGTCCTTAAAAAAAAAAAAAAATCACTTTGATTGTTGAGAACCTCATAATCAGGCAGTTTGTGTACAAGGTCTGTGCTCCAGAGGCCTGACCACAGGATTGGCCAGAGAATGAAGGCACGGCCGGTGGAAATTCATGTTTCAGATAAGGGAGGCGTATGCCATGTTTTCTGCCTTTCCCACTGGTGAAAGATTTCAGGATGATGAAACAAACTTTCAAAATGTAGGATTATGTCTAATGTGAAAATAAATAATCCCCAGAAATTACACATTCATAACCAGAAACAAAATGCTTGAGTTGTTAAAGAGATGGTTTACTAATGCGAATGAACATAAAAAAAAAAAAAAAAAAAAAAAAAAAAGGTCAGCTTACACTTAGGTTTAGAATTAGGAAGAAATTTACCTTTTAAAGAGGAGGATTCATGGAACGCCTGCGTGGCTCAGTCAGTTAGGCCTCAGCTCTTGATCTCAGCTCAGGTCTTGATCTCAGGGTCATGAGTTCAAGCCCCATGCTGGGCTTTGAGTTGGGCATGAAACTTACTCGAAAAAAGAAGAAAAAGGGGGAGGGGGGGTCCTGGTGGGCTCAGTCGATGGAGTGTCGTACTTTGGCTCAGGTCATGATCTCACGGTTTGTGAGCTCGAGCCCCACATTGGGTTTGCCACTGTTAGTGCAAAGCCTGCTATGGATCCTCTGTTCCCCTCTCTTTCTGCCTCTCCCCTTGGTCTCTCTCAAAAATAAATAAACGTTAAAAAAAAAAAAAGAGGATTCCTGACTTTCACCAGAATTTTCAGCCCCTCATCCAACTCACTGAGGTGAGAATGATTCTCTTGCTGCCCCATGGTCATTGAGTTTTTATTGATTTCAATAAAAGTTCACCTGCAAGTGGACCGTCACACTAGGTTTTAGTGATCTAGAGAACATTGACCTGCAGTGGATTTTGCCTCCATGGAATTATTTTCAAGGATCTGGTTATATAATCATTCGGACTCTACTTTAGGTAGAGAAATAACTCTTTGGCACATGGTTGAGAATACGGCTCTTGATCAAAGCTCAACACGTTGGGGAGAGAGGAAAGGAAGAAAGAAATATTTCTTCCCAGTTTTCGCAATTCCTGATTGACCTTCCAAGGAAAGCTCCGTTACAGAGTCAAAGTAGGTGACAACTTTGAGACACTAAAAGTTGAATCCATCTTCTGAAGAATTAATCCTTCCCTTGCTCAAATAACGTATATGAAAATGGGAAACGCGTGTCCTACTGCATTTTTTCTTTTGGCCACACCGTAGGACACTAATTAATAAACTACTCACGATTTCATGAAACATTCAACATGTGGGAATCTCTGAAGTTGCCTTAATAATAAGACACTGTTGGGGCACCTGGGTGGCTCAGTTGGGTAAGCGACCAGCTCTTGGTTTCAGCTCAGATCATGTTCCCACGGCTTCGTGGGTTTGAGCCCCACGTCAGGCTCTGAGCTGGCAGCATGGAGTCTGCTTGGGATTCTCTCTCTCTCCCTCGCTCTGCCCTTCCCCACTTGTGCTGTCTCCGTGTCTCTCAAAATAAGTAAATAAAACTTAAAAAAATATAATAAGACACTGTCTTGAGGGTTGGAAGGTTTTAATGGGTTTGGCCTGTCTCCATACCTGTGAGAAGATTTGGGGCTTTCGTGGTAAATAGTTAACGTGCTACCTAAAAGTCAAAATTGTAATATGAAAGTCTAGGAGAAAGAAATGTTGGAGACATGAGTAATGTCTTTGGAAATGCCATCCACTTGAGTGTTCTAAGGGTTCAAAGATGTTAAGCTTCCATCATATCTAACATTATTTCACCAAGCAAAGGCCAAGATGAGTTGAATATAGGTGCTAACAAATTATGAAGTGTACGTGACATTAAAAAAGACCAACAAACCCACACCCGAAACCAATCTAATATCTGCCTCTTCCAAAGCTTGAAGGTAAAGGAGATTATTTTTTAATGTTTATTTAATTTGAGAGAGAGAGAGAGAGAGGGAGAGAGAGAATGTGTCCAAGTGGGGGAGGGGCAGAGAAAGAGGGAGAGAGAATATCATCACAGAGCCGCATGTGGGGCTCGAACTCACGGACCGGGAGATTGTGACCTGAGCAGAAATCTTGAGTCAGATGCTTAATGGACTGAGCCACCCAGGCACCCTGAAAGGGGATTATTTTTGCAATATTTTCACATTCAAATAGTGATAGAAAAAGACGAATGATCTGTAATCAAGGAAAACATTGAAAGCCGGTTTCAACCGTGAAGACTCGCTCAGGAATGCTGAATTTGTTTTTTCTTCCATGCATTACCCACTGATGCCTCGGGATGGATATCCTCACAACAGAAGCCTTTCTCCTGTGCTTTTGAAGTTCTGTGTTAAGCAGTTTCCAGGGCACCTATTTTCTGGCTTCTTCTTTGGGTTTTAGTTTCTGTTTGTTACTTGCTCTATTTAGTTACCCCTAGGGCACACAGCTAATAGCTTTTAGCTGAACAACTTCTGCTTTTAAAGGGAATTCATAGTGTGATGTTCTCAGGTTATCCTGTAACTGATTGTTTTTAATGAATGGCTCTTCTAGTTTGACTAAGGATTTCTGACCTTTAAGACTGTTAGTATTTCTAGGTGATATTTACTCTGTTGATCTCTCGCTTTCATTGTTTCTTTGCACTCTTTGTGTGTAGTTTCTCTGTTTAAACTAGTGATTTCATGTGTTTTGAAACTAAACACTTAATCTCCTTTGGTTTGTATACTTTGCAGTCGTTGCCTATGGAAGCACTCCCTCAATGCATTAGAGAGATGTTGAAATCCTGGTTTCAGATAAATTCTAGTGCTTCTTGCCAGAGGGAGAGGAGGGCCACTTGATGTGGCTTAACAACTCTGGTTTATTTTCTGCTTCATCTTGGTTTATCATCCCTAATAATATCAGACCTTGGCATTTCAGATACTTGCTGAGAACAGAGGAAAGGAAAAAATATATATATATCCTACAAGATCTTCACGCTACGGATTATTTTTTTTACTTTCTGGGAATGAAAAAGGGGTAAACTGACACTTAAAAGAATGCTATTTATTCGCTAAGCATAAGAGCAGATTACAAAATTACCTATCAGGAGGTTGGAGGCCAGTTTTTCTAGGTTGGGGTAAGACCGGGGGCAGGGTTACAGGCCCACCTTTTACCAGGGAAATCAAGTTTTAAAAAATGCTTCCGGAAGTTCTAAAGGAAAGAATCGAACAACCAGAGGGGACGTGTGAAAGCGGAAACGGTCAGTGAAACCCTTTTTACCTTCATCATTTGCTCTTGCTTCTGGGCTCATAAGCGAAGTTGAATCTGTGTTTCCCGCGAATAGACGCACGGCTGCCTTCGGCCCATCTGCCCGTGTCTGGGCCCCACACCTGGCTTCTGGAGGAAAAAGGACAGAACACAGTGAGACGATGTCTTTAATTCACTGCACCCTAGCTTGGATGCCACCCAGTCTTCCCAAATCACTCCTGTGTTAGCTAAGCAATCCGGTCTGGAGACCAAGGGGAGATCTCTCAGGAGTCTTGGACAAATAAAAGCAGTAATCAAAAATGAGGTATTTAACACAGCCCCAGCATGCGAGAAAAGGCAACAGATACCATTCCATTTACTGGCTTTCAAAATTGGGAAAAGAAAAAAAAAAAAAGATTTAGCGTTGAAGCACACTTAAGAAAGAAAAATCAAGACAGTACAGCAGAAGCTGGGGGAGGAGGGAGGACGTAGAGTAAAAATTCCCTCTGAGCCCACAGAAAGCAATAAGAGTTCTCATTTAACCTCGGAAAATGACTTGAGAATCACTTGTACTTTGAAACGATTCTAAATTGCAAACTAATTTCCCAGTGGGATATGTTGATGGCGTTGCCGTTCGCAGCATAAATAATGAGCTTGCAACCAGGACCCCCAATAAAGCAGCGCACGTTTGTGGAATTTATGAACAATTTTTTCCCCCATCTGACATTGCAATGTTAATGCTTCCAGTTAGGAGTTTTACTGTGTCAGCAGGTGAATCCCCTGGCAGTAAGTCAACTTTAATGGAACATGCTGGTAGGAGCGATTATGCTGTTGCAGGGTAAAACTCTGGTGTATTAGCCTTCTAGAATACATGGCCACACTCTGCTACCTACCCTGATCGCCGGTGTTCCTGGTTGTTGGACTTTTACTGCTACGCTTCAAATTGACCATGGCAAGGCAAAATTTCTATCTTATAAAAGATTTTAGAACTGGAAACCGTAATGGTATCTAGTTAAACCCTTTTTGTGTTTGTTTGTTTGTTTGTTTTTAATAAGGAAGAAACCTGAGGCTTGAGGGGTTACCTGGCTGGTTAGATAATACACATGAATAAATGATAAGACTGGGACTGTATCCTAGGATTCGTCTGTTCCTTTAGCACTCTGTTCTTGCCTCCCTGGAGGATGCTGCCTTTGTTGAAAAACAAAAATGGTGAGTGCAATCAATTTTATAAATGTGTTTAAGAAAATGTGACAAAAATATGAATCTGAAATATGCTTTCATCATAGAGCACAAAGCACACTGCCTGGTCTGTCTGAACCTCCAGTCTTCTCTGGAGATATCTTTCTATCTATCTATCCTTATACACTTGTCCTGAGATAGATAGATAGAGAGAGACAGATAGATATAACTATCTCTATCTATCTCAGGACAAGTGTATAAATGATTATGACGTCTTTACAAGGCTTCATCTTCAAATTTAAAGATATTATTAGATTGAGTGTCCCTAAAGGGTTAATATGATGCCTATAAACCATTCACTGTGGGTAAGACATCATGATCTCTAGCTAACCTCAAAAGTGAAATCTCTTTCAGTCAATTGATGTTTCTCGAGAAAGGCTTGTGTGTCATGTGGCTTAGGAAGGTGTAGCCTACATATACCCAGCTGCAGATCACTCAGAGGTGTCTACACTCTGTGGGGGCCATGTGGTTCCCTCCGCAAGAGCAATAACCAAATTCTCAAGTACTTATCCCTGGGTGTTTACTCTACAACAGGGTAGGGGGTGCTATGGGTTCTGCCACTCAAAGCGGTTCCATTCAACAGGTAACCGAGGGCTCGCACAGCTTGCAAATAGTACTGCCTCATTGACCTTCTTAGACCTCCAAGCCTATGAATGAAATCTGCATTCTAGTCCAGCATGAGGACGGTGCCACCGTTACAAAGCCATCCCATCTGGGTTTGGGATGGTGACAGGTGATCCTTTCCTCCTTGGCTCCTTTTCCTCGTCTTCACATCCACCACTACAGTCAACCCTCCTTTCAAACCCTCTACGTCATCCCCTTCATCATCATCCCCTGGAGAGAAGCATCCGTTTCCTGTTTCATGGAGAATGTCAGTCAAGAACACCTCAAACTCTGTCCCGAACAATCATGCTTTCCTTTCCTACATCTGCACCTCTCTTTTCTGGATCCTGTTGCGTTTGGCTGCAAACGTGGTCCACTCTTCTCACGTTGCCTTTTCCTTCTAGCAGGCAGATGTGCTCAGATCTAAATCTATAGCTTCCCTGTGGACACACACACCTCTGCCACCCCCTCAGACACTCCGTACCCAAATTGTCAATGACTTTCCAGATGCTGATGACAAAGGCCATGGATCAGCGACACCACCTCATCTCAAATTTCCTGCTGTCATTCTTGCCAATTCTCAGTTGGTTCTTATTTTGATCTGTTCAACGTTGACATTCCTCAGGACTTCATCATCAGCCTTTGTTTTTGTCCCATTGTACCCACTCCCTTTGGGTGAAAATACAGCTCTTGTGGCTACAACTACCATTCTTGTGAGATAACTCCCAACTACAGACCTGTCTTCTGTGGAACAAACAAGCATATTTTACTGTAAATTAAACTTCTTTTGTGGAAACTTACATATCAGTTTATCTAAGTTGATGCAAATCCGGAAACAGTATGCTTCTTACCCAAATCTACCCAATCTTCCCATGTTCTTCCTCTTGATTAGTGACATAGTCAACCATCCAGTTAACTAACTACATCAGGTGACTCAGGGGTATATTCCGTACTTCTCCCTCTTCCCTAAGTTTTCAGCCCAATTGTGACAACATTCTACATATATTTTTCCATCTTAATGTCCTCAAATCTTCTGCCGGTTCATTGTCTCAACTCCGCTCTTAGTTCAGACCACTTGGCTCCCTCCCAGATTATGAATTCCTGAAATGCCAAACTAAGTGGTTTCCTTGCCTTCGCCTGTGTCTTCCTCCATTCTTTTCCCCCAGTGTAGACCATGAAACGAAGAAATTTTCTTCAAATGCTTCCCGCAAGTAAGGTTCAAAAGCAAACTACTTAATATGACCGCGAAGCCTCTTTGTCATTTCTTGCCTTTCTACCTTACAGTCTGGAACACATGCTAAATTGCCTGCAAGGTCCCTTCCTCTCTCATCTCTGCCAAAGCATTTACTCACAGCATTGTTCTTAGGGTTTGTCTTCTCCCTTCTCTATAACCTACTTGGCAGGAAATGGGGACTATGTCTTTCAGTAGCTTACAATGCCTGGTCCATGGTAAGTACTCAGTAATATTTCTTAAGTGACTAGAGGTCAATTATCTAAAATTTGGTTATTATAATTGTTATTATACCTTCTCATGTATATGCCTTCAATGTACTTTTAATCTTCTTGTTCAATGATATGCATTTACAAAATATCAAACAGTACATTTCATTTCTTACCTAGCTCTTTAAGCTGATAATAAACATGTTAATTAAGGAATTATTATTTTCCTCAGGCCCACTTTTATTACTTTGCATGAATTTATCTAATTTTTCTAACAGCTACAAGACAGTTATTATTTTCATCTCTATTTTATGTATAAGAAAATTGATGCACACAGAGAAGCGAAGTAGGGATTGGAAGCCAGATGATGTGACTCCAGAGCCCTGCCTCTTAACCACCGTGATACCCTTCCAAATCTCAATGTTATACTGCCTTCAGATTGCACTTCATCCTAGCTTTCGTCCATCCTTTTTTTTGAATTCCTTAAACTGTGATTTTGACAGTTTCAAGCATGAATAGCAATAAACCTCCCAAAATGAAGACGATCCCTATTCCCAAGACCTGCCGATTCTGGTCCTTAGCAGTGTGTAATATGTACACAGGCTGGAGAACTGTTTCAATACAAACTATAAAGAGAGGATTAAGAAAAATGGCCATGAATGAGTGGCAAACACTCACACTAAAAGTGTTTGAACACTTCCTTCAGAATCCAGAGGCAGTAAAAAAAAAAATGTTTAAAATATATTTAGAACCTCTATCCAGAGTTCCATAAAAGATGCCCAAAGGTGATTGAGATTCTTTTTGTGTGTGTGGTTTTTTTTTTTTTGCATTTGTTGAATGGATGTTGAGTGAAAATACACCCTAGTCAGTGCCCATGATGTGAACAGCTCTCGATATATTCATATGCCTCCAGAATCACATGATCCCCAAACATCCAATCATTCCAAAATCTTTAAAAATAAGGTAGCTTTCCCTATTCTAAAATACACTCTTCCAAGTGCTCAGTTAGGGTAAAGGTGACGGAAGAAATACATCTATTCATTTGCTTGTGCCCACAGTTGAAACCAAAGGGAATATTGGCCAACAAAAGTCGGTTGCCATTATTCTAAAATATCCTCCTCCCAGAACGCCTGAGCAGCTCAGTCCATTAAATGTTGGACTCTTGATTTCGGCTCAGGTCATGATCTCACATTTCATGTGTTCAAGCCCTGCATCAGGCTCTGTACTGACAGCACAGAGCCTGCTTGGGATTCTCTCTCACCATCTCTCTCTGTCCCCTTCCCCTCAAAAATAAATAAATAAATAAATAAATGTTTTAAAATATCCTCCTCTCACAGGAAGCATGATCTCACATTGCCAAAAATATTTATCCTAAGCTGCAGGCCATGTTATACTGAGTCTTTGTTGCAGATTACTAAGTCACCGTATTCAGGTAGGATGCGAGTGCCAGGTTGGGTGTCTCTCAACACACTGTAAGAATGAGGAATGTGGTGGAAAATAGTATACCCTCTTAGAAGGGCTGCCCTTGATCTACTCAACCTGTGATAGGTAACTGCACTCACCAACTTTGAAGACATTTCATTGTCTGAACTGTGCCTGTATCCTGAGCTCTACAATGATATTCAAAATAAAAACACAATTTCCTCTTAACTCTCATCCCATCATGATTTTTTAATTAAAAACAAGTGTTGGCCCTTTCTCTTGTAGTTGCTAACGTATCCCACTTGAAAAAGACATGAAACAGTTAAGCAGCAAAACCCAGTATGATAGAGTTTTCCCCAAAAGTTGTGTTTTTAATCAACTCCTTTATTTCTTTTCTAAATATTTACTCCTGTTACCTGCAATGTATCTGTCACACACTGGGTGATAGGAATGCAGATACAAAGATATGTCTTCTGCCTTGAAGAAGTTTACAGTGTCTTCGAGAAGACACATGAAATTAAGTTACAGTGGGATAAGATAGGTACTTTTGTAGTGATATAAATAAATACTGTGTAAAACAACAATAACGATGACAACAACAACAAAAACCCTTACAAATCACTGGGGTTTAGCTGATAGCCTCATAGAGGAGGAACTTTGCTTTAATTAGTGTGTAGAAGTTGACCTAAAAATGAGTTCTGCCTTGACCATGAGTACAAACACATGAAGTGTCAAACTGGTCTGATTTATTTCTTGACTTCTGCTGCTGTGGTAGAGGGTGACCACGGTGTTGGGAGGGGGTGAAGAAGAAAGAGAATTTTCTCCTGGATCAAAGATAAAACCTGAGGGTGAATGACCATGAGGTTTCATCTCAGAAGTCACATTTCGTTTTACTTTGAAGAGTTTGGTAAGTCTCTACCCGTCACCCACTTCAAAGTTGGGACCCATTTGCAAACATTTCAAGCCACCAGAAAGAGTTTGTGCTTTTTAATGGTTACAGACATTGCTTTGACTTAGGCAGTGGTAATTAGGAATTAGAAGTGGTACAGGGGAAGAATTATCGCCAGGAGAGGCATAGAGGCCATATGGATGAAACTTGACAAACCACAGTTGGCAGAGACCGAGAACATTCAGTCATTATCTTAGAAGACTTCACACCCCAACACAGCCTGTCTTGCATAGGCACCTACAGAAACTGAGCCATAGAACTGTAGTAATGAAGAAAGATTCACATGAACACACCAATCAGGACCCCTCATCCCATTGCTTCTAGATGAGTCTGGAAAAAACATGGTGAGGAGGCAATCCCATGTAAAGGGTGCAATTATACCCGCATGTTACTTACTTTTCACTTTAGGTCCGGGCACAGGGCTCGTGGTACAACGTTTAGGTGCACGTTTCTTGGCATGTGGGCAGCTCTCCATAAATACTTATGGAGTGAATGAAGTATGGTGTAAATTGTCTATTCCACAAGGTAGTTTTCTTTTGCCCAGAGTAATCCTTTATTGGTTATTATGAACTCCAAGTTAAAATAATCCCTTCAGCTCTTGTTAAGGAAAGGTCCTAGAAGTGGAAGAACCCACCAGACATGGCCGGCTACCGGCGGGCTGTTCCCATTCCGTACACCATGAGGAGAGCTGCTGAAACGGGCATTCTTCAGTGTGAGAGGGCCCCCTGTAGGCTAGCCTCCTTTTTAACCTACAGTTCTTGCCTTTCTATAAATATAGCTTAAACTGACAAAAACCAAAACCAAAAACCAAAAAGAAACAATCTGGCTTGGTAGATTCTCCTGGTGGATGTGAGATTGATAGCTCTTTTGGTGAGAGAAGAGTTTCTGTGGGAAACCAAAAGCTGTTACAAGGGCTTTTAGGGAAAAAGTTGCCTTGTATGCTTCATCTTTATTAATGACTGCTAGAGACATTCCTCAGAGCCCAGGCCATGTTAAAGAACAAAGAAAGGCATTCTCAGCCATTTTACAGGAAAGGGGAGGATTTAAAAGGCTTTTAATGCTTTTTAAAAGCCATCAGAAGATAACTTAAATTTTACAGCACCCATCAAGAAGACCAATAACCGAAAGCTAAAGTAATCCAGATCCCATTGCTACCGGGATTCATACCATTGATGCAGGACTAGAGATAAGACCCCAGTTCTTGATGAATTACGGAATAAAACTTGAATTTAGAACAGTTTTATTGCTTCATATGTTCAATAATGTTCTGTGTATTTGAATATTGGTTAAACATGTACATGTTATATATTCATTCATTAATTTAAAAAAGCATCCCCCCCCCCCCGCCCACTATTTGAGAGTCAGTATGTTAGATGCTGGGAGTACAAACAAATACATTGATTGGTCCCTGCCCTCAAGAAGCTTAAAATCTGGCATACTGGAACTTTCTGTTTGTTTTGTCATATTGCTCTGGCTCACTGACCATCACATTCGCCTGACATGATGGATTCACGGCCATTGTGCAAAACAAGTGAGGCAGAAGGACATCGGAACAACGAAAAGACATGAAAAGTTCCCTCTCACTTGTATCAGTAGCAACGCCTTCTTGCCATTATTTTTGTTTCCAAAGAGTGTCACTTTTTTAACAAATTAAAAACCTGTTATTAGGATACTTTAGGCCAAAACTCAATTCGAGAAAAAAACCACACCCACATGGTGGTAAAAAACAAAACAAAACAAAACAAAACCAAAATTCAAGATTCAAGGCAATGAAATCATAAATAGCTCATTGCCCGACTTAATTGTTCTTTCTCCTCTCAATGCTGCCTGTTAACATTTCACAATTGGAATGTTTTCCATCTGCGCCTTTCCCAGAATTGTGTGAATATAGCTGATGAAAACCATTATCACTCTGTCTTTTGTCTTTGATCTGCTTTGTGTTGACACACTCACCACCAGAAAAATGTTAGCTCAGTCGTCCACGCAATGTTATAGATGCTTTATGTCCCGTGTTCAAAGTTTTCTATCCGTACTTCAAACTGCTCTCCTCGTTCCGAGAGAGAACACCTCATACGCATGTGTGGAAGCAAGATCCAGAGGGTCAATAATTGTGAAAGTTGGGCTGGATTTGTTTAAATCTGCTGCATAATGTAAAGATAAAGATTCTTCTGTACTGATACACGAAAGCAATAAAATATATTAATCTATCAAATACTGGTTCATGATGCTCTTCCAGTAAAGTATTTTATCCAGTCTTCTGTCTCCCATGCTTTCACATGTTCTTCTCAGAAGGCTGTAATAGTGACCGTGTACTGTTCCGGAGAGCACCATTCACACCACAGATTTATGAGGATGCTGGCCCCAGGGACTGCAGTGTACAAGTGGATTGATTTATAGAGTGGGCTTGGGGTAAACACTTCATGATTGTCATACTCACCTCGGGGGGTCCTCAGGGGTCAAATTAGACCAAACTTAATGTGAGAGGAGTAGGATAGTTTCAGACAACAAGATGCGTGTTGTTTTATTGCATGGAAATTGTTTTTTTTTAAGTTTATTTATTTTTGAGAGAGAGAGAGAGAGAGAGAGAGTACAAGCACACGAGTGGGGGAAGAGAAGAGAGAGAAAATCCCAAGCAGGCTCCATGCTGCCTGTTCAGAGCCCTATATGGGGCTTGAACTCACGAACCCTGAGATTAGGACCTGAGCCAAAACCAAGAGTTGGTCGCTTAACAGATTGAGCCACCCAGGGATCCCCTCCGTGTGGAAATTGTGAATTGTGAGGTTAGAGAAGAATGTGAATCATTGGAGTAAATGGCAAATCAAATGCTAAGGTGTAAGGAAAGGGTAAACAGAAGGTGAGTCTAAAATTAGAGTAAGGAAAAGGGTGCTTACTTTGAGTTTGAAATGAGAAAATGGTGCTAATTCATTTGATTGTTCTTATTTATTTATTTTTAAGTAAGCTTCATGCCCAGTGCAAAGTCCAATGTGAGGCTTGAACTCATGACCCTGAGACCAAGACCTGAGCCAAGATTAAGAGTCAGAAGCTTAACCGACTGAGCCATCCAGGCATCCTCACTTGAGTATTTTTATAGTGATATCATCTACCCTTTCCATAGTTAACATGATCGGGAGAAATTTGGACTTAGAAAAGGAAGTTAAGTACTGTTCTGTATTTCTAGGTAAAAAAAATATTACTATCTAATTTAGGAAAAGGTAGTTTTTGGGGGCGCCTGGGTGGCTCGGTTGGTTAAGCATTTAACTCTTGATTTTGGCTCAGGTCATGATCTCATGGTTTGTGGTTCATGAGTTTGAACCCCACATCAGGCTCTGTGCTGACAACACGGAGCCTGCTTGGGATTCTCTGTTTCCCTCTCTCTTTGCCCCTCCTCTGCTCACACTGTCTGTCTCTCTCAAAAATAAATAAACATTCAAAAAAGAAAAGAAAAGAAGAAGATAGTTTCTCTACCTCAGTTGATGTCCGGGGAGAAATCTGTGAATGATCCGACACATTTCTTTTTTCCCCCCACTTCCGAGGGAGTTTGACAGCCGGGTTGTGAGTGCTTCCTCCTGTATGACATGGGGATAATGCCAGTGTCCCTCCCTGGGCCAGTAGGAGAACCAAATAATGGAGCCGAAAGCAGGAAGCAACATTTCCTCAAAAGCCACATGTCTTCATTTAGTTTCGAAACAGCAACCATAGAAGCCCAGTAGACAAAGATAATGCTGAAAATACGATGTATTTGTAATTCATGGTTTGTCTTTTCTTACATGATTACATTAGGAGACATATGCAAGTGAATGCTGAGTAAATTCATTGCTATTGGGCATTATACTTGTAATGGGCTGAATGTATGTGTCCACAGAATTCATATGGTAACGCCATAACCCCCTGGGTGGCGGTATTTGGAATAAGAAAGCAATCCAGGTTAATCAAGATCTTCCTAAGTGTGGGACCCTGATCCAATAGGGTGTTATGAGACACCAGAGAGCTCACTTTATCTATCCCTTTCCGTGTGCATGCACTAAGGGGAGACCGTGTGAGGGTATCAGAAGGTAGCCATCTGCAAGCCAAGAAGAAAGGTTTCACAGAAACTATCCAGCTGGAACTTGATCTGAGACCTCTACCCTCCAGAACAGAGGGGGGAAAAAATCTGTTGTTTATCTGAACTGTTGCTATCCAGCCTATGGTATTTTATGACAGCCTGAGCTGACTTATACAGTGTTTTTTGGTTTTGTTTTTTAAAAAGAATGTTGTAGTTAATTATATTCATAGATGCCCTTTGTTAAAACCTCCCTTTATAAAACAATTCCTTGGGAAATTCTCATATATAGGTACGTATCCTTATGACAAGTGTCGCTCACATATCCCTTAGTGTCTATAGTTCTCAGGGGAAAAATAACCTATGTAAGATACCAAGACTTAAAACCAAACAGACCACTACTTATCTGGTTCTTTCATTCTCAGCTCATGCTTGTGAGTTTCTCCCTTTAATTACTATGTGTATATATTTTTACCGAGATAACAAAACGTTCACAGTGGAATGGACAGGTATTTCTAAACCCAAGTGATCCAAATATTTCTGTGTCAATATCTAGTCATGTAAGTAGAACATTCGCCCAGCTCAGTCAGTGGAATATAAGCTATTTCTACGCTCGAATAGATTTGTGGCTGATTAAATTGTAGCGTACGATATCACCGTATCCCTTCTTAGGATATACTCTAATTTCGTATAGCTGTTTTATGATGGCGGCGTGCGAGCAGGCACATATGTGTGTATGCGTGCGTGTGCGAGGGCACTTTCAGCACGTGCTTCCTATTTCTCCAGGATTCTCCAGGAAAGCATTTTCCAGAGGGCTTTGTATCTAAGCTCCACATGAACATCTGCAGCTTTGAAGGTGAAAATGATTCCTCGGGGATTGGTGGTAACAGCAACCTGGGGAGAGCAAAGTAAGGAGGATGAAGGCGGACGATATGACCACGTGCCAATTTCCTCCCTTACAAACCTTTTATATCACTTATCAGAGTTTTAATTCCATCCGCTAAGCAATGCAGGTCCCCAGAGCAGAGGTTATGCCTGACCTCAGTTGCTGTTTCATTACACCGTGCTCTGCAATTTCTTTGGGACTCCTTGGTGATGGGGCAAAGGATGTTTGAGTTAGACGGTTCGTTCTTTTATTTGTTGTTTCAATAGGGAAAAAAACAAAAACAAAAAAACCCAAACACCCATTTTGAAAAGCATTCACCCATTGCTGGATTACGACAGCCCTGTGATACTTAGACCCAAATATTCCCAACCTATCAACTGACATATTGTAGAACAGTCACCGGTCCTTTCAACGACACCATTTTGGAATGATTTCAGTTAGAGCATTTAAATATAATTCTTGGAAGGGAGACCATCTTTCCTTAGCAAAGCTGGACTACTCATTGGCAGGCAGCGGAGATGGGCTGTGTTAATGTCAATTTCTTTACTTTTTACAAATGCCACCTGTGCTACCAGCATTGATTTGAAGGTGATGTAATTTTCTTGCAAATCCATTAGTTTTATAGGTTTTTGGCAAGCCCCACTGCTGTGTTGATTAGATATAGTAACTGTGTCTATTTAAACAGGGTTTTAAATGCCTGGCTCAAGTCTCTGTATTGGCTGGATAACAAGACATACAGTGGATGCTTTAACTTAAGGCTGTGCTAAGCAATGATTTGACATATAGCTTAGTGTTTAGCCATTTGTGATAATAAGCACTTTAATTGCAGAGTTAATTGCAGGTACCTGCAAGACATATCTTCAAGTGATCTTGACAAATAAGATACGGACTCTCCACCCTTTTGTGGTGGTTTTATTCTAACAGCGTTTCTCAACGTTCAGTCCTCAGACAAGCAATATCAGCATCATCTGGGAACTTGTGAAACATGGAAATACTTGGCCCCATCCCAGGCCTAGTGAATCAGAAACTCTGGGAGTAGGGCCCAGTTGAACGCTTGAACAAACACTCCTCGTGATTCTTCCCAATGCTAGTGTGAGAACCACTGCCGTAAAAGAATCCTGGACACTCCGGGATCTCACACACTCTATTCTGGCCCTGAACAATTCAACGTGACTCACTTTTGTAATTACTCTTAATGAACTAACTTCTGTACCCAAATTGGGTCATACTGGAAAATCATTTCATGTTAATAAACTACTGTCAGCTCATCTCCTAATTTTTAAATATTTACCTTTACTCTGATAGACGGTGGCTTATTATAAATACATCAGGAGTGAGGTCTGGGGTGAGGGAGAGCAGCTAATCTTTATTTTCCTTATCTCTCCTTGTCTTCTCTTTTTCATTAGCTAAAGAAGTGAACGTCGCATGCTCCATTAAACAAGATGCAGTTTTTATTATCTTGTATCTCTTCCTGAACCCTTTCTATAAATGCTACTTGATTACTCTTGCATGTTGAGAT
The DNA here is from genome assembly GCF_018350155.1 of Leopardus geoffroyi. Taxonomy (NCBI): domain Eukaryota; kingdom Metazoa; phylum Chordata; class Mammalia; order Carnivora; family Felidae; genus Leopardus; species Leopardus geoffroyi. The sequence goes on along the minus strand of NC_059332.1, from coordinate 6,680,607 downwards.
AGACATTTAGAATAATCAAAACATCAAGAAAGCGATGCTTGGTTAATCTATGGCAATACAGCTTCCTCGACACAGACAAATGGGTTGAGACAGATGCAGGCCTTCGTTCTACCCGATGGGCTGAGATGATGCTTTACAGAAGGAATGAGGTGACAGACTGGATGCTGACAAGTAAACAAACAAAATGGTAGTAAGTCCATTTCCCAGCAAAAGAAAGTTTACATCCCCTGAAGGAAAAGTAGATGACTGATGATTTAGATATCCAAAATGCACTAGAGTTAAGCCCTCAGCGTGATTAGTTGTTCATATGCGCATTACTTGAGTCAGCAAATATTAATTGAGAAGCTATCATATGCCCTACTATTGTCTGCGTTTAGCTGAGTTGGAAATATGCATCCCTTCACCACATAGTTCTGGATTAGTGTGGGCCACAGACAAGAGAGATGTTGCATGGCATCTGGAGGGTGGAAGAGAGACGCAGCCATGTTTTCTCAGGCCCCGTGTCACTTACCCCTTGGCTCTCCTTGTTGGAGGGAACAGCAGCCAGGACCATAGCACCTCCATATCTTGCTGGATATGCTCCTCCAGTGTCTCAGATTCCTATTCCACTTGTGGATTGACCACCATCTTGAGACCTTCCTACTTCTCCTGCTGGTGCCACTGCCATCAAAGGAAGCTGTCAGAGACCAGTATGAGTTCCAATCCATCCCTGTGGCTTCCAGTTTGCTCTTAGAGTTCTCCACCCATCTGTGGTCACTCCCCACCCCCTTACACATGTATCTTCCTTCAGAATTGCCTGCCCTACCCATAGTGGGCCCTAGGTCCGGACACTGAGGTGACAGCTTCAGACACTCTTGAACCAGCTCTCATAAACTCATCAAGTCAAATCTCCATAATAAATCCATGGTTAGATATCATCCCGAGAGTTTCTGCTTCTCTGATCAAACTGTGGTACAGGATTAGGCACTAGATGTGGCCCCAGAAGAGCTGAATCTGAAGCTGTTAGTTCCTCCACATTCGTCCGGAGTTTATTAGAATTGATTCTCCGTTTTGTTTACATTGAAAGGCATCACTGGCTCGCTTTCTGGTAGTAAATGGGCCAAAGCATGCAGTGGTACAGCATTTCATTAAGTTATAGCCTGCAGTCATGGATCTTTGGAAGACGAGAATTCATTGATCAAGCATGTGGTTACAAACCCCCAAAACTCTACGGCTTTCAGGTCACAGAGATTTCCTTCTGGCTTGTATTACAAGGACACCTCTGCAGGGAGCCACAGCTCCATTCCACCCGTATTTTCCTTTTGCAGCCCAAGCAGAAGGAGCAGTCCTGTTCTGAAAAGTGACCTTCTCGTGGCAGAAGGGGTGGCCCAGAGTGCTGGCGGAGCCCCTCCTCCTCATGGACTAGACTCCAGCACAGCGCTGGTCCCATGAATTCATCTTCATCAGGCAAACATGCCTCATAGCCAAACGCGAATGCTGTGGCACCAGACTGTATCATCCTCTTACAAAGAATGAGGAATGAATAGTGGCCAGCAGCAACGCATCCTCCCACAGTAACTTTAATATTAGATGACTCCAAACTGAGGTTGGTTATTACGCAGGAGACGTCTGGGAGTTCAAGTGTCAACCTATCTCCAAGCAGGGCAGAAATATAGCATAATGAAAATTATAGTGAGGACAGGAAATAAATAAAAATAGGAGTTCCAGAAGGGGGAAAAAAGCAATTATGGAAAAAAGCATTACAGACACAAATAAAAAAATAAAATGTCCTTGAAATAAAGAGTTCTGATTTTGCACCAGGCCATATGGATGAGAAAAAGACACATCTAGGAACATCCCAGTAAAATTCCTGACTCCAAGAACAGTTGTTGTTGTTGTTGTTGTTGTTGTTGTTGTTTTGGAAGAAGGCAATTATCCAAGCATAATTAATAAAATATCCCCCAAAGGAAAAAAAAAATCAGGCCACCAGCAGACTTTTCATCTCTAATGCTGGAAGATTGGAAGCAACAACAAAAACAAAAACAAAAAAAATATGAAGTAGCAACATGGAAAGAAGAGAAGAGGAAAAGGTGTCTATAAATCGTATACCAGCCAAGGCCCCATCTGCTGGGGGAAAATATTTCCTGAAAGTTTTTAAGGACTTTTGAAACAGAAAAAATATCCTGGCTTTGTCCTTTTTGTGGGAATGTAAGTACGGCTTGGTGGGAAAATTTGTAACTATTTTAGTTTCAATAAATTGTATGTTCGTAAGTGTTTGATTATAAGAACAGTAACTATTTTGATTGGAAATTTTCAGTAGAATTTCCAAATTAACAAGGGAAGCATGGAAAGTATAGTTACTTGAACAACTGAGCAAAACACAAGGAAAGAAAGAGGGAAAAAAACACAGTGTATAATAAAAGATAAATATAATAAAATGGAAAGAATAAGATCAAGTTTACCAGTTTTAAAGTAAATAAGGATAGTAATTAAAATACCTTGAATCTCAGAAAAATTCAAGGTGAAATAAAAATATCTAGAGCAAGGAAAAGAATGCTTCAAAAGAATAGCTACATAACATAGCAAATAATACCTAGGTAATATTTCCCTGTTTTCTCGGAGACAAATGAATTGACTTAAATGCCTTTGAGATTAAAGAAAATAAATAATTAAATATTCATTTTAATGAATTAGAAAATAGAAATGCAAGGGGTAGGAATTAATAGAGAAAAATTTAAGTTGATAAAATAGAAAACAATCAAAACCATTTAAAGTATAGATCATTAAGTCAGTTCTCCTGGGAGAAAAACCACTACAATAGATAAGCTCCTGGAAGTCTGATTAACTAGAAGTGGATGCCCAAAGAGATAAGATTAAGTATGAGAAAAGACACAAAACCAAATATGAAAAGGAAAGACAAAGTAAAAAGAGAATGCTACTTGAACATCACTGTTTACCAAAAATGCCATTTACCAGAGAAGAGTCTAGAAAGGTGAAGCATCCATAATACAAAATGGATCAGAGCAGCTTGAAGCCAAACATTCATGTACACGCACACACACACACACACACACGCACACATAGACATACACATACACACCCAACCACCCACATGTGTGCACACACACACGCACGCACACACATGCACACACTCATGAAGGGAATATAGTTTATCATATCACATATACCATATCGTCACTAAATGAAGTAAATATGATACTGATGTAGGAAAAGGCAAGTAGATTAGTGAAATAGGCAAAGAATGAAGATTTTAGTTTGTAGACCTTTAATACAGAAAAAAAACAATAATTAATTCAATGACAAAAAGATGATTTTTTAAAAACAACACAGGCACAACTGGCCAACCATCTGGAGGGAAATAAAAATGGAACCCCATCTTACACCATACATAAAAATATACTCCAGATGGACCAAAGCCTAGATTGAAAAACAAATGGACGAAGGAAAAACTAAAAACTTTATAAGAATTTAGAAAACTATACATACCAAGACATTAGTGGTTGGCTGACCTTCTTGATCATTTCTGGAAGACTGAAAGGTACTACAAATAAATATGGTTTATCTCATCTAAACAAAAACTACACGTGGAAAAATACATAATAAGGTCAACAGACAATGATTGGTCTGTAAAAGTATTTCTGATTTGATGACATGAAAATAATTAATATGTGTAAGATCCTAAAAATAGAAAAATAGTTCAATAGAAGATGGATAAAAACATAAAGAATCCACAGAAAACTCAAACATGATAGAAAACAAACCCAGTAAAATATTTTCATATTCTCTAGTAGTCTGATAAATGAAAATATACAAGTTAAGGTAACAAAAAAAGTGATTACCATCTGTGCACTAGATTGGCAGAAATTAGAAAGATAAGACCTACGGGTATCAGATTAATGACAAAAGAGCATGCCTACCCAAAGATGGAGGAAATGTGAAGCATGACAGTCTTTTTAGAAAAAAAATTGACAACACATGTTCAAATTAAAAGTACACAATTCCCTTTTAATCCAACAATTTCATTCAAGAGATCAACATAATAGAAATACAGGTACCAGCAGGTAGGAGTCTAAGTATTGAGTATCTAAGGTGGCATTACTTAGAGTTGGCCCAAACTAGAAATGCTCCAAAAGAGAGGAATGAAACTGTTTAAAGTTAGCTGAAAGCTGAAAGCTTTTTCTCTCAGTTCAGGAACAAAACAAGGATGCCCAATCTTGCCAAAACGCTTGTAGCTTTTCACTCTTGGGTATGGTGTTAGCTGTGGGAGTTGTCATAAATGGCCTTTATTATGTTGAGGTACACTTTGTCTACTCAACATATTATTGGAAATCCTGGCCAGAGCGAGTAGGCAAGAAAAAAAAAAATTAAAGGCCGTCAAATCGTTAAGGAAGAAGTAAAATTGCATAAGTACTATTTGCAGATGACAAGATTTTATATATAGAAAACCCTGAAGACTCTACCAAAAATCTTTTAGAGGTAATAAATGAATTCAGCAAAGTCACAGGGCACAAAATCAATATACAAAAATCAGTTGTGTTTCTATATACTAGTGAGGAACTACAGGAGAAATTAAGTAAACAACTCATTTATATTTGCATCCTAAGTAATAAGATATGTAGGAATAAATTTAATCAAGGGTGTGAAAGACCTGTACCCTGAAAACTGTAAGACACTGATGAAAAAAATTTAAGATGATACAAATAGATGGAAAGACGTCTCGTGCTCATAATTGGAAGAATTGATATTATTAACATGTCCCAAATACCACCCAAAGCAATCTGCAGATGCAGGGCAGTCCCTGCCAAAATTCCAATGGCATTTTTACAGAAATCTAAGAAACAATTCTAATATTTCTATGGAACATAAAAGACTCTGAAGAGCCAAAGCAACAGGAGAAACGAAGAGTTCAAACTGTATCACAAAGCTATTGTAATCATAACAGTATTGTAAAGGCATGAAATGAGCATAAAATATAGATAAACAGAACAGAATGGAGAACCCAGAATTAAACCCATGCATATATGGTCAATTAACTTAACAATCTAGGAGCCAAGAACAGACACTGGGGAAACAGCATTCTCTACAAAGCATGGTGTTGGGACACCCTGGACAGCTACATGCAAAAGAAACTGGACCACTTTCTTGCACCACACACAAAAATAAAATAGTGGATTAAAGACTTGAATGCAAGCCCTGAAAACATGACACTCCTAAAGGAAAACATCAGGTAAGCTCCTTAACATCAGTCTTAACAATAATTTTTGGCGGGACTTTGATAGAAAAAGCAAAGCCAACAGAAGCAAAAATAAACAGCAAAGGAAACCAGCGACGAAATTAAAAAGTAATCTGTACAATGGGAGACCCTATTTGCAAACCACATATCTGATTAGGGGCTGATATCTAAAATATATGAGGAACTCACACACCTCATTAGTAAGAAAACAAATGAACAAGTGAACAATAGGTAAAGGACCTGAACAGACATTTTTCAGGGAAAATATCCAAATAGCCAACAGGTGCATGAGAAGATGCTCAATGTCACTCATCATCAGGGAAAGGCAAATAGAAACCACAATTAGATATCACCTCACATCTGTTAGGACGTCTGTTATCAAGAAGATAAGAGAGGGGCATCTGAGTGGCTCAGGCGGTTGAGCGTGGGACTCTTGATTTTGGCTCAAGTCAAGATCTCATGATTCATGGGATTGAACTCAGCATCAGCATCTGTGATGACGGCTCGGATCCTGCTTGGGATTCTCTCTTCCTCTCTCTCTCTCTGGCTATACCCACCCTTCAAGATAAATAAATAAACATTAAAAACAGAAGACAAGAGGTAACAAATGGTGGTAAGGATGTAGAAAAAAGAAAGCCCTTGTCCATTGTTGATGGGAATGTAAACTGGCAGAGCCACCGTGGAAAACACTGTGGAGTTTCCTCAAGAAATTAAAATCAGAACTACCATACGATCCAGTGATCTCACTTCTGGATCTATATCCATAGGAAACAAACTCATTGTCTTGTGGAGACACCTGGACCCCCCTATTCATTCCAGCATTATTCACAATAGCCAAGGTATGGAAACAACTTACATGTTAATCAACAGATTAATGGATAAAGAAATGTGATACACATAATGGAATATTATTTGGCCTTAAAAAAGAAGGAAATCCTGTCATTTATGACACATGGATGAACCTGAAAAGCATTATGCTAAATGAAATAAAGAGAGGGACACTATATAGTATCACTAATATATGTGGAATAAAAAAAATTAACTCAATGGGGGGGATACTTTCACAATGTTTATGCATATCAAACCATCGCATTGTATACTTTTAACATCTTACAATTTTGTTGCTTATACTTCCATAAAGCTGAAAGAATTAAAATTATAAATATCTATAACTGCAAAACAATGAAACTGTGTAACCTCTTACCTCTCCACCTCCTGAGTCTCACAGCATTGTTCATATTGCAAAACTTGGATACTGTTACATTATCATAATATTATGATATAAACTAAATGTTGGTTTCATATGACAATAATACATTATTGATGTGTCCATACAATTAAAAATGAACAAGCAAAAGGTAGCCAACAACAACACATAAATAATTCATGGGTTGAAGGCAAAAGTAATGAAAATTATAAAGCATTTATAAGTGAAAATGGAGAAAGGCTTCAATTGTCCTTTCACCTTTCTACCTCTTCATTTTATGAGATATTCATGCAGGAGATATGTATGCATCAAAGTTATAGCATCTTGTAACATTAGCATTCTCTTATAAGCATCATAGCCAGTTAGTTTTCCTTAATTCTATACTGGAAATGAATGATGCTGGACACTGGTTACTTAACCACAGCCTCTCCCTATTCATTGTTTGTTTTGTTAAATTGCAACAGCAAGCAGTGTCTTTCCCCCTTTATTTCCACTAGGGCTCATGGTTACCATGTTTCCTGAGTTTTTATATATTTAAAAACATCTCCCATTCTCTCTCCAAGGACTTTGTATGTATCGATTGTTTTATTCCCTTCTATCACTTAATATTCCCCCAGAGAAGAATGACGTCAAGCTTATTGATTCTCCTTGTTGATACCTTTTTTGTTTTTTAATGTCTAGGTCACCAAGAAAATATTTCTTTGCCTTAAAGTCCAATTACTTTAAGGACATGACTTACTATTAATTGCCTTGTATCAATTTTTCTTAGTACATGGTATATACTTAGCATACATGGTATAAATTCAATTTGCAGATTCAGGTGTTATTTATTTTTGAAAAGTTTACTGCTTCTATTATGGGAGGGAATATAATTCAATTCCATTTTTTCATGTTTTTATTCTGAAAGAAGGATTATGTATGTGCTACATAACTTATAGTTATCATTTTCCACTTAAAAATTAATTCGCTCACACTGTCTTCTATACTACTGATATTGTTTTCTGTCATGTCTTTTGAATTTCTGCTGCTACCAGTGGCTTTAGCTTGTCTCTTTTTCAGTTGTTCTTTTTTTTTTTTTTTTTTTGGTTAGTTTCAGGCAGAATAGTGCTTAAGAAACCCCTTTTTTTTCTGAAATATTTAACCAGAAATACTAATTTATGATATTAATTTTTTTTGATCTACTACATAAAGAATCACATTAATTAGGGCATATAGAAATAAAAGGTCTGATGGGACACTATTATATCATTTAGGGGAGAGATGATTGGTACTTAGAATATATATACCAGCTGTAAACGATTGTACCATTAGGATCCCATTGAAATTCTCCACTCATGACATTTTTGCTTAAGATTATATATAACTAATCATGGAGGAAATCAATCAATGGCAAAATTCAGCAATAAATGCTCCTAATCCAGTGCACGGAACCAGCTCTACATAGAACAGTGTCTTTTTTAAAAATATGTATTCTTTTCCATTTCTATTAGTTAGCCCTACAATAGTCTTTTCATCTTAATAAAGTCTAGAGAATACAATGCCAAGACCTTGATTTTTTTTTAGTTTTGAAAAGAAAAGGACTTCAATATCCAGTAATAAGGTCTCAATAGGAACCTTCTACTGAAAATAGCCTGGAACACTGGAAAAACATAGGAAGCATCACCTTAAAAGTGTTAAGGAGATAGCAAGTGATCAAGAAATACTCAAGTGAGGGAATGCATGGATGTGGGCCCCCAAAGAGGTTAGCAGAACATTGAAACTGGTTTTATCCAAGAGAATTAGAGAAGCCAGCTGATCCTGGCCATCTGTTTTCAAGGTCTCCAAACTTGGAGTACGTGAGGAAAAGTCCATTGTCTGTAATAGGATCTTCTTTCTGCAAGGAAAAATTGGCTACCTTAACCCTGATGCTGAGTTTGAAATTGGGATAACCCCCTGAGACTTTGAACTCATAAATTAGCAAGCTCTCATTCAGATCTGCAGGCCGAATTCATATCTCTGTGGTCTGAAAACCGTAAATTAATTATAATACTTTAAAGTAATCCTGTATTTGTATTTATCCAGAGGCCTAGAAGAAACAAGCACAAAACCTGTCTGGAAAGCTTTACTGTCTGCCAGACTGCAAATAAATCGTACAAGTATAATTCTATGTGAAAGAAACACAATGAACAATGATAATAAATTCAGAAGGAAAGAAGGCACCATGAGGGAGGACCAGCAGAATAACGGACCACAGAAGTAGATCTTCCAATGCTTCACTTACTAAGATTATCAAACAAAAATATTATATAACCATGTATTTAAAAACATAAAATTGGAATATTTTGAGGAGAATAAAAATCTACAAAGAACAGATAGGCAGATCTGAGGCAGAATCAAATAGCACCTCCAGAGATGAAAAGTAAAATGAGAGAAATTTTTAAACAGGTAAATGTGGTGGTTGATAAGATACGGCTGAAAGAAGAATCAGTAGTCTGAAAGATTATGTGGGGGAATTATCTCAAGTATAACAGATAAAGAAATTGACAGACTGATAGAGGTTTCTGGAAGGAGAGAAGACAGAAAATGGGGAGCAATGTTCATTGATAGAGATAATGACTGAGAATGGTTTTGAATAGATGAATCCAGGAGATTTTCACCAAAATATACAGGTGCAGGAATGCCAGTGTGCAGAGTGCAGTATATAATAGTGAAATCCAGACCTGTTCACATCAGAATGGCACTGCCATGCACCACAGACAAGGTGGCTACAGTGAGAAGTCATTCTGATCACAGCTGCTACCACAGCCGTCATAGTTAACAGGGGCAACAGTAGGCTCCAACAGATTTCCAGAACTTTCTAAGTATCAACAGCAGCAGCAGCAACATAGCTGTTGCTCAGATGGTAGCAGAGGAGTAAGCTCCTACCACAGGTGACTAGGAGCAGCTGAAGGTTACTGGAGGGCCCCAGCGGGTTTGGTAGCACTGGCTATAAAAATAGGCATGGCTTCTGGTTAGTGATGGGAATAGCAGTTCACAGTTCAGCAGCATCTTCACTCGGTGCCAGAAAGAGCAGCCGGGGGCAAAAATAGCTTCTTCACGTAGTGCCTGGGTGGCTCAGTCGGTTGAGCGTCCAACTTCGGCTCAGGTCATGATCTTGCGGTTCATGGGTTCGAGCCCCGCGTAGGGCTCTGTGCTGACAGCTCGGAGCCTGGAGCCTGCTTCCGAGTCTGTGTCTCCCTCTCTCTCTGCCCCCTCCCCTCCCTCACTCTCTGTCTCTCTCTCTCGAGAATAAATAAAACAAATAAAATAAAAACATTTAAAAAATAGCTTTTTCAGCTATGGCAACATTTTCTTCTCTGTTGATCCTCCAATTCTTGCAATGCTGTTGCAACAAGTTTCTATGTTAAATAAACCTTAATTTGAAATCTTTAGAGTCGTTTCTGTTTTCTTGGACTGGACAATGGCTGATAAAATAATTAACAGGCTTAATCTAATGCATGCAACAGGTGAAGAATACATTTTTCTTTTCAAGCACACAAGGGACATTTTATCCTTTACATTTTGTCTACTAAGGTAGGAGACTGGGTCTTATTTAAATCTTGTATTTTAATAGGAATTCAGTCTCTTTAGGTTTAGGATGTGGTCTCAACCTACTTTTCCAGGCTGTAGTTTTGATGGCAGTTTAATTTTCAGAGCCTTTGTGGCATTATTTTGTTCCGTTTCATTTATCTGGTGCTCCTTGGACTCCCGCTTCAGTTCTCTGTTGATATTACCTCAGGGGGACAAAGCAGTTACCCGGCCAGGCCACTGAGCATCTCTTGATCGGGGAGAAGTGTGGTGAGACCCTCTCCCAACTCCAGATGCCAAGTGTCTCTGGATAAAGAGGACCATCTCAGTCCTTGGGGACAAAAGCTGTCCAGGATCAGGCCACTTGGCTTGACTACATCCCTCTTGTCTGCTCTGCGGAACGGTACTGCTCTCCAGAGTTTTGCTTCTTGACTTCTTACACCAAGCTGCTTTCATAGCTGGCTTTCTTTTGCCGGGTCTGCTGTCCCCACCTGGGTACCTTTTGATGGGATAGGTAAGTCTCATGCCAAGCGGGAATGCCAGTGCCTCTCCTCCCTGCTAATTGTCAGTGGGCTCTCAATCAATCCCTCTTAGCGGTGTCGTCTGGCTTTTTAATAGGGCCAGAAGGATGCCTGGTCAATCCAGAAGGAGAATAAACCTACCTAACCTTTCTTTGGCTGAGTCAGGGGTGGGAAGTGTTGGATCTGGGTGACCTTCTGTTGGTTGGTGTTTCAAACCAACTCGGTTCGGTTGACCCGTGCCATTTCCAGGTTTTATAGTGACACTGAGTAAAGACAAGCGAAAAGACAAGGAGGTCTTGTGATCATGCCCTACTGGAAGTAACCTTAGTATCTTTTAAAGTGTATACATAGGGGGCTCCTGGGTGGCTCAGTGGGTTAAGCATCTGATTCAGCTAAGGTGATGATCTCATGTTTCTTGAGTTTGAGAGCCTCATGGGGCTCTATGCTGTCAGCATAGAACCTGCTTTGGATCCTCTGCCCTCCTCCCCCACCTCTCTCTCTCAAAATATAAAAAAAGTAAACATAAAAAATAAAGTGTACAATATGATTTATATGTTGTGTTATTTAGATATTTTTTAAATAATTTAGAATTTTATTTTATTTATTTTTAATGTTTATTTATTTTGAGAGAGAGACAGACAGACAGAGCAAGAGCAGGGAGGGGCAGAGAGAGAGGGAGACACAGAATCCGAAGCAGGCTCCAGGCTCTGAGCTGTCAGCACAGAGCCCAACACAGAGCTCAAACTCCCAAACTGTAAGATCATGACTTGAGCCAAAGTCAGACACTCAACCGACTGAGCCACCCAGGTGCCCCAAGAATTTAGAATTTTAAATATAAGATGCTTACTAGGCTTAATATTTTTTATCTGTATGGTGCCCCCTTAAAACCTACTCTTGGATCACTGCCTTTAGGAAATGCAAAAAAGAGTTTGCATATGAATAAAAGGATTTTTCTAACTGTATATTTAAAAAAAATTACTGTTTATTTATTTTTGAGAGAGACAGACACAGAATGTGAGCGGGTTAGGGGCAGAAAGAGAGGGAGACACAGAATCCATAGCAGGCTCCAGGCTCCGAGGTGTCAGCACAGAGCCCGACACGAGGCTCAAACCCACAAACTGTGAGATCATGACCTGAGCCCAAGTCGGAAACTCAACCGTCTGAGCCACCCAGGCGCCCCATCTAACTGTATATTTTTAACTGTAAAAATTAGAGTCTACAAGCAGTGATCATTCACCATATAAATCATTACTTCATCTACACTTTATATGTAGTATATTTTATTTATTTTAATGGATTTATTGTATTCTGAATCTTATCATCTGTTTGGAAATTTAGGTTGATGCTTGTTTGAGTACCATACAGCCAATTGTAATATAATATTATTATTTCTTTTGCCTGAGCCCTTAATATACATTTGTTATTTTAAATATACTGTTGAAGTGTCTCATCCTAACAGGCCTACAATCAAAGTATCCACATCTCCATTTCATAAGTGAGAAAACTGGAGGTAATTTTCTATACACTCTCCAGGACTTTCCTATGACCACATAGCTGTAAAAAGTGGCAAGACTGGGGCGGGGTGCCTGGGTGGCTCAGTCAGTTGGGCTTCTGACTCTTGATTTCTGCTCAGGTCATGATCTCAGAGTTTGTGGGATGGAGCCCGCATGGGGCTCATCACGGACAGTGGGGAGCCGGCTTGGGGTTGTCTCTCTCCCCTTATTTCCCCCCCTACCCATTCTCATGTGTGCTCTCTTTCTCAAAATAAATGAATAAATAAACACTTTTTTAAAATCATTTTTTAAAAAGTGGCAAGATTGGGAAATGAGCTCCAGTCTCCTTCCAAGTATGTTTTCTATGCGTTGTACTACTGCATTTGTAAAAAAATGACAGTATTAAATTAATGATGCAAAGAAAGAAAACAAGTTAATGTGCTTACCTAATTTCTTTCTCTCATTCTATTTTTCATAAATTCAAAACTAGAACTTCTATGTTTGTAGTAGAGAGTAAAAAATATTGAAACAGGAAAATCCTGCAGAAACAAGAATCCAAGAAACCTTTCTCTCTTTTTCCTGGTTTATTTTATTTTTAAAATTCTATTGCAATCAAAAACACATAGTCAAAATTGAAAATAGATATTTTGTTGAGGAAGGTAAGTATCTCATAAAATTTAAAGAATGTTTTGCCCCCTAATCTTGCTATGTTCCAGTAGACATTAGGAATGAGCTTCCCTAGTTTAGAATGGGTACTATTACTTTGAGCTTGATATAAACATTGTCAGGATAATAAGATTCATTCCATTCCTATAAACATTCATGAGAGTAACTGTTTTGTCAGTGTATTCATAGAACTTACTTGTAGCTTCAATCTGGAATGTTTTCACCAAGTATAAACTCTTTTTAAGCACTTTATGAAAACCAATTTCATTCTGACATGGGACGTTGACGGCAACTTACTTTATATATCCTTTCAAGGTTTAGATGTTGTACCTGTGTAAAAAGAGTTCCCATTCTGCCATCTCATAAGCAAATTTCCATTCAATGTCTGAACTTTGGCTTATTAAAGAGAGTTTGCACACGTTTACTGGAACACACAACTATCTAAATAAAACTGGAAGCATATTTCACTTGGAAAACAAAAGTTAAAAACCAACCAACATTCTTCAGCTTTTGCATCTATAAATGTCATCATTTCAGACAAAGAAAGAACTCTTTGCAAAAATATTTTCATAAGAAATATACTTGATATATATTTTTTCAAATTCTTTCTTTAAAAATTGGAAGTAACTGCTTTCCAACTTAACATACTCAAATAAATAAAGCCTTCACCAGATATTTTGTATCTTCTTAGATTGATGATATCCAGCCAAATCTTAGGTAGCACTCACCTTTCTTCTGGAAATGGTGGCATAACAATGGTTTCCTATTAATGTTTTCTAAACCATTTTCAAGGTTTAGGAATTTTTGTTTCCTCTTCCTTTTTAACTTAGCATTAAACTGTTAATGCCCTGGAGCCAATAATGCCTTTGCATTCCTGACCCTTTGGCTATTTCTTGTCCTAAGATTTGCTGCAGTAAAAACTTGGCCATTAGATTAATTTGCAAAAGTATTTCCTGCTTTAGTGTAAATTAAGATAACTCAAGGAGAGGATTCAATCGTTTACTGAATTCTGAATTGTGATCTGAAGTCAAATATTATCATTGATAACCAAGAAACTGGCTTCTCTCTTGAGGATGGCACCCACTTCTTTCCTGAAGGGTGTCTGTCTATCTATCTATCTATCTATCTATCATCTATCTATAAATATATGTATATCTATCTATATTTATATAGATCTGTGTCTATATAAATATAGATATTTACATATCATATATAAATATGTATATATATAGATATAAATAAATATAGATATTTAGATATTTTACATAGATATTTATATATAGATATATAGGTATTTATTTATATATAGATATAGATAAAAATATGGATATATATAGATATAGTTATAGATAGATAAATAGATATAGATAGATATATACCCCTTTATGAAAACTGTAGAGGGTGCTATCCTCAGGAGATAAGCCAGTTTCTCGGTTATCAATGATAATTTTTGACTTCAGATGACAACTCAGAATTCAGACAGAATTAAACATTGTATCCTCTCCTTGAGTTATATATACATATGTATATACATATATATATAAATATATATATATAAACATATATAACATATATATAAAAAACATATATATATATATAACATAATAATATATAATACATTGTAAGTGATGTCTATGATATATATTTATCTATGTAAATATAAATAGATACAGTGATATATATATGTGTACTAATTTTTATATAGGTAAAAAACAACAATTGATTCCCAACTCCTCTTGTGTATGCTAAATTAGAAATTCCCAACACAATCGCTGAACTCATAAGTAGTCTGTTTTTTGTTGAAAGAATAGGTTTTTGGGTAACCCTTTGCTACCCCCAAATAGCACATAAAGAGGTTGGTGCTGATGAAGGGAGTAACTTTATGAAATCAATGAAATATAGACATTTTGTGACATTCCATTCATAGACAGGGAAATACTGTTGTTTCACAAAACTAATTATATATTTTCCCCTTACATATTATAATCAAAGATGTAATTCTTTATTGCCATAAATAGCATTCCCACATGTTGCTCGACATGAATATCAAATTTTTTTTCTGATTCTTTTGAAAACCAGCTGGTTTGGGTGGATATTTTTACTTTATAGGGAGTTTAATATTCTCTGAGGATACATTTTGACCTCAAGAGACATCAAGTTGACGTCTAATATGTGCCGAGTCCTGGCTCTCAGAGCCTCCCCCAATCACATCCATCACAAGCAAACACAATAACCAACCAGAGTTCAAACTGATAAAAATAAACCCAACTCTATTCCTATTCTCTACTGCATATGCTTATTCTCCTGCTCTAATAACTAACAAACCTCAAAACAGTATATCCATCTGGTATTCCACATAAATACAACATTGACTGCATTTTATTTTAATCACAAATGACGCCTCCCTCCAACTTTAAAAATTTTTTTTGATAGGCATTTGTTTCAGAAGCGAAAACAACATTAAGTCATTTCTAGGCTAAAAATTGAACATTTTTGGTGATAATTATGGATCAATCATGATGAATATAGAACAACATGTACAAATCAAGTATTTGTTTCCCCCCAAATGACATGAATATACATCTCTACTCCCCCCGCCATGAGCTTTATTCTCAATTGTTATATTTATTATCATTAAAAAAGATACACATTAAAGGTGCCCTATAGAATACTATAAATTTAATGTACTAAGCACAGTCTAACAATCCTCTGCAAGGTTTATCTCATTAAACAAATACTGCTGACATATTTATGTATGTTCTAATTAAAAGTCATTATTCATGGGTTGGAACTTGCTTTAAAAATGTCTCCAGCATGCATTTCAGAAGGCTGGTTTTATTTTAACCCAAAGACATATTTTCTACATTATTTTCCATTTAATTAAATGGATGTTGCTCTCATTCCGTCTCCAGTTCAGTGATATTTTAACTACTGAAGATTTAAGTAAAATTGTTCAGTTATTGGGTTGAAAGTATTATGTTGATGAGGCTGGTAGGGCATTTTCATAGTTTAAGTATCCAGCGCTTAATCTTCAGTAAAGTCGCGGAACTCCACAGAGACACGTGAAAGCAGGGATTGTTCTTATTATTTCCATAAGGCTTAAGTCAATGCCTTGCACGTAGTTAGCACTTTATAAACGATTGTTGGACTGATGAGTGATGATGATAGCCATCAAGAATATCAAGCCTTTCCTATCCTTTGATACACATCCTGCTTCCTGTTAAATTGCCAGAAATGGTGTGGGTTTTTTTCTTCCTCTGCTTGAAAATGTAGCCATGCTCACCCAGATGGTTGCATTCATGCACGTAAATCCATGACCTACTGTGTTCCTTAAATCCATTTTTAATTACCAGTTGTGAATATTTCATTTTCAACAAGGCCTTCGCGAAACTCAAAGTACGCCTTTCTTATCGCTGAGAAACTCCAATGGCAGTTAAGACTGCCGCATCCATCACGTTGGAAATTAGTGCCTTCAACGAGAGGTGTTATTTAAATAAACAAAATCATCCTATCTTGCAGCATTGAAGAGTGTCGGCTACAGAATCGATGAGAGTTTATTTTCATAAATGTTCTTCTCATGTGCTTCCCATGAAATGCTGGGGTTCACACGGGAAGACCGGAGAGCCGTGTCCCCGCGGTTGGGCTGCACTATCTTTGCTTCAAGGATTGTCCAACCAAGTCACTGCATTGGTTCCAAAGATTGAAAAGGGCGGGATGTAGTGTGCTGTTTTGCCTCTCAGTCCTTGGTCTCTCCAACACCCACGATAGCGAAATCTCCATGATGGGGTGGATGGCACCGGCTGGATTATTTGTATTAGGAGGAATCTGCTGGTGACCTCACAGGTGGCCAGAGCATGGTCAGCAAACAGTGGGTTGATTCTTAAAATATTTTAGCATAGTAACCATGACGTCAACATGAGAAGAACCCAAGCTGGGGCACCTGGGTGGCTCCGTCGGTTAAGCATCTCACTCCTGGTTTCGGCTTAGGTCAGGATCTCACTGTTTGTGAGCCCGAGCCCCACATTGGGCTCCATGCTGACAGTGTGGGGCCACTTCAGATTCTCTCTCTCCCTCTCTCTCTCCCCCTCCCCTGCTCACTCTCTCTGTCTCTCTTCTTCAAAAATAAATAAACTTAAAAAAAATTATGTCACCTTTATGTCCATACTGTACTGCACAAATACATGTCATTCCAGCGGAAACCAGGAATTCCAGATTGAATGGAATTAAACTTTTTAAAATGTTATGATGATCACAACCTATATTCCCTTCCACTGCATCAGATCCTTAAAAACTATTAAGGGGAGATATTTTCAGCTCATTCGTGGTGTATTACTATGAGGTCAGGAGACGTCTGATTTTAATGATTACGGGATTTCTGTTGAAATAAATTTCATTGCACAAGTTAGGCTTCTATCTTCAAAGAATGTAGGAGGAAAAGGGGCTCAATACTATACTGCAAGGTCACAGCGAGTGTTCCATGAAAATTATTATTTTTGCTTTACTTGACAGAATTGAATTTTTCCACACTAGTGTTTGTTTTTTTAATTTTTTTTAATGTTTATGTGTTTTTGAGAGTGAGAGAGAGAGCATGAGCATGAGCAGGGGAGGGACAGAGAGAGAAGGAGACACAGAACTCGAAGCAGGCTGACAGAACAGAGCCCAATGCGGGGCTCAAACTCATGAACTGTGAGATCACGACCTGAGGCAGAGTCAGACACTCAACCGACTGAGCCACTACCCAGTTGCCCCTTCACACGAGTGTTTTCTGAAGTATAAATTACATACGATAAAATTCACTCTTTTTTTTAATGGATATAATATTTATTTATTATATATTTTCTTATTTATAGTTTTTTAATTTACATCCAATTAGCATCCAGTGCAACAATGATTTCAGGAGTAGATTCCTTAGTGCCCCTTCCCCATTTAGCCCATCCTCCCTCCCACCACCCCTCCAGTAACCCTCTGTTCTCCATATTTAAGAGTCTCTTATGTTTTGTCTCCCTCCCTGTTATTTTTGTTTCCCTTCCCTTATGTTCATCTGTTTTGTCTCTTAAAGTCCTCATATGAATGAAGTCATGGGATTTTTGTCTTTCTGTGACTAATTTCACTTAGCATAATACCCTCCAGTTCCATCCACGTAGCTGCAAATGGCAAGATTTCATTCTTTTTGATTGCCGAGTAATACTCCATTGTGTGTGTGTGGGTATATATATATGTGTGTGTGTATATGTACACACACACATATATATATATATATACCACATCTTCTTTATCCATTCATCTGTCGTTGGACATTTGGGCTCTTTCCATACTTTGGCTATTGTCGATAGTGCTGCTATAAACATGGGGGTGTATGTGTCCCTTCTAAACAGCACACCTGTATCCCGTGGAGAAATGCCTAGTAGTGCAATTGCTGGGTCGTAGGGTCGTTCTATAAAATTCACCCTTTTTAAGGTGTTCATGGCTGTGAATTTTGACAAACACACACAGGCATGTCACCTCCATCATAATAAATGCAGATTGTCCCCATCATATCAGAGCCACCCATCTGGCATCTTTGCCACCTCTCCACCTCCAAGACTTTGGCAGCCAGGGGTCTACTTTCTGTCCCTCTAGTTTGGCTGTCCCCAGAATAATAAACACACAGATTTATAAAGTCTCCGCTTTGGGGGGTCTGGTTTCTTTCACAAAGCCTAATGCGTCTGAAATCCAACCATCTTGTTGCTGCACGAAACGTTTGCTTTCTCGCGGAGTGCTATCCCACTGCTGGACTGCAACATTATTTGTTGATCTATTCCACGGTTGATGGACATCTGAGTTCTTTCCAGTTTTCGATGGTTGTAGGTAAAATTGCTATGAACACACAAAAACAGGTTTTTGTAAGGACATATACTTTTTCATTTCTTTTGGGTAAATGGGATTTCTGGGTTGTATAGTAAGCACATGGTAACCTGGTAAAAAATTACCAGACTGTTTTTAAACCTGGTTTGTGCCATTTTTCATGACCGCAGAAATTGACGAAGTTACTGGTGCCCCATATTGTTAGCAACACATGATATTGTTGGGTTTGTTTTTACCATTCTTATAGGCTGATAGCTCATTAAGGTTTTAATTTGAATTATTTAGTAACTAAAACTAAGGAAGTTTAGCATATTTAGACATGTTTATTTGCACCCACGTAGCATCCCCGATGAAGTGTGCGTCCGAGTATTTTGTCCATTGAAAGATATCTTTTTATTTATTGAAATATCAACTCCGTAATTATTAAGAGTTCTTTATATGTTCTGGAAACCAGTTAGTTACCACATATGTATTTCTAAATATTTTCTACCAGTTTTTGGTTTCTTTTCATTCTTTATAGTTTTTTTTCCAAGGAGCAGAAGCTTTTAAAAAGCTAAAGTCAACTCTGCTAAAGTCAACTTTAGCAAACTCTTCTTTTAGGATTCATGAGTGTTACCTGCTAAGAGACCTTTAACCATTGCCTAACCCAAGATCTCAAAGAGCTAGAATAAGTTAATATCTAATGCCTTTAAGTGGGTTTGTAAGGCTTCGTGACCATGTATGGACAGCAGGCATGGAAGAGGTGGCCTCCCAAAGCTGGCCCATGACACCTGTTACACCCAGAGAGACCCTGGCAGAAACAACCAACCCACAGAGTCTGACTGCCTAGGGGTAAACAGATGAGTAGACACTGTCCAAAAAGACAGAGCAAGTTCAAATGCGACTCAAGTAAAGGCCAACAATAAGGAGTCATAAGACAGGGGGATCCGGATGGAGTGAGGGGCTGTAAAGATCAAGGTCAATGCACTGGAATGCCATGACTCAGAAAATCTGCCCCCCGGTGTCAGAAATATGGCTAACGTGATGACAGTCTCATTCATAACATGATACTCATTTCAGAGAGAAGATGAGGAAACACAGATTCCTGGCTCTCTCCAGGAAAACCTAACTCCAGGAGTACTAAGGTGGACCATGAAAGCCTGTGATTTGTTCTTGATTACAGGATCACACAGGTCTTAAAGCACTATTTTTCAAAGTGTGATTCCAGGACCATCTGGATCAGAGCCACCTGGGAGGTCATTTAATATGCAGATTCCTGGGCTCCGCCTCAGGCTTGTTGAATCCTAACTGTTGGAGGATGGTGAGTAAGACTTTGGAATTTATATAAGCTTTCCAGGGGACTGCTAAATACTCTACTGACTTAAGGTAGAACAATCATTAACCACCAAAGGACTGGGATAGAGGGGGGATAGGGAAAGAGACAGCTGTGTGGTTTTTACTCCATTCCTGCCTGTGGACAGACCATTGCAGGGGCTGGAGCTGTGTCTGAGTTTAGAAACAGAATCAATCAGTAATGTGTCTGCAGAGGCAGCAAACGGAGAGAACTCCTACTTTGAACTAATATATCAATTGGCAATATATTACACGCTACAGAGCATAACATATTACATAGGTAGATATAGATTTACACACAGAGAAGATTCGGTAATTACAGAAACCGAATAAATATACTAATCAGAGCAATATTTTAAATGGAAAATTGGGGGGGTTGTGTTGAATAAAACACTTTCTCTCATCACTTGACGTGGTAGCTTTGGGGCACCTGGGTGGCTTAGCCGGTTAAGCGGCTGATTCTTGATTTCGGCTCAGGTCATGATCTCACGGTTTGTGGGATCGCGCCCCACACTCGGCTCTGTTCTGACAGAGCGGAACCTGCTTGGGATTTCTCTCTCCCTCTTCTCTGTCCTTCCCCTGCTCACACACAAGGTCTCTGTCTCGAGACAAATAAAGAAACATTAAAAAAAAATGAAGTGTCAGCATCACGTCGAATGATGTGTTGAAAGTTTATGAAGCATTTAAATTACATTTAATATATAATTGCAATAACATGAATATAATAAAGGTACCCCAGTAACGGAAACCTGACAAACTCTTTCATATAGATGGGCACGTGCATTCATTCTTAATCAGAACTCCAAAAGGCTGTGGTTTTCATTTCTCTCTCTTACTTTGGGTGTGATACAGTGCTTATTATCACGTCTGTTTCCAATTTCCTGCTTTTACACATTTAACATGCACCTCTATAATGCAAGGGAAGATCTAGTCTATGAATACAAATAAAAATCTGAATAGAAATATACTTGGTAAAATAACCCAGCAAGTGATCTTAAGTCTGAGACACAAAGTCTCACCTGAAAATATCAATTACTGGCCATTATTGTTTCAATAGAAAACTAAAAAGAACCACAGGCAATTCTTTTTAGGGTACAGAGCCCTGAGCGCAGGAAGGCTCTGACTTCTGAGCGGGTTATATCTATTTCACAAGTGAAAAAGAGACCTTTGCCCTCGTGGGCTGTTCTGTCTCTCGGTTCTACTCCAGTAACTCACCAAAAATGAGAAACAGACGTTGGGTCTGTTACAGCATTATTTACAAAGAATAAATCATGTTCCTGCCTGCAAGCGAATTCGGTTTGGTTTCTGTCGCAGGCATAAATTAACAAGGTGTCAAGTGAACATCGTGACCCCATTTTAATGTCAAGCAAAGCGCACCAAATTCATAACGGAGAGCACGGCCTCGCGCTGCAGCCCAGCGAAACTGGACGTGGAGAATTTCCCCAGCTCAGCTGGTTCTGGGGCACCGCGAATCTGGATTCCGACCGTCATCGGCTGAGGACATCTCCACGCGCTGTGACTCACGTCTGGATGTCACGGTGGTCACAGGCTGCTGATTCCGTGTCGCTCCTCTTCCCCAGCCGCGGCATGGACAATGCATCGTAAAGAAAGCGCCCTTTCAGCCAGCCGTGGGTTTGCTCCGCGCAGCACGACCCTGATTTGGAAAGAGCTCGGCTCTGCACCTCCCCTGGGTATGCAGAACAGCAGAATGGAAGAGTGAAAACTGCCAAAATGCTAATCACGGGAAGAAAAAAAAAAAAAAGAAAAGAAAAAAATAACAAGATCCAGATGGGACAAAATGGACATATTTCATTTATCCTGGGAAACTCTACAGTATATCATTTGTGATGCATAATACACCCAGCCTTGGCCCTTTATAAACAAACACTACGGAGACATATGCCACAAGATTATAAACAGAGTCGGCCATAAATTTGATGGGGCCGCACACTCAGCGTTGCCTACACGGCTGCGGCTTATTCAGCGGGTTCTGGGGGCCGCAGTCTGTCCCTCTGGCTGCTCACCAGCTGTAATCTCCACTCACCCAACGGGGCAGAATCCCGGTGGATCAATTCACCCTAATGAAACTCAGAGACTTTTCACACCAAAAAAAACCCCAAGAAGCAAAAAAACCCTAAGGATCACTTTGATGCGGCCCACGCTGACGCTGCAGAGTCAAGTTCATGGGGCAGGCTTTCTAAAGAGCTAGCTAGGAAAGCTGCTCTCAATCTTCAGGGGGAAGAAACAGGCTGTTTCGAAAAGCAAAGATGCTTAGGGGTCTGCAGCCGCTTCTCAACGTCAGCCCCGCTGGACTGAGTCCAGAGATTTGGGCGAGGGCTTCGCATCCACGTTTAGTAAGTTCTTCGGGCTCCAGGAAACGCACGGGGACGAGCACCTACTGGATAAATTGTTAGGTACGTGCATTTACGAACATCACAAATATTTCCGAGCCTCGGTCTTTCAGCTCCGCTCAGGAAAGAAATTGTCCTCCCCCGAGCAGGGATTGTGTGCTGGAATATGACCAGCCACTTAGGTCGGAACACCCCAGCGACGGCTTGCAAACCATCGTATTCGTTCAAAACACACTAGGCACAAAAAGGGACTTACAGCAAGCAACGTCTTTCACTGTTGGTGCCTCACGTCACCTGTGCACCCCTGACCTGTGGCTTCCGTGCGGGTGAATTGTGCTCTGAGCGGTTCAAGGAGCAGAGCGGTGAGAGCTTAAGGGAGCCCGACTCAGGGACCGTTAGCTACACATCTGCCTTCGTGCAAGTTGCCTCAGTGCTGCCTTCCAGATCATTCATTCGCACACTCAAGCTCTATGTGGTATTGTCTGTAAGTTGCAGCATAAAGTGAGGAAATGAGAGGAATTTAGAAACCCACAGGGTTGGCTCCCGGAGTCTGTGGCCCTTGGTGGCCAAGAACACAGAGGGCAGGGAGGGGGTCTGGTGGAGGCTTCTTAGTCTTATCTGCTCCTCTGCGAGGAAAGTCCAAATAAATGGATGAGATGGAACCAAGGAAATGCCTAGATTTTTACATAATTTTTGTTTCAGTCATGGTTTTGCCTCTTTAAGAAAGTTTTAGTCAAAAACGGTTCTTTTTTATGCCACGTACCTGGCGTGTAATTTGCCGTGGACCGACAGAAGACGTTGCTTATTTAATTGTCTTCTGTCCCATCCACCATTGGGTCTTCAAGTCTAATATACTTTCCAGAGTAGTGATTATGGAAACACAGGACCCTATGGGTGCCTTGTCTACATCCATAATACGGAACTGTCTGAAGCCTAGGAAATAGAACATAAATCTCACACTGCACCATGATATGCCCCGTCGACTTTTCTTTGGCTGAAACCTTTTTTTTTTTTTTTTTTTTGAAAGTGTTGTCTAACTTCTTACCATGGCACATTGTAGGAAAATCTAGATCTTAATAAATCTTCATACCCTTGTCCAAATCTGCAGTGGACTGAATGTTTGTGGCCTCCCCTCCCCAAATTCATATGTTGAAATCTTAATCCCAATGTGATGCTATTCAGAAGTAGGACATTTGAGAAGTGATTTTGTCAGGAGTATGGAACATTCAAAAAAAGGATTAGTTGGGATGTCTCGGTGGCTCAGTTGGTTAAGTGTCCCACTCTTGGTTTCGGCTCAGGTCTTGATCTCACAGTTTCATGAATTTCAGCTCCGTGTCAGGTTCTGTGCTCACAGCGTGGAGCCTGCTTGGGATTCTCTCTCTCCCTCTCTCTCTGCCCCTCCCTCACTTGTGCTATCTTGGTCTCTCTCAAAATAAATAAATAAACTTAAGGAAAAAAAAAAAAAGATTTGTTCCCTTCAAAGAAAGTCCTGAGAGCCCATGAGCTCGCTTTCCACATGTGAAGACACCAGGAGAAGATGCTGTCCATGCCTCAGAAGAATCTCACCAGAATCTAAGCACGCTGTCCTCCTGGTGTTGGACTTCCAGTGCCCAGAACCGTGAGAAATACGTTTTGATGTGTATAAGTCACTCAGTCTCTGAAACTTTGTTATGGCAGCCCAAGTTGCCTAAGACAAGACAAAAGTTTGTAAAGGAACCATGAGTTGTTGATATCATTCTCTAACTAACATCTTTCAATCAAACTCCCCAAAGGGTATAATAAATAATGCCTTTTAGTTTTTCCAATATCACCCTAATTGCGACCTTGGGCCTCTTTCCTCTTGACTGTGAAAAGCAAATGTGGTCAAATTGGTTTTCCTACCTCAATTTCCTCTCCATAGCATCTCTCTAGGAAATTTCGTGGTGCCATGCTTGGGGGTGGGGAGCATCTGATTCTTGGTCATTGTTATTGCAGGCTGACATCTGTCGAGTCACATTTCATTTCACCTGCTCTCTGGACCTCAACCCATGCAGGGTGCTGTAGGGTTGTCCCATGCTCCTGCCCACAGGATACCCCCTGTTCCAGATCTCCACCACCTGCTACTATCCACCTAGCAGGCACTGGAAATATTTAGCTGCTTTTATTTACTGGACTGGAATGTGGGAAACTCTGCGAACATTCTGGGGCCACGAAAGACCCTGTAACATTCACTGATCTTCTAGGGTTCACAGGAAGTTATTCCCATAATGTGCAGAACTTGCCAGTTTCCCAGAATGTCCTCTGTAGCTTAGAGATACACTTCTTTTGTTCTCTTAGTTATCCAGACCAATCCAAGAATTCCAATGTTCCCCCCCAGCCCAAATGAGGTCTTAAGGACAAAATGAAAAGGTGCATAGACCTCACAAATTTTTCTCTATGTCTTTCTTTTTTCCTCCTGCTTGTTCGTCTTTTCTCCCCATGTGATAAATGTCACCTAGACTCTGGGGGTTAAAACTAATGCTCTGGTTTTGTATTCTTGTTCTCTTTCCGATTTGCTTTCTGCCTATGTCTTGTCTTTTTATTTGAAAGTCAAAAGCCAAGATTTTTATTCGTCATTAGTTGTAGTCTTCAGGTGACGCCTCTCCTAGGGCAAGGAAGGCTGGCAGAATGCCTTATTCTAGTTTGGTTGGGATTTGGGTAGGGGTGAGGGTCAGGGAGAACAAAAGGTACAGAAATAGTGGGAAAGTCATGTTGGCTAGTAAAATAACAATAGATTCTTACCAAAATTACTTGTGATCTTATCTAAGCATGTTTTTAGGTTTAATCACAGCATAGTGCAAATGAAGGTAGAGTTGGCGGGATGGGGTCAGTGAGTGAGTGAACCAAATTAATGGATTTGATTTTAAAAATGTGCTTTGAATTTAGGCTTTTGTTCAGTTTCCATAAACCGATTATATTTAATTTCACAACGGCATAGACTGCACGGAGCACCGAACAGACTAGATAATAAGTACAAGAAAAAGTGCAGATCTTTCTTGTTTTGAAATTTAGAGGTTTGAAAGTATACAAATAACACTTGATGACCAGTCATGACTCTTAATCCTGAACACTTGTCTTGGATTGTGGTGTCCTAATTCATTTTGGTACCAGGCATAACCATTTCTCTTTCTTTTCTTTAGAAACAGCCCTCCTCTTTGTACATTTTTTTTTTGAGTTGATAGTTAGGGTCATTAATTGCCTTTTACCCTGGCTGTTATTTAAATCTAAGCCCCTTAGGCCATGGAGCATAGAGCTCCATTTCCTCTATGATGAAGCTGTCGGGCATGAGCACACAGGTTGGTGACATGTTCCGTACTACAGAGCGCACAATGCCCGATGTGGGAGGGAAAACAGAAGTTGAGATCCGGGGCTGAGTTTACCCAAAGCTCAGAGGGTAAGAAATGGACACAATTATATCAAGAAACTGAGTCTCCATTCCATCATCTTTTTTAGCACATTAGAACTGGAAAGGGGAATTTTAAGACTTTCTATGCAATTTCAAGTTTTGCTCCTTTAACCTTTAGATAGCTAACATCTGGCAGTTTATTGATATGTGCTGATTAAAATTAAGGAAGGAAGAAAGAAAGAAAGAATGAATGAATAAATAAATACTATGTCATGCATGGGGGTAGGTTGGAGAGGAAAAGGAAATTAAGATGCACTGAGTATTAACTCTATGGAAGATGTTTACATTCTTCCTGTCTGTAAATAGTTTTTGACTTCAAAATGGGCCACACACTTTATTTTTGGTATTTTGTATAATGTGGTATGCAGAAATATAGTTCCTGCCTTCACTGAATTTATAATCTCATGGTAGAAAGCTCAACCAAATCATTTTACAAATAAAAATATAAAATTATGATTGTGCGAAGTGTAATAAAGGAGAATTCTCCAGCTACATGCTCTGTAACCGTCTCTTCCAGGAGTGGGAATGGT
The DNA here is from genome assembly GCF_018350155.1 of Leopardus geoffroyi. NCBI lineage: Eukaryota > Metazoa > Chordata > Mammalia > Carnivora > Felidae > Leopardus > Leopardus geoffroyi. Next base: position 6,654,460 of record NC_059332.1, on the reverse strand, counting down.
TGAGAGAGATACCAAAATCTAGAGGTAAACTCCATCTCAGTCTAAATACTGGCATGCCACTGATGGTTCATCATCATCATCATCATCATCATCTAATTTGTTTTACTTTCAACAGCCACACTAGCTTTAAAATGTGAAAATAATTAAGTGTTGGTAAATATTTGATTCTCCAAGCCTCTTAGTGTCCACCCTCCGTGACTATTCTACTCACTCCTCAGGAATATCTTGCATCATCCCAACCCAGAGCACAACCCAGTCCAACAACCAATGGGTTGCCACTTAACAGATTAGTGTCCCTTGGATGCTTCTATAGTAACTGGCAGGCGTTTTGATGGATTGATTCCCATGTTTTGCATGTTAGTTATTTTTTTAAGTTTATTTATTTTTGAGAGAGAGAGAGTCCCAAGTAGGTTCTGTGCTGCCAGCATAGAGCCCAACATGGAGCTCAAACCCAAGAACTGTGAGATCATGACCTGAGCCAAAACCAACAGTTGGATGCTTAACCCACTGAGCCACTCAGGCACCCCACTTGTTAAATATTTTTAATGTCACATTTGGCCATATAGAAAAGTTTAAGACAAATTTTTCTGAAAGGCCATTGAAGCTTCTAAGCAAAAACCTAAAGCTTCTAAGCAGAGAAGCTATAATTGGGAGTTAACGTGGGAAAATCGGTGTGGTAGGAAGAATACATAGCAAGAAGAGATACACACAGGCCTTGTCATGTGAAGGATTATACTGCATGTGTAGAATACAGAGACCAGTGTGGCTAAAGCACAGGAGGAATATGAAAAGGGTGAAATATGGCTTGAGAGCAAAGAAGAGTTAGGTAACCTTAGAGGTCATGCAAAACTTTTGTACCTTAAAAAAATGAAATGGCAAAAATGCTGGTTAGTTCTATGTGTCAACTTTACTGGGTTGCAAGGCTCAGGTATCTGGTCAAAAATTTTTCTGGGTGTGCCTGTAAGGGATTTTTTGGATGATATTAACATTTGATGTGGTAAGCTGAGAAAAAATGAAATTGCCCTCCCCTACATGGGCAGGTCTCCTCCAATCAGTTGAAGACCAAAATAAAACAGAAGGTTGACCTTCCCCAGAGTAAGAGGAAACTCTTCCCGCCCAGCTGCTTTGAGCTAGGGCATCACTTTTTTCCTCCTGACTTCAGACTTTAATTGAAAAATTGGCTCTTCTGGGGTCTTGAGCCTGCTGGCTTTTGGACCTGAACTCCCATCATCAGGTTTTCTGGATCCCAAACCTTTGGACTCAAACTAGAACTCACACTGTCAGCTCTACTGGGTCTCTGGCTTACTGATTGCAGATCTTGGACTCTTCAGCATCCATAATTGCATGGGCCAATTCTTATAATACATTCATATATATCTCCATATCTTATTGGTTCTATTTCTCTGGAGAACCCAGACTATTACAAGTGAAAGAATCTAATTCAGTTTTGAGAAACAGCTTTAGCTAAGGGAGAAAATACTTTAGAGGGGATAAACGTGAAGACAAAAACACTATGAGGAAGCTAACGAGCTAAGAATAAAGACAACTTGACCTACAGAAGCAATTCTCAGCAGGCTCCAGGCTCTCAGCTGTCAGCAGAGGGTCCGACACACAGAGGGTTGAACCCACAAACCGTGAGATCATGACTCGTGGGAGTGCCATACCTTTTCAAGACAATTTTGGAAAGTAATGAAAACGTCTTTATTCCATTTTGTTTTATTTTTTCAAGGCAATGGCTATTACTGGAACTTACTGGTGGGTGGGGTCCCAATCTCCTAGGCATATCTTACAATGGGCAGGATATTTACACCTGGAGGGACAATTGTCTCTGTCTTACAAAACTTGGGAATGACCCATTTAAAAGCAGAGACTTTCATATACATGAAAAATCTGTCTTCATGTACATGAAAAATGGATGTCTAGAATCTATGCTTTACATACAAACACACAATCTATTTACATGATTTACTTTTCCAAGCATGCATGTACTAAATGGAGAAAAGATTGTATTTCAATTTGTTGGGAAAGTTACTGAGTTTTGGCCATTTTAGAAAATCATGTCATTGAAGGTAGTGCTGTTCTCGACGTTTGAGTCCAATACAGTGGATCTGTCATCAACCTGTTTTCAGGCTTTCAAGTCCAGACGGATTCTTTATGGGGGCGCACATATCTGATGACATTGTTAGATCTTCTGGTCTAGCTATGCCTGATATTTGCATATTGGGAGACATATTATTTGAATATAATTTTCTTCTATTTGCACTTCATACTATAGTTCAAATGGTTTGGTTTTGTGTTGAAGCTTTATGGGTCAGTGTGGTTATATTAGGCATGAATTTATTTCAGTACAGTGAGGGAGGTATTATAAAATATTTTCTATCAGTCGGAGGCATTGATCGGAGACAGCTGAGAAGCACTGGCCTTGGATTTATGTTTCTACCAGTGGGTATGGAAAAAATATGAATAGAGTCCAAATAAATTTAAGTGGTAAAATTAACAAGAAATGATGAGCGATTGACCGTGAGGGTGAGATAAATGGGAAGTGAAGAAAGAGTCCAAGATGATCACAGAGCATGGCTTGCACCGAGGAATGGATGGAGGGGCCATTTACTGTGTTGAGAGACCCTGGAAGATGACCTAGCTTGGAAAGATCAACATGAATTAAGTTTCGGTGCAATAGGGGAGACAGGACTAAGTGTGAGAGAAAAAAGGTCTAGGCTAGCAAAGTAAATTCAAAAGTCATCACAGATGGCCAAAGTAAAGCCATGAAACTAAAGACGAGATTTCATTTCATTATATTTGAGCCTTGGAGAATTCCAACATTAATGACATTTAACATTAAATGCGTACCACAATGTGGTAGAGAGGCATTACTTACCATTCCCATTTTATGACGGAGAAAATTGATACTAACAGAGATCACTCGAACTAAAAGCAGCAAGGGTGGAGGTAGCAGATTTGGGGATTGGGGACTGAAAAACGAAGTCTAAATCCATTTTCCTTGCCTTTGAGGGTATCAGTGAATAAATAAAATCTCTGAGGGAATTCACTTTGGTGGGGGGAGCCTATATCGTAAAATATAAATATTCTATTATAGTTGGGAGGCAATTCTCCGTGGGTCTCTTCTGTTTCTGCACTTCTTGCTAGAGAGGCTTTGACTGCCCCTTTTCTGGTCATTATTAACAAGAAGATCTATGCTGTGAACAGCCTTGGAAGACAGAGCTACTATCTCACTCTGAAACAAAGAGTAGGCACATTTATTGCACGCTGTAAAAGAATTTGAATCCTCTAAGTTTAGGGTTCATTGCATGTAACACTATACAGTGGGTGTGTAAGCGTCCATCTGGGCCCACTTACATTGCCTCCATGGGGCTTGAAGCAAGGGTAACTAGTGAAAATATGCCAACTTTCATGCGTCTCACTGTGTTATAAAGTAAAATCCTTTCTCTCTGACCCAGCCTGGTGATTTTTGCCAGAATTCAAGATATGGCAGTCGGCTGACTTGTTAGCTTTCAAGTAGAGTAAGAGCTTGAAAAGTCTTAATCACAGATATTCCCCAGCTTACAGTGGGGTTACATCCTGACAGACCCAGCATTAAGTTGAAAATTATTAAGTCGAAAACTTATTTAATACACCCAACCTACCCAACGGCATCGCTCAGTCTAGCCTACCTTCAACATGCTGAGGAACATTCACATTAGCCTACAGTTGGGCAGAATCATCTAACACAAAGCCTGTTTGACAGTAAAGTGTTGAAAATGTAATGTATGGAATACTGTACTGAAGGTGAAAGACAGAAAGGTTGTGCAGGTACAGAATGGCTGTAGGTGGATTGCTTGTTCATCCTACTGATCGTGTGGCTGACTCCGGGCTGTAGCCACCACACTGCCCTGCATCACAGGGGAGATGGTACCACACAAGCTAGTCTGGGAAAAGATCCAAATTCAAAATCTGAAGAACAGTTTCTACTGAACGTGCATCTCTTTTGTCCACTGCCAAGTGGAAAAATTGCAAGTTGAACCATCGTAACTCGAGAACCGTTGGTATATAGTGGACCGAATACTTATGTAGTATGCTGGAAAAAGAGAAGGCTGCTGGAAGAAAAGAAGAAAGAGAACAGTGTAAGGGGAATAGGTGGGGTTAGGGTTCTTCTTATTTTATTTTATTTTATTTTATTTTTTTAGTAATCTGTACAACAACATGGGGCTCGAACTTTCGGTCCCGAGATCAGGCATCACATGCTCTTCCGACTGAGCCAGCCAGTGTTCTCTTTTTAAATAGCATGGTTAGTATCTCACATTAAGAGGTGAGCAAGGACTTGGAATAGTTGTTATGCGAATACAGGAGAGAAGAATATCTCACACTGAGAACAAAAAATCAATGCGAGTTCTCTAAAGCCAGAGTAGAGTCCATAAGGGAGGTCTGAGAAATAGCAGGATCCACCTCAAAAAGGAGTTTGAGGATTTTACTTCTGATTCTGAGTGAGATGGGAAGGAACCATCAAGCAGCCGAGGAAGAGGGTCTAAGTGCTATGTTAAAAGAATCATATTCGCTGCTCTGCCGAGATTACCCTACAAGGAAGCAATGATAGGAGTCGAGAGCCAGTTTAGGAGACATCTGTACTTTATTGGCCAAGGACTTTGTTTCATTGTTCACCTCCACATTTAGATCAGAGTAAGACAATCTTGTTGTTGTTATTGTTGTTGTTGTTGTTTTAAAGTATTATAGTAAAGTATAATAAAGTATTTCTCCCTATTGCTTGAGTACATTTAAAAACCCCTCTCCATAAACTATGCAGAATTCAGTAACACTGGTCTCCAGGAACAATGACCATTTTTCTGAACCCATATATTCTGCCATGATATTCGGGACAATGATAAGACCACAGGTGACATGGACCAACAGCTTTGATGAGGGTGATGATGGAGATGTTGGATGCTGAAAAAAATAAATAGACAGCATTTACCAATCAAGTCGGTGTTAACCATACCAGGTATCATGCCTTTATTAAAATACTAATGACGTTGGGATGCTAATAGACAACATTAACTCGGCAGGTGCAGTAGATGATTCCGAACGGGGGAATCACTTTAATACAATCTACTCTTTCATTTTTGCCTATTTAGACACAATTTGATTGGAATTTCACTTGTGCACGTTGGCACCTGCGACATTATCTTCTCCAAATGCCACAAAATAGATTTTCCACGCTGCTTCAACCAGGAAACTTCATTATAATGTCTCCGAGGAGCCTGAGAAGGGAAGATTTTTGTCGCAGAATCAGCACTCGAACAACCTCTACATCAGTGGTTCACGGACTAATGTGAACCAGAAATTCGCTGTAGTCTTACAGCAGATTCAGATAGAAAGGTAATTGTCATTACATCGGCACACGTTCTAAGTACAGGTCCGACTGTACCACAGAGACAGAGCAGGTGGGGCCCCCCCCTCCCCCCACCAACCACACAAAACATAACTGGGAACAAAATGCAAATGACCAGTGAGTGAGTCGGAGGATGGAATTTGGAAGGAACAGGCAATTTCCAGTTTGCTTAGGGTAAGCAAAACCTCCACAGTCAACCTGCTGACTCAATGGATTGACAAATTCAAACATTTTCAGGTGAGGGAGAAGGAAAAATTTGCAAATGAACTGACAATGGATTTAACTGGGTTTAGCCTGAGGTAGTTTAAAATTTTGAACGGCACTTGCCTTGGAAATGGGGGCCGCCTTGACACAAACACTGGCTTTGGATCAGCTTTTCTGTTACTTACAGACCTCTGGGTTCACCGCCTCTCCAAATTACTGTTGATCATTTCAGCATTTTCTAATTGGGTCACAAAAATAGGCGTGCTTCCTCTGAGAGAGCATTGCAGGTACATAGCAGGCTCACGCAAATCAAATAGTCTGTGTTCTGTCTTCTGCTATTAAAAATACTGAAATGTGCCATGCTCATGACACAATGAAAATATCCAAACTGCAGGGAGAGGCGTATTCAAATATATAGATAGAGATAGATAGATCTTAGAACATCTTTGCACACTGAAGGTATAGATTTCACGCAGAAATATATGTGTTCAAATATTAATAAAACTACCTGGATTTTTTACGTCATGTCTCAGAGGCTGTTTTGAGGTATATTACTAGCCGTAAACTATCCATGGAACACTTCACTATAGTCCTATATCACAGTCACAGGCAAACATTCTACCTAAGTGATTTGATAAAGGGGTGATTCTATTAAGGCTTTGTCTTGATTCAGCTTGGGCCTGTCACCAGCAGAACATGACTGTGCATTCCACTCTGAGGCCAGGATATCACCTGCTGGGGCTACAAACCAGGGCTACAAGCCATGGAACTGTTAAAAAGTAGTCCCCAATATAAAATCTCATGCAAATCCCCCCTTTGAGACACATGTTCCTTTCTACAGTGAAAACAGAGTTACATCTTTTAACTTCAAGCAGAGAAAGCAGGTTTTGGTCAACCAAGAACAGGATGCTTTGGGCTTGAGCGGTGCCTGGGAGGGATGACACACAGGACGGATTCACAGAGATGAGCTCTGTGGGGGGAGGAGAGGACATCGGAGACCTTCCTCCAGCAGGAAAGCCCTTGTTTTCTCTCTGTCACTTACAAAGCGGATGGGAGAGAGTAGAAGTGGTTTGGGATAAGAAGAAAGCCATTGCTTCTGCTGTAGCAGGCGTTGATAGGATGTCAAAGGAGTTCATGTCTAAGGGTCTTATTTTCTCAGAGAATTGGGCGGCAAAGCGCTTTGCTGACGGTGAAGCAGGCAGGGGGAAAGTCATAGGGTTAAGAAAAGAATTGAGGGCTTAGCAGTGCCAAAGTGGAGAATGAAATGGTAGCCGTAAGAGGGAACACAGTAAGATTGCAGGACAGAATACACACTCCAGATGAGGCTTTGTGTTTCGCAGATGAATTAGAAGCACAATTGCAAGAGAAAAGAGCTCCAGAAATATTTTGAGCACAATGTCTATCTTTGAAAAGTGTGTGGTCCTTTAAGGTACCTAACCGTCTTGGAGGTGGTGGTGGGGGGTCCTTATTTATATGCATGAGCGTTGATACTTTTAATTAAACACACTTATGTTGTGACATCTCTCATAAACACACACTCTGATGGTTACATGAATTTACACACGTAGTAAAATGCTACAGAGCAATAGAACTATCACATACCAACATCAAATTCCTGGTTTCAATATTGTACTATAATTTACTCTAGGATGTAACCTTTGCATATAATTGGGTAAAGGGTACAGGTGCTACCATTGCTACTTTTTTGTGAACGCATAATTATTACAAACTAAAAGGAAAAAAAGGAAACAAAACCCAAAAGCACTCCTCTTTGGAGAGTTGAGCATACTTTTCGGTGTATTCTTCGAGTGGATACGAGCCACGAGGTAAAACTGCATTTACCATCAATTTCCAAGCTTTCTGCCAGCCATTGTACAAACAAATAATACTGAAAATGGTAACCCCAAGTTACATGTTAGAAACATGGCACTAGGCTTTTTGTAGACGTCCGTACATACTTGTTCCAGAGGGAAGTACATCGCCCCCCTTTTATGAAGAGAGGTTTAACTTTATTCATCACAAATCATGTAACAAGGGCCTGCAACCACATTTAATTGATTAAAAAGGAGTTGAGAATGTTATTTCAAGTACACAGGGTACAAAAGAACATATAAATTGTTGCCTGAATACCAAGAACAACTATCGATTACTAACTACAATTTGTGTTTTCGAACGTGAGAAAAGCCCAGCGGGGTATAATTGAACCACAAAGAAATCTCAAGCCATCTTGCTACAGTGAGGTCCCTCCAACTCTGAACAAACCAAATGAAGAGAACCAAGGAAGAAATGTCACCAGGATTTCATCTTGGTATCAGCAGCTGTACACAGATAAGCCTAGAAGTACACTACTAATGAGAAACTTTATATGAATATTTAAAAATTCAAATCTCCCAGGGGGTGCCTGGGTGGCTCAGTACATTAAGCATCTGACTTTGGCTCAGGTCGTGATCTCACGGTTCGTGAGTTCGAGCCCCGCGTCGGGCTCTGTGCCTACAGCTCAGAGCCTAGAGCCTGTTTTGGATTCTGTGTCTCCCTCTGTCTCTGCCCCACTCACGCGCTGTCTCCCTTCCAATAATAAAAACATTAAAAATTTTTTTTTAAATATAAAATAAAATTCAAATCTCCTAGAGGATGATGGAAAAGATTTTATTTATGTTGGGCATTTAACCAAACTTGACATTCTATTTGTATACCTTATACGCATTTTAGACCAATGTTTTCAAAGAGCTAAAGTATTCTTCAGTACATAAATGGCTGCTTAAGTTGCCTCAAAGAGCCTACGGTTGGTTGGAGGGGATGTTTTAATCATCTAAAAATATAATTGTTTTTAATTCATTTTCCTAATTATTTTTAAAGCCTTTAAAAATGGAAAGTCATGATTATTTGATGTCTCAAGTCCTTTCTCACCCTGTAAGTTGGATGCGCAGTCCCTGAGTCAGACACTTAGTGCCTCCAGATGTGCTGAACTGGCAACGTTGTCGGCTGTCATTTTATTCTTGGTTTCCTGACTTCGAGAAAGAGAGGAAGACACCAGAAGCAACAGCTGGAATGTCAACAGTTGTGATTGCTGATAAATTACTAAACAGTGTGTATTATTTCTATGAAGTGGCAGGAAAACTGGAAGGGTTTCAAAATATGATTTAAAAGAAACCCAAAAAACAAGAAAGGACCACCCTTAGCTTGAGCATGGGATATAACAGTAGAACAGTTGTATGGTTTTAAATACTGTCTATCCACTAACGATCACACACTGGCTGGAGCCTCTGCTGTGAGCTTCAGGGTCATAAATTCAGTGCCCACTCAGCATCCCCACTCGGATTTCTTGCTCAAACACATCCCGTGTCGAAAGCAGATCTGATATTGTTGCAAAATTTGCTCTCACGGTACTTCTCCCTGTCTTCGTTGATGGTGAATCAGTAGGGGAAAACCCTGAGTCGGTCTTGGATCTCATCTTTCTCTCACAGCATCCAGTTCCAGAAGGGTACTGGCTGTACCTTCAGATGTATCCAAAGTCCTACCATTTCTTCACTGACTCCACCTTCATCCCAGCCGCCATTTTTTTTTTCTCATGGGGGTAACTTTAACAGACTCTTGCTTCCTGCCCCACTCTCTACTCTCCTATAGTTCCTTCTCAGGGGCTCAGATGGATCAATTACTTCATTCCTTCTCAAAACTTATAAAGGTTAATGCTTTCACTGTGAACCACACCATCCTGTAAAGTATGACCCCTCCATCACCTCGGCTTCCTCTACGAAGCTCCGTTTTACTCCAGCCATGCCAGATTCTGCCCAGACATTTTTTGGATCTCAGGTCTTTGCAATGGCTGCTCCTCTTTCCTGAAGTGTTTGTCCCATTTAATCCGCATAAAAACGTCCTCAGATACATCAAGTTCTTCCATGGATTATGTTCCGAGGAAGTTTTTCCAGACCATTCTAAAACAGCCAAAAAACATCACATATTGATAAGGAAATAGAGCAGTTTGAGATAGTTATGAAATGATCCAAATGCATTGAAACAGTTTGGCAGCTTCTTATAAAGTTACAGATACACAAACCATATTTCCCAGGGATTCCACTTCTAGTTATTTATTCAAGATAAATGAAAAGCACAGAGGTGGGGGGAGGGTGCAGAGTAGCACAGTAGGAAGCTCTGGTTCCCTGGACCCAAACATACCAATTCAGCAATAATCCATGGCAAATTCCGTTTGTGAGAAGTCAGAAACTAATTAAAGTTCCTCTGCACCATGAAAAAATGAATAATCGAACTCAATGATGCCAGTAGGGAGAGTTGACATACTTCCTCATCAGAATCCCTGTCCCCATACGAATAGGAAGAGATCCCTTAGCTATCAGGGGAGAGACAGGGTTAGCTTGTGAGTGCCATGCCTCCTCCTTTCCAAAAGGATTCTCAGAGGACTGGCTTCTGTCACACTAGCCTTGGACCTCTGACAGATCCAGCACAGTCTAGCCACCCAGAGGAGACTGGAGACAGTGGTTTGGGCTAGTAGATGCCATTGATCTTTCTCTCTGCTCAGCCTAGAGTGAGGAGATTGAAAATCCCAGTTCTCAGCTTCTCCTTGGGGAGGGGAAGTATTGATCCATGTGTCCAGTGCCTTAACTTCCCCAAAGGTGCCTAAAGAACTAGCATCTATCTAACCAGTCTGGGGGCACCTGGCTGGCTTAGCTGGTAGAACATGCAACTCTTGATCTCAGGGTCACGATTTCAAGCCCCACATTGGGTGTAGAGATTACTTTAAAAAACAAAACAAAACAAAACAAAAAAAAAAAAAAAACAAAAACAAAAAGAAAAACACTTGCCTAACCAATGTCTATCTAGCGAGTCTGGAGTTCTGATGGGTTTGGTATAGTCTAGCCGGTTTACGGAGAATGGAGGCAATGGTTTTGACCAATAGGCACCATTGGTCTCTCCTCTGATCAGCACAGAGTGAATGGATGAAAACATTACAGCTCTCAGTTTCCTCCTGGGGAGGAAAAGATTTGGTCCATACATCTACCACCACCCCCCATCTTTTCCGGGGCTGCCTCACAAGCTAACATCTGTCTTTCCAGTCTTAAAGCTCTGGCGGATCTTATAGAGTCCAGCTGCCTGAGGAAGAATGGAGGCAACAGCTCAGGATGGTGGATGCCATAGCTAACCCCTGGCTCAGCACAGATACCACAGCTGCCTGCTTATCCCTGGGAGGGGGAAGATTTGGTAAGGTCCAGAATCCCTGGCTAGGCTAATAGGTGAAGGTCTTCTGTATGAGAACAGTCTATGAAGACTAGGAGAAGTTTCTACATTGTCTAATGCACAGACAATGGGCTTACATCATTTATCTGAAAGAAAATAAAAATAACTCCTATAAAGATGCTCATTGAGATTAAGAGAACAATGTAGGAACAAAATGCACTTTCAACAAAGAGATAGAAAATGTTTTAAAAGTACTAAAGAGAGAACATGTAGCTGAAGAACACGATAAATGAACTGGAAAGCTTACCAGAGGGGTTGGACAGGAGACTAGATCGATCAACCAGAAGAAAGGATCAGCAAATTCAAAGACAGTTCATTAGAAATAAAACAGTCAGAGAAACAAAAAGGAAAAAGAATGATACAAAGTGAAGAAAACTTGAGGAAACGATCAAGTGGAAGAATATACTTTATATAGGAGTCCCAGAAAGATAAGATAAAGGGAAAGGACCAAAAAGCTTATTTAAAGAAATAATGGATGAAAACTTCCAAAGTTGGGGAAAGACATAGACATCCATATCCACAAAGCCCAACATAACTCAGATAAGGGGAATCTAAAGAAATCCACACTGAGGCACATTCTAGTCAAATTGTCAAAAGTCAAAGGCAAACAGAGAATCTTGAAAGCAGCAAGAGGAAAGCAACTTTTCCAGCCACAAGGTAACCCTGGTAAGAGTATCAGTGGGTTTCTAGGGGCGCCTGGGTGGCGCAGTCGGTTAAGCGTCCGACTCCAGCCAGGTCATGATCTCACGGTCCATGAGTTCGAGCCCCGCGTCAGGCTCTGGGCTGATGGCTCACAGCCTGGAGCCTGTTTCCAATTCTGTGTCTCCCTCTCTCTCTGCCCCTTCCCTGTTCATGCTCTGCCTCTCTCTGTCCCAAAAATAAATAAACGTTGAAAAAAAAAAAAAAAAAGAGTATCAGTGGGTTTCTTAGCAGAAACCTTGTAGGCTAGAAGGGAGTAGAACTGAAAGGAGAAATTGACAGCAATAAAATAATGGTAGGATGCATAAATATCTTGCTTTCAATACTGAACAGTCAATTAATAAGAAACAGGACTTGAATAACACTATGGACCAAAGGGACCTAATAGACATGTACCTCATTCTACCCAACAGCAACAAAATATGCTTTCTGCTCAATCACACACAAGCATTTCTCCAGTCTAGATCACGTTAGGTCACAAAATAAGCTGTAACCAATCTGAGAAGATTAAGATTATACCAAGTGTCTTTTCTGACCAAAGTGGAATAAAACTAGAAATCAACAGCAGAAAGAAAACCAAACATACATACATATATACATTAAAAAGTAATAAATATGTGGACATTAAACAACAGATTATTGACCAAACATTGGGCCAAAGAAGGAATCAAAAAGAAAATTAGAAAATTACCCAGGACAAATGGAAATGAAAACACAACATAAAACTATGGGACGCAATAAAACAGTACTAAGATGGAAGTTTGTAGTGATAAACACCTCCATTAAAAAAGAAGAAATATCTCAAATAATAAGTTAGCCTTATACTTCAAGGAACTAAAAGAGGAGAGCAAACTAAGCCCAAGTTTAGCAGAAAGAAAGAAATGTCATAGATTAGAGCATAAATAAATGAAGTAGAAATAAAAAAAGAATAGGGAACAAATCAACCAAACTAACAGTTTTTTTGCAAAGATAAACAAAAGTGACCAACGCTTAGCTAGATTAAGATAAAAAAAAAAAGAGATGATTTAAGTAAATTGGAAATATGAGAGGAAACATTACAACCAGTATCACCAAAATAAAAAGGACAATAAGAGACTATTAAGAATAATTAAATGCAATAAACTGGATAACCAGGAAGGAATGGACAGATTTCTACCAATATACAATCTCCCAAGAGTAAATCATGCAGAAATAGAAAGTCCAAACAGACCTATAACCAGTAACGATACTGGTTATCCTTGCTGTATAGTAATCAGAAACCTATTCTTTCCCCACTGCTTATTAAGTTAGACCATAGACATGTGGAAAGAATTCCACATACATGGATTGGAAGGATTAATAGTGCTAAAGTGTCCATATTATCCAAAATGATCTACAGAGTCAATGCAGTCTCTATCAGAATCCCAATGATATTTTTAAAAGAAATTGAAAAAAAATTATATGAAAATACAAAAAACAAAAACAAAAACAAAAACTCTGCATAAGGGCGCCTGGGTGGTTCAGTCAGTTAATAAGCATCCAACTTTGGGTCAGGTCATGATCTCTCCGTCTGGGAGTTCAAGCCTTGCATCGGGCTCTGTGCTGACAGCTCAGAGCCTGGAGCATGCTTTAGATTCTGTGTCTCCCTCTCTCTCTGTCCCTCCCCCACTCACACTCTGTCTCTGTGTCTCTCAAAAATAAATAAATGTTAAAAAAAAAAGCTGAATCATCAAACAAAATATCTTTTTTTTTGAAATTTATTGTCAAATTGGTTTCCATAAAACACCCAGTGCTCATCCCAAAAGGTGCCCTCCTCAATACCCATCACCCACCCACCCCTCCCTCCCACCCCCCATCAACCCTCAGCAAAATATCTTTAAAAAACAAATGAACAAACAAACCAAAAACCTCTGCACAGCCAAATCAATCTTGAGAAAGCCTCACACTTCGTGATATCAAAATATGTTACAAAGCCAGAGTAATCAAAACAGTCTGTTTTTGGCCAAACAGATCTTAGTGAAGACACTTGAATAAACTCTAGAGATTAGTAGTACAACATTGTAGCTTTACTCAACAATAATGCTTTACATGTGTAAAAAAATTTTGAGAGGGTAAGCGCTCTTACCACAATAAAAAATAAAGATAAATACGAGTATGTTAATTATAAGAGCCAAAAGCTAGAAATAACCCAAATGCCCATTGTTGGAGGAATGCATGAAAAAAAAAAAAAAAAAGAAAACACAAGTTGTATTCATATAACAGAATACTATCCAGCATGACAAAAAATGAACTGATAACAAACACAATAGCATGGATGAATCTGAGAAACATTTTGTTGAGCCAAAAAAAAAAACCATATGTAAAATAGACATACATGTATGAGTTTATTTACATGATGTTCTAGAAAGCTCAAAAGTATTCTAATGTAGGTAAAAGCAGAGAAGCAGTATCTATGACCAGGACTGGGGGCAGGGGGGTGGTATTACCTGCAAAATTTTAAAGATGAAGGAAATATTCCATATCTCAATTGTAGTGACGATTACAAAGGTGTATATATTTGTCATAACTTGGTGAATTATATGGGTTAGTTTCATTGTATGTAAATTAAGCTCCAATAAAGTTGACTTAAAATTGGGAACAAAATAAACTCAATTTATTTACTATATATCAAGAAATGAAGAACCCCCAAGAGTCAATAATACATATACTACATTCTCTGAACTCATGCCATGAATATAGAAGTCAATACTGAAAAGACAGTTTATATAAATCCAATGAAATTCAGAAAAAAAAATATATTTATTTTCTATTATTACTTTAATATTTATATACTACTTTATAAATATTTATTTAACATATATAATAAACTGGGAGCTAAGGCAGTGAACATTACGGAGGTTATAAAGTATTTAGTACTGTAACACAATGAATATATTACACATTTAAAAACGTGTGGATTGCCACTAAGGAGGTACTTAAGATAACTTTGTTTCTATACATGTATGCATTATGTAACAAAAATGGCTAAAATAAGTTTGCTAATTTCACAACTGACAATCCTATATACCTAAAAATTAAAGGAAATAAAAGGAAGAAAATAGTAAACTTAGAATATAATAAACAAAACTATATAGAAGACCAACAAATTCAAAGTTGGGTCTTTGAAATGCAAATATAATAGACACATCTCCTAAATATTGACTGGGAAAAGAAGTTACAATATATTGCATTAGGATAGATACAGTAAGAACTAAACCAAAATGTAATGTACATTTCATGATATTATTCAATCGATTGTTAAACTTCATGGACTAGGCAATTAAAAAAAAACAATCACCAAAAATTAATCAAAAATCTATGGGAAACACATATTAGTGAAAACTATTAAAAGGGAAAGGATCAGAAGCCAAAAATTTTCCATTCCTTCAAAAGAAACAATTTTACAAAATGATCAAGGATCAAATAATTCCTATTTTAAGAAAATTGCCAAATTGGAAAATGATGGTAAAAATTTAAATAATTGTGTATCCTCATCAAAACGAGATGCAAAAGTAATCAATACAAATGTTGACAAACCGAGTCTCTTAGCTTATGAAACCTGTGGAGTTTTCTTCAAAATGCAAAAATAATTGAACAAGAAAATAATGATCAGTAGTATAACCCAAGTTAACAGATTTTAAAAAGGAAAAATAGGGGTCCCTGGGTGGCTAAGTCGCTTTAGCGTCTGACTTCAGCTCAAACCATGATCTCACGGTTCATGGGGTTCCAGCCCCATGTTGGGCTCTCTGTTGTCAGCACAGAGACCACTTTAGATCCTCTGTCTCCCTCTCTCTCTCTGCCCCTCCCCGTTCATGTGTGTGTGTGCTTGTGCATGTGTTTTCTCTTTCTCTCTCAAAAATAATTAAACATTAAAGTAAATGAATTAATACATAAAAGGGAAAATATTGGGTCCCCTCAATAACCATAGATAATAGTCAGTGGTTAATAATTCCTAGCAAAAAAAAAAAAATCTTAGCAAAGAAAAAATAAAATAGATTGTTGATAAGCTGATAAAAGGAAGCTTCCAAAACTTATAAAAAGTATCCAATTTGATACTGACATGTTACACACATTCCCACATGGCTCCAAATACAATGAGGATGCTTAGTGCTTCTATTAACACTCAACATTACACTGGTGGTCCTGGTGTGTAGAATGAGAGAGGAAAGAGAAGGGGCATCCACATCTGTTACTGAAAAATCCAAAAGTCACTGTTTGCAAAATTCCACAGATTTCCAGTGAACCTATAGTGAAACATAATTTAAAAATACTATTCAAATAATGAAAATAATAACAGCAACAAAAATAGCCATGACTACATATACATACAGTATACCTGTGAAAAACAGTCTGGAGGAAACTCGGAATTCTCTCCCATGTAGAGGGGAAAGGAGGGAAAGAAATGGGACCGTGCGAAGAACTAAGGGATTATCAATTCCTCCGATATTTGAGATTACATAATCGGTCTGGGAAGAAAAGATGATAATGGGAGTACCCTGAAAATGCTGATGGATAGGTATTTCTTAGAGCATCTTCAATACTTTTCTGTATTTTATCCACTTTTCGCAATAATTTATTATTAAATTAGTATTAATTAATTAATTCAGAGCATAATGGCTTCCATCAACCCTCCCCATGTGGCTTAGAGGAAAAGAAACAGGCATGCATCACTGCCATCAGCAGGATGCTTTGGAAATGCACAATGAGGGCATCCTGAACCAGTGACCGGTCTGGGGAGAGCACGTGATCCTCCATGGGGGTGGGGGGCAGGGAGCCAGCTTGAGGAGGCCACGGACACCAACCCGGGATGGCTTTGCCTTCAGCTGCCCGACAATGGTCTAAACACTTGGTTCTGTCGTAGCCTAACCAAGAGTCGCAGTGACACTCACAGAGAGATTCAGTTAGCTTAGCAAAGGATCAATTCCTTGAGCCCCTTGTACATGGAGTAATGTGCCCACAAAGCAGCGCTTTGTGGTCCAGCAGCTGCCTCATCCTCACTTCACAGCTCTGCTAATCGTGTGCTCTGCTCGCCGTTGGACGAGTTTCAGAGCCATTGGAAGAAAATGTTGCCTACACTTTGAGAATTGAAGGGGCCGCAGATGAGAATGGGAAACGCACCTCTGAATCCTTGTTAGGACCTTTTACTGCTCTTGTAATTACGCTATGATATAGCCACAAGGTCCCGCATGGAACCCCAGACCACCGGGGCTTATCTTTCGCTTTCTCGTGCATTCTTCTTGTCTGCACGTCGAAGATCCCAAGCTACATCAAAACACAATGGCAACTTTTGGCCCTCTCAAAGAAATCTTACTCTTGCCCTTAACGAGGGCAGAGTTGCGGTCCCTCAAGCGACTCGTCCTGTTTCTTGACTTCAGCTTCTTTCTCTTCTGGTGAGAAGTTAGGAAGAAATAAGGCAAAACAATTCAAAATGGTTCTAGTGTCTACTTCTGGGAGGGTGCACAGGCTGGAAGGCTGAAGAGACAAAACACGAGACTGCCTGATGTTTCAGATATCAGGAAATGTGTTTTCCAGAGCAGCTGACACTTCCTCACCCCGGGGCTGAATCTTGATTAGTCTAAGCAAATCCCAATAATTTCTTTCCCTGATTGTCACTAATTTATTTAGGAAAACGGATGCCATGCCAGAATTGCACGGGGGCTTCTGGGAAACCTGTTCTTGATCTGAAAAAGAGGCGCAAGTCGAGGACAAATTCTCCTCCCTTTCTCCAGCTTTTTGCTCTTGAGTGGTGGCTGGAGCTGTCCCCGCTGAGTTGTGAATAGGACAAATCAAGGCCAGCTGAGCAGGAAGGGGGAAAGAACTTCGGTCCCTATAGATGTGACACAGCAATGGGGCCAACCAGCCCTGAACCCACCTCCCCTCTGCAGCTCTGCTTCTGAGAAACAGCACCAGTAGGTTTTCTGTTGGTGTGATTTTTAGATCTTTGGACTTAATTGTTTTTCCGTGTTTGGTAAAGCGGTCTGGCTAATCTGACCCATGACTGATACTGCGATTCTGCAGATATACACGGGATTTAGAGGCCAACTGCCTGAGTTTGAATCCTGCCTATGTGTTTCTAACTTGGAGAACTTGAGTCAGTGACTTAACTCCATTCATTCGTTCATTCAGCCACGAAATCAGGCTGCAGACATTTATTGGCTGGGTATTCTGCCCTCGATTCCACAGTCCTCGAGGGTGAGGGAATTGCATATAAAGCACTACAAAAACCAGCCGGCTTAGGTTGCTCTGAACTCTAGTAGACTTAGAGGGAGAAAGAGACAGAGATAGTGTTACTCACCTTCTTGTCTAAGATCCCAGACTTCTGGTCTCTCCCAAGTAACGATGCTGGATGTGATACCATGTGGATCCGTAACTAGGTGTTTCGTTTCTCAAGAGCGTCTCTTTGCATTCAGTGGGAGAAGTAAAACCCAGTAACGTCCAGAACATCTTCCAAGCATACAGGATCAAGCTAAGCTTTTTGTATGGAAGGAATTTTTTTTTCTCCCAAGTAGTGTGTTGGAGCCTTGTAGAGATAAGAGATCCCTCTGCACTTCAAACAGGACTTTTTCCTTTCTTTTTATTTTTTCCCAGGCAAAACAGCGTGTCACGCCCCATTCAATAACGTCATCAGTTATCTGCAGCAAAATCCCCTTGAAATACTCTACAGATTGTCTCATAAATTGGAGAGAGCTAGACTTTATGGGATCCACAGCATTTCTTTCATTTGATATTATTATGTGGTCATTATTAAAAATAATGGGGATCTCATCACCAGGACAAGTAGGAGTGGGAGATGTGCAGTCAGCTTTCTCAGATTCCTTCTGTGTTTTTGTCTTGCCTTCTACGGTGTCTAAAAGAATGCAAAACATTCCAGTCATGTTGCTTTTCCTCCTCAGGCTTATGTCTTTGTCTCTCATGAAGTCTCACTCTGTCTCAATGACTGATTTGAACATGTTCTCCTTTACTAATATAAATATTTCTACTACTTACCTTTTATTTTTTTTAATTTTTTTAATGTTTATTTTTTTTTTGAGAGAGAGAAAGAGAGAGAGAGAGCAGAGGAGGGACAGACAGAGAGAGAAAGACACAGAATCTGAAGAGGCTCCAGGCTCTGAGCTGACAGCACAGAGCCCAACGTGGGGCTCGAACTCACAAGTCGTGTGATCAGGACCTGAGCTGAAGCCAGACGCTTGACCGACTGAGCCACCCAGGCGCCCCACCTTTTATTTTTTTCATGTTTATTTATTTTGAGACAGAGAAAAAGACAGAAAGAGAAAGAGAGAGAGCAGGGGCGGAGCAGAGGGAGAGGGAGAAAGAGAGAAAAATCCCAAGCAGTCTCTGTCTCATCAGAGACAGAGCTCGACAGAGGTACTTGAACCTGGGAACGATGAGATCATGACCTGAGCTGAGATCAATAGTCATATGCTTAACCAACTGAGCCACCCAGGTACCCCTCCACTATTTAGTTTTTAAGCCTACCCTCTCCTCTTGTGTGTAGCCTTCTCAATAACGGGGTCGATGGTGATAAAAATTGTAACAAATCTACAAGTTTATCATGCCAGTTTAAAGGAGAAGCACACGTATGGGTGTTTTATTAACTGTCAATTATTATTTAGCTGCAAACTGTGACTATCAATACCTAAATTTAACTATTGATAAATCCTTAAAAAATAAGGTATTCATATCTAAAGCCTTCAAATTTTAATAGAAAAAGGCAAGTTTTGAAGTTTATTTTATAAAACTTTTAGTCCTCTATGTTAAATCAAAATATACATAGGGATAAACATTTTTTTTTTAAATTTCTCAGATTTTAAAAATATATCTTGGCAGAGTGATAAACATTTTCAGTTGTTGTTAAGATCATGCAATGTAAAATACTGTATTCAATCCACTCAGGTATTCAAAAGAGAACAAAAATAGGGACTCAAATGCTTGTTTGCCAGTGTTTATAGCAGCATTATTCACAATAAGCGAAAGGTGTAAATAACCCAAATGTCCATCAACAGAAGAATGGATTTAAAAAATGTGGTATATGGATACAAAGGAACAATTCTCAGCCATGCAAAGGAATTAAGGTCTGATACTTGCCATAACATGGATGAACCCTGAAAGCATTATGCTAAGTAAAATAACTAAACATAGAAGAACAAATAATCATGGTTCCACTTATACATGTGGATATAATGTATATAAAGGCAAATTGATAAAGACGGAAAGTAGAGGTTACCGGAGGCAGGGATTGAGGGTAAGAGTGATTGGAGAATTATTGCTTAATTGGCAAAGAATTTCTGTTGGGATGGTAAAAAAAAAAAAATCAGGAACTAGAATATAATGATTTTGTACAACATTGTGAACGTAATGAATACCACTGAATTGTATGCCTAAAAATGGTTAAAATAGCACATTTTATGTTATCTTTATATTTAACTACAAAAGCAAAATAATAAAAAAAAATTGTACATTTGAGTAAATGTTTCTACTGGAAACCACCTTGTTGTATTTAAGATTTTACTCTTAAGAGCTTACAAAGTGATCTTTGTTAGTCCAGTAAGAAATGTACTTGGATTGCACAGTTCATTTGAAAGTGAGACACAAAACATTCTGACCCATATGTGTCCAAACATCTTCTTACATCCTCTGCTTTGGTTGAAACCTGAGAGGACCTCATGTTTCCTGAGGCAGGTTGGGAGACTTTACAGTGATGAGCTTCAATTCTTATTTTAATTTGTCTGCTTCTCAGCTTCCCCCCCCCAAAAAAAACTAGAGTTTAGCTCCTTGACAAAAGGGGTTTTTTTTTTGTTGTTGTTGTTGTTTATGAATTTATTCTACCCATGCATTCTAAGGATGAGATAAACAGGATTGCAGAAAGGACAAATGGTCCACAGGATAGGACATGAGGTTTCCTCAGCCCTACACAGACTAAGTAATTTCAATAAAAAGTTCTGATACTAACACGTAAGTCATTTCTAATGCTTTAGTGAGACTCTACTTATTATTCCCCTTTTCTCATTCACAAGAGTAACTATCACCTGGTCTTTTTCTCTGAGTTTTTCTGCAATGGAGCTGCACAGTCAGGTACTGTTTCTCCTCATCTGCAAATATTAGCCTAATACTTCCCCGTGGTTGGTTGCCCCGGTCTCCATCTAATAACAAATCTCTACACCGCCCTCACCTCCCACTTAAAAGTCAAGTTAGCTTTGCCAAAATGCCAACCATAATCATCATGATTATATGAAGAGAAGCGCGCGGATTTGCAAGTTGGGCCTGGGGGAGCAGATGGTGGGATGTCCGCAATGAGAGGGATCCATTTGGGGCCCTGGGACATTTTGACCCCTGGGACAGCAGGGCAGCAATCGCAGAGCCTCGAAGTGAACCACTGTAACCACTAACAGTGTCTCTGCTCCTGGGGTGAGGAAGGACAGTGGTTTGTAAGATCACTCGGATCAGCTCTGAGATTGCCAGTACAAGGTCAATCCCTGAGGCTAATAAGAATGCGCATGCCCCAGAAACCACCAAAGCTTTCCTGAAGAAAGCCTTCAAATCATGGAAAAATCACTTCACTGGTAAAGAATGACACTTTCTTTCACCATGTGACCTCAGCAAGTGACATCACCACTGTTCTATGGATAACTTCCAGAAAATAGGAGTTTACTTGATTTCATTCTTGGGTATTCTTGCAACGTGGTATGGACAGAGAACACTTGATATGGTACTTGAGTCTAAGAATAATTCTCTGGACTAGAATGTATTTATTTATTTTTGTTATTTAGAAAGCAAAGGCACCAAGAAGTGGGCTGTGCACTGAGAATGCCAAAAATAATAAGACAGTTGCCCCATCTTGAGGGACAAGTGAGGAACCATACTTCTTCCAAACAGCGATAACCTATAACTATATGGTGTGTTGAGAAACATGACAGGGTGAGCTGGCCATAAGGTAACTTAGTCTGATTAATCCCTTATGGTAGTTTAGAGAGAGAAGTAAAAAGAGAGAGTTTTGGAGGAGTAAGAGGTAAGATTTAGACTGATAAATACAAGAAGATCTTGAATTAATCATAGCAGACAGAAGTTGGGTTGGGAGGGGGGCTCCTGGGAGAGAGTCACGGGCAGACAAAATATCACTGTTTTGGGGCGCCTGGGTGGCCCAGTCGGTTAAGCGGCCGACTTCGACTCAGGTCATGATCTCGTGGTCCGTGAGTTCGAGCCCCGCATCGGGCTCTGTGCTGACAGCTCAGAGCCTGGAGCCTGTTTCAGATTCTGTGTCTCCCTCTCTCTGACCCTCCCTGTTCACGCTCTGTCTCTCCCTGTCTCAAAAATAAATAAAACGTTAAAAAAATTTTAAAAAAATCACTGTTTTATTTTTGTGGAGTTGATCCAAATAGAGTATACTGTAAGGGGTTAAATATAAGTATATAAGAGTTAAAGAGTCAATAACTAAAAAGCCTCTAAAGAGAATTCCATTTTGCATAGAGAAAATTTCTGGTCTGTGCTAATTTCTAGTGATAGTCCCATTGCAAAAGAAATTGTTATTCCCTATACTGGAGTGTGTGTGTGTGTGTGTGTGTGTGTGTGTGTGTGTGTGAGAGAGAGAGAGAGATAGAGAGACAGAGACAGAGGCATGATATGACCGAGGAGAAGGAAGAGTGTATAATGTTGGCAGGCCATAGAAAGCACCATTTTTCACCTCATAGCAGTGGGTAAAATGACATTCCCTACCACTTATTTGGGCTGATTTTAGACAGGAGGGAATGGAGAATGATCCCTGACATCATGAGACTTATAGACTAGGTGAGAATATGAAATATAAATGAGTAATTGCAAATTTCAGTGAGGGAAGCAAAACCTTATATAGAGATAGATAGATAGATAATAGATACATGGATGGATGGATGGATAGATAGATGATAGATAGATAGATAAATAGATAATAGATACATGGATGGATGGATAGGTAGATAATGCATAGATAGATAAATAGATAGTAATACATAGATGGATGGATAGATGGAAAGATAGATAATAAATGGATGGATGGATAGATGGATGAATGGATAGGTAATACAGAGACTGGTAGATAGATAGATAGATAGATAATAGATAGATAGATAGATAGATAGAGAGTAATACATAGATAGATGATAGATAGATATCATACATAGGTAGGTAGGTAGGTAGGTAGATGATGGATGAATGGATGGATGGATAGATAGATAATGCATAGATAGGTAAATAGATAGACAGATGATGGATGGATAGATAGATAACAGATGGATGGGTGGATAGATGGATGGATAGATAATATGTAGATAGATAGGTAGATATCATAGGTAGGTAAGTAGGTAGATGATGGATGGATGGATGGATTGATAGATAATGCATAGATAGGTAGATAGATAGATATGATTTCTTATAGGAACATGAATTTACCTGCTTGGGAGAGAGTCTCTGTAAGGCTTATGCAGGAGCTTGAGGCCTGTAGGGCAAGCAGCTGAGGGGGGGAAGATGGATTTAAAGTGCGCGAAAGAAAGAACAAGCTGGAAGCATGACCCAGGGCCCGTGACGTTGGACTGAAAGCCATGCCAGCTTTGCTGCCGCTGCCGCTGGTGGTGTGGGCGTCCTGCAGAGCCCAAGGATCTTCATCATGCACCTGACCCGGTGGCGGGAGCAGCCGGCAGAGCGAAGAGGAAGCTGGATCCGTCACGGAACAGGCCGCTGCCTCACAGACGGGAGGCGAGTTGCAATTAGCAACAGTGCACGTGAGCTAACAAACAGCCGCCACATCACGCGTGGAATCCCAGTCCCCCCGAAGGACCCCTTTTGCACCTCACACTCTCTGAAAACATATAGGAAAGGGAGTTCTGAGAAACACAGCTCAGCAGAGTTCAACCGAAAACGCATTACACAACCACGCAAAAGTAGTAGTAGGCTCGTGATCAGGGCAGGCAAGAGAAGATGGTCAATGGGAGAGAACCCAAGAGGCTTCCGGGTGCTGGTCATGTTCCATTTTTTTTTTTTTTTAACGTTTTTATTTATTTTTGGGACAGAGAGAGACAGAGCATGAACGGGGGAGGGTCAGAGAGAGAGGGAGACACAGAATCGGAAACAGGCTCCAGTCTCTGAGCCATCAGCCCAGAGCCCGACGCGGGGCTCGAACTCACGGACCGCGAGATCGTGACCTGGCTGAAGTCGGACGCTTAACCGACTGCGCCACCCAGGCGCCCCTTCCATTTTTTTAAATCTGGATGCTGGTGACATAGAATTTGTGAATTTGGTGAGAACAGAGTGGTGCACTTATGATGTGTGTTTTCTCCGTGTAGGTTATACTTCAATAAAAAGTAAACAGAAGAGGGGCACCTGGGTGGCTCAGTCAGTTAAGCGCCCAACTTCAGCTCAGGTCAGGTCATGATCTCACAGTTCAGGAGTTCGAGCCCCACATTGGGCTCTGTGCTGACAGCTCAGAGCCTGGAGCCTGCTTCCGATTCTGTGCCTGCCTCTCTCTCTTCCCCTCCCTAGCTCGTGCTCTGTTTCTCTATGTCTCTCAAAACTAAATAAATGTTAAAAAAAAAAAAAAAAAACTAAACAAAAGAAAATAAAAAACCCCAAATCACATGGTGATCATTATAAATGGGTAAGTACAGGGGTGCCTGGGTGGCTCGGTCAGTTAAGCGTCCGACTTTGGCTCAGGTCATGATCTCATGATCTCATGATCTCATGATCTGTGAGTTCGAGCCCCGCATCGGCGTCTGTGCTGACAGCTCAGGCCTGGAGCCTGCTTTGGTCTCTGTGTCTCTGTCTCTCTCTTCCCCTCCCCCACTCATGCTCTGTCTCTCTGTCTCTCTCTCTCTCTCTCTGTCAAAAATAAATAAACATTACAAAAATGACTTAAATAAAATAAATAAATGGGTAAGTACAAATACAATGAGGGCTAATAAACAAATGGAGCTAACCTATCGAGGGGCTCAGGAAAAGATTCTCTGCATAGTTAACTTTAAGAGGAGACCAAGGCTGAAGAAGCAGTTCTTCTGATGAAGGTGGACAGAGCTTATTCAGATGGGTGCATCTGGAGCACAGTGGCTTGAGGAGGGCAGGGGGAGGGACGGAGAAAGGAAGCCTGAAGAAAATGCAGAGATGGAATAATGGTGTCTTAGTCTGCTCAGGCTGCCATAGCAAAATGCCATGGCTGAGTGGCTTGAACAACAGACATTCATTTTCTCAGTTCTGGAGGCTGAAAGTCCAAGAGCAGGGTGCCAGGGTGGTTGGGCTCTGGTGAGAGCCTTCTTCCAGCTTGCAGGTGGCTCACATGGTCTTTCCAGTTCTTCCTGGATTATGACCTCACCTTTATGATCTCACTTAACCTTCATCTCTTGTTAATGGCTCTATCTCCAAACACAGCCACACTGGGAGTAGGGCTCTCACATATGATTCTGGGGGCAGACAATTTAGTCCCTAGCAAAGGGAGAGCTCTATGAGCCATGAAAACTCTTTACTCTGTCTTTTACCCAAGAAGAGTGTGTATAAGATTTTTATGTGGGCGAATCATCTCTTTTGAGGTTTTGTGAGATCCCTCTGTAGACTAGACAGGGTGACAGGAATAAAGGCAAAGTAAATCCATTAGAAGGAAGTTTCCGTATTTCAGCAGGGAGGGAGGGGACGGTTGCTGAGGTCGGAGAATCAGGTGTGCTGTAGAGTGGATACAATGGTACAGAAATGCTTGTGTATGAATTCAGATTCTATTGCTTTCCAGCTGATGCTTTGGGCCAGTGGCTTGCCTAGTGAAGATATCAGTTTTCCCACCCATATGGCCAATAGACACATGAAAAGATGCTCAACATCACTCTTCATCAGAGAAATGCAAATCAAAACTACAATGAGATGTCACTTCACACCTGTCCGAATGGCTAAAGTCAACAGCACAAGAAACAACAGGTGTTCATGAGGATGTGGAGAAAGGGGACCTCCTCTTGCACTGTTGGTGGCAATGTGGTGCAGCCACTGTGGAAAATAGTAGGGAGGTTCCTCAAAAGGTTAAAATAGAACTATCCTATGATCCAACAATCACGCTACTGGGTATTTACCCAAAGAATACAAAACACACACACACACACACACACACACACTAATTCAAAGGGTTCCGTGTACCCCTATATTTATTACAGCCTTATTACAATAGCCAAATTATGGAAGCAGTCCAAGAGTCCATCCATAGACGAATGGATAAAGAGGATGAATGGATAAAAAAGAATGAAATCTTGTCATTTGCAACAGCATGGATGGAGCTAGAGAGTATAACGTTAAAGCAAAATGAGTCAGGGAAAGACATTGCCGTATGATTTCATTCATGTGTGGAATGTAACAAACAAATGAGCAAAGGGAAAAAAGAGAGACAGAGACAAACCAAGAAATAAACTTTTAACTATGGAGAACAAGCTGATGGTTACTGGAAGGTAGGTGGAGACACAGGTGATGGGGATTAAGAAGGGTACTTGTCACGATGAGCACTGAGTGTTGTATGGAAGGTGTTGAATCACCATACAGTCAAACCTTGGTTTGTGAGCATAATTTGCTCCAGCAACACGCTTGTAATCGAAAACACTTGTATATCAGAGTGAACTTCAAGAACCATTGGCTCAGTTGTGATCATGGGACGTTCAGCATCACGTATGACTAGTATGGCAAGACATCGCTCATTTATCAAGTTAAAATTTATTGGAAATGTTTGCTCGTCTTGCGGAACACTGGAGGAACACGTTACAAATCCAAGGTTTTACTGTATCGTACACGTGAAACTAATATTACACTGTATGTGAACCATAAATTAAAATTTAAAAACTTAATAAAAATTTCCCCACCTGTAAACTTAAGATCATAACAGAATGGACTTCATGTCACAGGTTGGGCTCCTTGGGCAGCAGAAGCTGTAAAGTAACTGTGCGCAGGAAGTGTCTTGGAGAGTGTAATTTGCAGGATTGGGCAGGGGACAAGTTTTAGTGTGACAATATCACACAAAGACCTCAGCCCAAAAATTTTTTTTAATGTTTATTTATTTTTGAGACACTGAGAGCATGTGAGTAGGTAGGAGCAGAGAGAGAGGGAGACACAGAATCCGAAGCAGGCTTCAGGCTCTGAGCCCTCAGCACAGAGCCTGAGGCGAGGCTCAAACCCATGAACCTCGAGATCATGACCTGAGCCGAAGTCTGTCCGGTGCTTACCCCACTGAGCCACCCAGGCGCCCCCCCTTCAGCCAATTTTAATGGAAGCATGGAGCATGATGGTCCCCCCACCAGGGTCCTTTCAAATTGGAGAGACAGGATTTGCATTTGAACTTGTGCACCCACCAAACATTGGGAAGGACTGCGTCATGGGGTAAGGCCCATCAACCAAAGGCGATTCTTAACAAGGGTCTTGGCTGAGAAGTGTACCAACCCCACCAAGAGCTGAAGGAGTGACTCCTTCAACGGGGGGGGGGGGGGGGTGGTGTAATGCCGCTCTATGCAGCCTCCCTGCAGGGATTTCATGAGGACTACAGGGGTGAGGGCGGAGTGCTGCTTGCCAGAGTGCCTTGGGTGTCACATTAGCTATGTGTGTTAAAAACGAGGATCATTCCTATAGAGTAAATCAAAGAGGCGTCCAGGGCATACTAACAAGGAGCAGAGTAGTATATATTATGTGATATACTTACTCCTGTTGAGGAAGAAAAAGGAAGAGCAAACTTGGTACTATTTGCAAAAAAGAAACTAAAGAATAGTAAAAAGAACGAATGAAATTAATGATTTATGGCGAATGTGTATGTTGGGAGAGGGATATAAGGTATAGTTTCTCACTCTCACAAGCAGTTATATTTGGACAGATACATACAATGTGGGAAAGGTTCACGAGTAGAAGCGAAACTACTATATTTTCTATATAGTTTTGAGATTTGAAAAACGAAAATAAAGTAACGATTTTTTTAATTGGTCAAAATTCTAAAAATGCCCCAACTAAATACAAAATAAGACATATAGTAACATAAATACATAGAAAAAAATTCATATCGAATGCCATTACAATTAATCCATTTCATCTAAACTAGAAACAAAAGCATTAGAATAAAGAACAACGTTGGCTATACACACTTAGGAGGGTGATGTTTAGGAAAAAATAGAACAAAATTAAATTTACAAAAAGCCAGTAAGTAGTTTTTGTTAAAAGTGGTTTCGATTAAAAAGTAGTCTTGCTAATTTTATTTGTTGCTATTTTGAAACTAGTCCTTTTTCATTGAGGGACCATATAATTAATAAGTTATGTTAATGATGTTAAGAATCAAAAATAGACAAATTAAGTGAAATACTAAAACATTAAAATTGAACTGAAAATACCAACATAAACCAATGGGATTTGAATATATGCATCCTTTTTCCAGTAAAAGAGACTAGAAGTAACATTGTCCTAGTATAACTGAGGGCCCTTAGAGACCAATTTTTTTTCTCATACCATTTCTTGCCTGCAACATTGGGCTTTTTTGAGAAATGGGTGATTCCAGTTCTAGGGCAAATATATACAAGATAAACCTAGAAAACAAGACATATATATATATATATATATATATATATATATATATATATTTTTTTTTTTTTTTTAAATGGGACCTGTTTTTAAAAATGACCCAATTGTCTACACGAAAGTCATAAGGCATCTACAAGAAATTACTAGGAATAATAAGTACATTTAACAAGATCAAAGAATACAAGATGAAAATACAAAAGCATTTGTATTTTTTAAAATAATGTCAAGGAACAATTGGGAATTGAAATAAAAACGATACCTAGGAATATTAAAATGTGTGGGATAGATTTAACAATATACATATTCAATTATATTTTTATATACTAGTGCTAAACAATTGGGAAATGAAATTTTCAAACTTCTCTTTACAATAGTGTCAAAAAATAGGAATAAATAACATCAGGTATACTACTTCTCTAAAAAAAATGCAAAGACGGTTCTAAGTTAAAGGAGACATAAATGAATGTATATGCATGTTAAGAAATAAGTTACCCACAAATTGATTGATAGATTCAATGCAATCAAAATCATAATCTCAGCAAACATTTTTGTTGAAACTGACAAAGAGTTTCTCAAATTTATATGGAAATCCAAGAGCTCAGAAGAACCTAAAGCAATCTTGGAAATGGAAAATAAAATTGAAAACTTAAACTACTGACTTCCAGACTTACTACAAAGCTACCATAATCAAGACACAGCGATATTGGCATAAACATATACAAACAGAGGAATGGAACAGAATATAGAGTCTAGAAGCAGGTGAACAGTACGAATGCAAATTGATTTTGACAAAGGCGCCAGAGCAATTTAATGGGGAAAGGGAAATTTCTTTAACAAATGGTGCTCTAACACCTGGATAAATACATGAAAACAATTGGATGCGTCAATATAAAAAGAAGAGTCTCAATCCTTACCTCAAATCATATACAAAAAGTAATTTAGGAGATATCATTGTCCTAAATGTGCAAGTTAAAACCACTAGCTTTTAGAAGAAAGTAAAAGATTATCTTCACAGTCTGGGTATAGGCAAAGATGTAATATCTTTATCTCTATATATGTATATGCTATGTATATATGTATATGCAACGTGTATATGTGGGCATATATACAGATATTCTTCATCTAATCTATAGATACCAAGCTTACGAGTCAGGCACCATCCAAGTGAACAGAGCTGAAATAGATTGACATGGAGACAGTAATTGAGAGTTTCAAGACTGGCTGAGATACGTTCTAGTAAGAGAAGACAGCCAAAGCACATGGACAAAGCAATATGAACATTTAAAGTATCTGGTAGAGAAAACACTGATGAAGTCAGTCACCTGAGGAGACACACCAAAGAAGCCACAAGCTGATAGTCTCCTAAAAGATGGAAAGGTCCAGCAATACATGCACTGAAAACATGTGCCTGAATGGTTTACATCAAGATCATTGGCGATGTTATTGACAGCATTTATGGTGAAGTCACAGGGTAGAAGACAGCCTGGTACGTCACATCTCCGTGACCCCTTTCTGTCTTCCAACATAACATACTGCAATTAAATTTATAGGAGATTTTTTGATATAAGGGGATAAAATCATCTTAGGGAGCTCCCCATTAGATCACTTATGTGAGAAAATTGCAAGGGAATCTCTATGAAATAGATATTGTATTAGATAATACTACTGATTACACAATCAGAAAAAAATAAATAAGATTGGGAAACATAAAACATTATATTCAAGGATGAGTCACAACAGTTGGAGACAGTTGCTCCCTTATCGGGAAGACTTTGGTGATGCGTATACAATACCAAAACACTAACAGGTTGATGTTGCCAAAATGAAGGTAACAGAAACAGAAACTAATAGATAAATACGCTCTAATTTATGTGTTCCAGGTAAACTGGGGCACGTTATGTAATAGTAAACACTAAAAAAATATTAAGAACAATGCTAATAACTAATAATCTTAAAGCACATTTCTATTAGGAATTACTGAATATTTAGGTAGTTTGAAAGGGAAATTAGGTTTGTATTTGCCATATACCTTCAAGGTTTACCGTCTTTGAAATACCGTGCACTGTAGTTGACAAATGGGGAAAGACTCATGGAATAACAAAAATAGTGACAGCTGAGTGAAAAATGCCAATCTGGAGGTTAGAAATCTTTCTACCAGGCATCAGTGAATGTTCAAAGTGTCAATATATTTTTTCTGATGGCTACTAGGAAAATTTGGCAATAGAGAATAGTCAGTATGTAAACAGCACACTCTAAGAAGGACATGGCTTTCCTGGCCATAACCCACCACACACACACACAAAAACAACAACAACAAAATCTCTGTGAATCATAGAAGGATCTGTGGCAGAGTCAGATGAAAGTAGAATCCATCAGGTTGGATATTTAGGTCTATCTTTATATGGCAATCTATTTGTTGGAGAACCCAAGGGCGTGACAACAGAGGGAAAATAGATGAGCTATTACAATGGGGAAAAAAACTCCCTTCATTCTGTCATTTGTAATATGAGAGCTAAACTTGAGTTCAGGGCATATATGTCTGCAGTAAGATTTCATTTTATCATTTAATGAACCCACACGGAAATTGTTTAATACAAGAACTCATAGGATAGTTCATGCAAATGGAGGAAGCAATCAATTCAAAAGAGCTGTTAGCCTAATGTCTTCCAGTAACTATAATAAACTGAAATGCAAAACAGACACCTACAGAAGCTCTCAGTCAGCTTCAAATCACTGAGGCACAGAGACATGATCCTGGTGAAGGGGAACCAGCGTTACCATATATAGTTTTTCAAGTTGATGGGAGATCATCTTGATGTGAAACTCATTTGATAGGTTTCCCTTCTGCCCAGAAAACTAACAAACACAAACAGATACTAAAAGACCTATTTTAATCCAAGAGATAAATTTGAATGGGTTGTTTCAAAAGGATCCATGTGAAGGGTGACTGGATGGCTCAGTTGGTTAAGCATCTGACTCTTGATCTCAGCTCAGGTCATGATCTCATGGTTCATGGGGTCAAGCCCTGCACCAGGCTCCGCGCTGACAGCACAGAGCCTACTTGGGATTCTCTCTCTCCCTTCTCTCTGTGCCCCACCCCCACTTGTGCTCTCTCTCTCAAAATAAATAAATAACAGATCCATGTGATGTAGTCCTAATGTGTCCAGTGAGTTTCGGATTGCATTCATATCTTAAGCTTTCCTTTTGCAAAGATTATTGGTTTCTATTGGTAAAGTTCTTTGAAGTCCTTGGATTAAATGCTGACTGAAGTTCAATGTTTGATTATTTATCTTTTCATCTGGCATCATGGTTTCTAAAATGTAACTCTACAGATTGTGCACCATATGTTTTCAGTATAGGACTATTTTCCAGAAGTATTTGCCTCTTATATTCAATAATGGAATTACTTGTTTGCTAGATACTGTGTAATTTTGCTATGCAATTATAATGGATTTTGAGAGCTGAAATTTTCTCTTTTGGAAAGAATGTTTCATAAATGGAGAAGGAGAATTCATAAATTTAACCCCCTAGGACTGGGATCCATGCCCGCTGGTATAAAAATGACATAAGATGAACAGCAGATTGATACATTGGGTTAACCGTGGCATTCGATCAAAACGGGTCATTTGACTGCAAAGGACCAACATGAAGGAATTTTCTTGGATTATGGAGCTATTCACTTACATGTTTGTGGGGATGATTACACCAGTCCATAGAGGCCTTCATTATCATAGAACCATATGCACAAAACACTATCCATAGCTGTCTATCTAAAATAGAGGTATATAAGTGGATGTGTGGGTGTATACGTTTTTAAACTCACTGAACATTTAAAATAGGTGAATATAAACCATACCTCAATAAAGTTGATTGGAGATATGATTTTGTCATTTCCTACAAAGCTACAACCTAAATATTTGGTCATATTCAAACCTACAAAGCTACAACCTAAATATTTGGTCATGTTTCTGTCATAAAGAGGAAAAACAATATTTTTATACAACACAGAGAATAAAATAGCTTCGCACAACATCAAATATACAATCTCCTGTTTCACAGCATATTAGTAACTTTGCATAAGGCAACCAAAATAATTAACTTGTGTTTAACTTTCTAATCAAATTGAATATACTAATTACCGTGGGATTTTTTCCAGACTAAATTCTTCAACTTAGTCCCTAGACTTCTTTTTTCCCCTCATATTTCAGAGAATTATTGTTGGAAAGCAATCTACTTATTTGACTTGAGACAAGAGTTCTATTTACATTAACAGTTTATAATTCTATTTATATTACGTT
Source organism: Leopardus geoffroyi (assembly GCF_018350155.1). Lineage (NCBI taxonomy): Eukaryota > Metazoa > Chordata > Mammalia > Carnivora > Felidae > Leopardus > Leopardus geoffroyi. The sequence continues at coordinate 6,622,072 of NC_059332.1, read as the reverse complement.
TACCTAGAAAGAAATCAAGCGATGAATCTATTTGTATTATGAATATATTACCACCTGCTAGCAAAGGATATTTATTTGTGTTATTGCTTACATTGTCTTTTGATGACTTAATTTTCATCCACCACTTTTCTCTTTCGGAACTACTACAAATCATCATTTGTATGGGACATGAGAAGGTCACTTGGCAACATGAACATTTTATATCATCGAAGTTCTTTCTGTCATTGGATCACACTGTTTGGCACCTTTCAACTTTGCATTAAAGCATTTCCCTATTGAAGCACGAAAACCTCAAATTTTCAAATAGTTTAGGAAAATAAATTAATAAAAAATAAAAAGGAGTAATTTCAGAAACTGACACTTTCAACAGTATGCAAAAGAAAAAAGTAGGCTCAAAAATAATTCAAATGAACACGGGTGCAAACACAAGATGATTGTTGGGCAAGAAGAAATTCCATCAGAGGACAATTCGTCAGGAGAACCAATCAAGTGGGTCAAGGGTACATTTTTGGAAAAAGTTTTATCTGTATAAATTTCTAGTCAGAGAATTATCAATTGGCATGCACATCTTTAGGGTTGTGCGTGTTTCTGGACTGTGACAGCTATGACCGTTACATTCTTGCACGTCTTCAATAGCCATGATTTCACTGTTGTATATTTTTTGCTTGAGAGACCTCAATATGGCATTTCACTTAGTTTTTATTTTTGTGATTATTAGTGAAGCTGGAAACTTTTTTTTCATGTGTTTGTTGGCTCTTTTGTTTCTTCATCAGTAAAATTAAACAATATTTCTTGAGAACCTACTGTGATGAATGAAACATCAACATTTCTGTCTTTGTGAAACATATTACCAATAAATGCTTAACCTAATTCTTTGATGATTTTCTACCAGTACATTTATTATTAATATATTAATATTTAAAGTGTATCACTTGATTGAGTGTATTTTAAATCTTTATTAAATCTATGCAGTTTTTAACCTAATGATCTTTTCCCAGGATCATTTCCAAAGCAGATATTGATGCATAGAAAGATGTTTCTTACTCATATTTATCTTATGATTTATTTTTTTAATGTTTATTTATCTTTGAGAGAGAGAGAGAGAGAGAGACAGAGCGCAAGTAGAGGAGGGGAGAGGGAGACACAGAATCTGAAGCAGGCCCCAGGCTCTGAGTTATCAGCACAGAGCCCAAGGTGGAGCTTGAACTCACGAACTTCAACATCATGACCGGAGCCGAAGTGAGACCCTAACCGACTGAGCCACCCAGGCGCTGCATCTAATCATTTATTTTTAATCAATTATTTTTAATTATTTTTAGTTAATGTTGCCAAAGGAAACATATGGGTATATGTTATGACACTGATTTATCATTTTAATCCCCTCTGATATTGAATTAATCATCAGCCTTTTCATTGACTAATTCTCCATTTGCCTATTGACTTAAAATGACTATTCTATTAAATATTTTCTTTTATTTTTTTTTAAAAATAATTTATTTATTTAATTTGAGGGTGGGGGAGGGACAGAGAGAGGAGAGAGAGAATCCCAAGCAGACTCCGCTCTGAGTGCAGAGCCCGTCTGAGGGCTCAAACCCACCAACCATGAGATCATGACCTGAGCCGAAACCTAGAGTAGGATGCTTAACTGACTGAGTCACTCAAGTGCCCCAATATATCTTTATTTTATTTTTTTAAATGTTTATTTATTTATTTTTAGGAGAGAGACTGAGAGAGAGAGGGCACGAGTTCAAGCAGGAGAGAGGCAGAGAGAAAGAGGGAGACACAGAATCTGAAGCAGAATTGGAATCTGTGCTGACAACTCAGAGCCCGACATGGGGCTCCAACTCACGAACTGTGAGATCGTGACCTGAGCTGAAGTAGGACACTTAACCGTCTGAGCCACGCAGGCACCCCTTCTTTATTAAAAAAAAAAAAAGAATTAATGTTTGTTTATTTTTGAGAGAGAGAGAGTGAGTGGGAGAGGGCAGAAAGGAGGGAGACACAAAATCCGAAGCAGGCTCCAGGTTCCAGACTGTCAGCACGGAGCCTGACACTGGGCTTGAACTCACGAATGGTGAGATCAGATTGTGAGCCTAAGTCGAACGCTTAATCGACTGAGCCACCCAGGCACCCCCTTTTTTCCTGCTCCTGACTGAGTTTTTACTCAACAGAATGTGTTCCTTCAGGGTTTAAAAACATTAAGATTGCATTTTACTGTGAATTCTGACTGAGACAGAGCTGGACCTATTCCCAGGACGAGCTCCAGCCCAGTCAGTTATTTTCTCAAGGATCTTTATAAATAGGCTATTGAATAAATTGGTCTTATTGGAATAATTATCTTTCATCACACTCAAGCTCCTGTTTGCGGAATCTAGGGACGAAGTTAGAACAACAAGGGCAAATTCAAATGGGATCCGGAATCAGCCTTCAGTTTACCCCAGAGTCATAACCCTAACCTATGACCAAAAACCTAGGCTTTCTGCTAAGGCAAGCAGAGAGCGGGGAGGGGGGCACTCCCACAATCACCTAACAAATGCAATTACTCAGCAGTCAAACTGAAAACAGGGGAAAATTTACTTCATGTGTAGTTTTTGTTTGTGTGTGTGTTTCTGTTTTTGTTTTTCATAAAATCCTAGTTGGAGGGAACATTTCATGTTCTCAGGCCATATGGTCCCCAGGAGATAATCCTTCCAGGTGGCCCTCTTGCTATGCGTCTCTTCTGCTTGATGACATGGAATTGTTCAGTGAGCAAAATACAGCAAGTCATAGATTTTTAAAATAAATATATATCATTTGAGCCCCAGCTATTCCACTGGGGTCAATATTTTTCTGGTGGTGGCTTCTGTACTGTGTGAAATCTCTCTACTGTTGAATTATAAGATCTTCCTAGTTGGTTCCCTTGATGACATATGCCATGTCTAATGACTGCTCCATGACTCTCCAATGCTGAGCTGATTCAACATCCCTTCAATTGCTACAATGTCAACACCATATCTACCACTGCACCAGATGGCAATCATCACCTGGCCCCGACTTGCAAATCTCAATAACTCCCAGCTTGATTGCTCCCAGCCACCTCATTTTGAATATCTTATAATCGTATAGCATCCTCCCTAGAATGGCTGAGAAAATCCTGAGAGAGAAGAGAAATATCTGATCCTCACCTAGGAAGAATGGCCTAACTCCAATCTATTTGTGTGCTGACTCTAGACAGTTTCTTAAACATGGACCTTGTGTCCCCCTTCAAATTATTCAACTAAGAAAGACGTAAATTTAATCTAATAAGAACGTATTTTATCATTTTTTCTAAATCATTCTTAGAAATGAGTATTCAAAGTTATGTGTCTTACTTTGAGCAACAATGAGAGTGAGATGTCTTTATTCCTGAGTTGATTTGATTTTTTAATCACCAAGCTTCATAAGATTATTATGTTTTGGAAGAGGGGAAGTTATTACAAAAGAACAGCAATGTTTCTCTGTATTACTTGACAATGTTTTGGTGTTATTTGAAAACTCATAGTAAATTAGAACTTCTGAGTTGGGATTGAAATGTATAAGATTGTTAGAATAATTATCAAAAACCCAGAATGAGTAATTTAATAAAGAAAACAATCTATGGGGATGTACTATGCCGTGTTCCAGGAAGCAGTTCTATCTTGGTAACTGCATACCGATAGCAAGGACCATAGCTAGTTCCTAGGTCTCGGTCTCTAATTCCATCCTCTTATCTTTTTAATTTTTATTTAATTTTAATTTTTTTTGAGAGAGAGAGAGAGAATGTGCACAAACATGCAAGCCGTGGGGGATGGGGGAGGAGCACAAAGGGAGAGGGAGAGAGAATCCTAAGCGAACTCCATGCTCAGCACCGAGCATGGTTTATGCTCGAGCTCATAAACCATGAGATCACGACCTGAGGCAAAATCAGGAGTCAGATGCTTAACCCACTGAGCTTCTCAGGCACAGCCCCCTCAACCCCCCCCCCCACGCCCCCCCTCCAAACCATCTTCTTATTAAAGGAACCAGACAGAGGTCCTTGGAGAAATGGCTGATTCCAGAAATGCAGCATAAAAAATAGTAATATAGTGTCAGAAAGTAAGGATACACTCAAAGCCAAACCAAATCAAACGTAAAAACAACTCAATAAAACAAATATTATTTATTCAGACTATCTAAAAACCTATCTTATTACCTTGATGAGAGTATGTCAAAGGAATATAGGGGCCGACTGAGAGAGCTCCCAGTGGCCAAGTTGATACTGATACAAATAGGTGATGGCCACTCGTACAAATACTGATACAAACAAATGATAAATATCAAGTCAGTATACTGATTGGATACAGTATCTGATACAAATAAGTGATTGAATAGGTAAATAAATGGGGAAAGAATAAATAAATTTCCACTTCTGAAGAAATCTAAATAATTTATGTAAATCCTCTATCTTCGGGAAGGTGGAACATAGTTCCCCACTCCTTGTAGGCCGCAGGTGCTGACTGCCTTCCAGAAGGTTCCATATGAATAGCAGGAGAAAACAAGTGATTTTATTTTATTTTTTTTATTTAAAAAAATTTTTTTTAACGTTTATTTATTTTTGAGACAGAGACAGACAGAGCATGAACGGGGGAGGGGCAGAGACAGAGGGAGACACAGAATCGGAAGCAGGCTCCAGGCTCTGAGCCGTCAGCCCAGAGCCCGACGTGGGGCTCGAACTCACGGAGTGCGAGATCGTGACCTGAGCCGAAGTCGGACGCTTAACCGACTGAGCCACCCAGGTGCCCCAAAAACAAGTGATTTTAAACGATAGGAACCTGACAAACACTTTGATTATTCACATTTCCATCATTTTAATGTAATGTCCTATTCGGTACCAGGATCCCATCCTGGACACTGCATTACCTTTATTTATCTTGTCTCCTTCAACTTCCTCTTTCTTTGGCTGTGACAATTTCTCAGAGTCTTTCTGTTTCTTTTTCTGGTGACCTTGAGTGGTTTGAAGAGTGCTGGTCATGTATTTTTAGAATGTCCCTCCATTGGAATGTGTATGATGTTTTCCTCATGATTAGACCGGTGTGGGTTCTTGAGAGGGAGACCACAGATGAAAAGTGCCATTTTCATCACACCGTACCAAGAGCACATATTTTCGACAGGGCTTATCACTGTTGGTGTTGACCTTGACCAGCCCGCGTAGGTAGTATTTGTCAGGTTTCTCCCCTGAAACCACTCTTTCCTTTTCATACTTTTCTCTCTGGGACAGTCCCCATGTAAGGAAATTGATTGTCAGATACACAGGAATTCTCTGTACTATCTTCATGACTTTCTGTAAATCTAAAACTGTTCTAAAATTTAAACTTTACTTTAAAAAAAACCAATCAGCTCCACTACTGTGATACTCACCGTGTAGTGTGGAAACTGGTGAGAACCTGAGTTTGATAGAATAGCTTCGGTAGATGAAATATTATTCGATCTATCTAAAAACCTAAAACCTTGCTACCGCTGAGCAAATCAATATAAATCTTTGATCACACGGAGTTGTGCCTCGTTCTTACATTTAGCCCCAGGAAAATAAATCCTAAGCATGAGAATGGCAAATAAAGATTTTCACTTAAGAAAAATGTTAATAGTTGCCTGAAGATTAGAATAAAATTGGCATTTTTGATTTTATGCAGGGCAGTGGTCCCTATGCAGAACACTAATGTTTGTACCCAACCCAGCTAAACTATTTAGCATGATTCTTATTTTAGATTCACTGCGTGTAAAGGGGTTCAATTGATGGAGATACGCCCGTGTTCAACAGTTTTGCCCAATAGCACTGCTAAGCTCCTTCTTCCTTTGAATGTATCAAGTTAACTAGCTTTAACCTCAGCGCATACAGAAAATTCTAGCTTCTGAAACGTGTTTAAAATGCAATGAATGTTTGCTCTTTCATCTAGAATTTATACATTTTAAAAAGCATATGCAAAATGTGTCTCTCTCCTTGGAACTTTGCCTGAGTAAAGCCATCTCGCATGGAGTTCTTTTCCAGTAAAATTTTCAAATCATGAAGGTTAGCCTGTCTTTTCCTTTCTGGATGATCAGATATCTTGAATTGTCATCTTGCATGTTAATAATTATGTTTCCAAGGATATGAAAGAGTAAATATTACAAAAACACCACTGATGTAGCAGATCATGTATTCAGAAAGCACCGGAGGACAAAAAAAAAAATTATCTTCAGAATAAGAATCAGAAGACGTGCACAAGTTTCATTTGTATTAGCAAATTTTAGGATTTCTAATCCCTGATTCCAGTGATAATATATCCAGCAGTATTACCTTACTGTCTGATAGTTTGTTCTATTATATAGTTTGCTTTCTGACAATCCTTTGTAACACCTTCAAGATTAAACTAAGGCGTGTTCGTGCCAAAACAGAACGTTAAAAAAAATTGTTACCAGAAGTCATGCAATGCATACTGGAAAACAGTGTGATGTTTCAAGCTTTGAGATGTCATATATGATATTCGATGTCCTGACATTCTTTAATGTGCCACTCAAAATGCAAATTCTTAACTATACAATAGTGTTCTGATCTGTTGGACTCTGAACTGCTAGAATACAGGAGAAGTAGGTATAAAGATAAATGATGTTTTTCTTCTTTTTTGTGATATGATGTAGGAGAAATATAAATAATTCTTTTAATTTCCATTGTTTTCTTAATTCTTAAGCACTGTTTCTCATTGTCTACCCTGTGTCTCCAGTTTATAAGAAAACCTAGTTATTCACTGTGTCATGTCTTATATATTCAGTTCATTTTTTTTCCATTTAAGGAGAAGAGTATGGAAAACTCTTCCCCCAAAGAGTATGTGTTAAAAATTCTCTCCGTAAGAGCTTCAATGTAGAAAAAGGTCCTGTAGCTGGATGTAAAATGTGCAACTTTGTTCTCATTCCCATTCACTATTGATAACCAGATCAATGCTTTTTTTTTTTTTTCTTGGACTGCAACTAGGATATGTTATGAACCCAAAGCCAATTTTTCTCTTCCGGTTTATAAATTGAGTATAGCATACCATCGTGACAACCTACAGACATGTATTATCCATTTTTATGAAAAATATAATGCTTAGGGGAGCGAGATTTATATATTTTCTGTGACTTTTCTTAACAAGCATCTGAGATGTTGACCTTTTTCAATTAAAACCTCACTGAAAAACAAAATTGTAGGCAAACTTACGGAAAACAAACAACTTCAAAAAAAACACTAAACCTTCAAAGCACAACAACAAAACTTACCGAAATAAATTCAAGCCTATAAACAAACACATCTCGTTTATTAAACTCAAAATTAAATGAAGAAACACTAAAATATTTGAGCTGGCATACCCAGTGATCTCTTACTGCTTTAAGCTTCAGTGCAAAAGACAAGGAGATATTGAAATGTCAGTAAAAATTCCATTTTGCAGTACTCCTGCTAAACAAGAAAAGGCATTTGTCTTTGGCATCGAATTATTTAAGAGGCAAGAGCAAAGGTAGAAAAAATAATTGACTCTATAAAAAAACATGTAATTCAATTGACCACACTGGCTACAGGGAGAAAGGTCTAGCAGCAGCTGTGGAGTTTCCTAGAGGAAGCTTTTCCAGTTAGACTCAAGACAGCACTCATTCACCCAATAAAGTATGACTGAAGAGCATTACCTCATGCAGGAAAGTTCTCATTGGCTGGTCAAACAGAGAAGAAAAAAAACAAATCCTGGCAAATTTAATCTCATTGACGTTTACATATATTTTAGTTGTGATGGTTCCAGCCACACCGTTGAGAAAGTCTTGTTGGCTCTCTGCTCTGGACAATGTCAATTACTTCCCTGGATTCCCTTGTTTGATTTAGTCCCAGGAGCAAGGCAGCTCCTGCTATGAATTTTCTCCTGGTCAGTGTGAAGAAGAGGAGAGTAATGCATTTCATTGGGTTATTATATCCATAGAAATGACTAAACCTATTTTAAATAATATGCAACATGATGTATAACTACCTGTACTGAAATATACAGTTGGTCACTTAACGTTTATTTATTTTTGACACAGAGAGAGACGGAGCATGAACGGAGGATGGTCAGAGAGAGAGGGAGACACAGAATCAGAAACAGGCTCCAGGCTCTGAGCCATCACCACAAAGCCCGACACGGGGCTTGAACTCACAGACCGCGAGATCATGACCTGAGCTGAGGTCGGACGCTTAACCCACTGAACCACGCAGGCACCCCCACTGTTGGTCATTTAAAAGTTCTACAGCACTGCTACAGCATAATCATATATATTATTATATATACTCATACATATATATATATATATACACACACATATACATATATATGTATATATATAATTGTGTTCCTAGAAAATACTGTTCTGAGTTTTTTTTCATTCAAGTGCTTATCTTCTTTCTATGAAAATATTCTTTTATTTCTTATTTGCTCTTTCCCAGAATTTCCAGTCTAAAGCCATCAATCATTCACGCTTAGAAAATTAAGCTGAATTAATCTCCAAATCCTCATAATTTTCCAAAAACTAAGACATTTCCTGAGTGTCTAGATACCTGGTTCTTTTACATTCAGAATAGACCATCCTTCTTAAAAAACTTAAATGTGCCAACAGCGATTTCATTCTTTATTAAACACACAAATTTGAACCAGAACCTCTGCTGGCTATTTTAGGGTGTCGTGTTCACTACGTACAAGTGGAATTTTTGAGCACAATTATATTTTTGCTGGAGACAGATGCCAAGGTCAGTGGTCCTCCAGATCATAAACTCTGCAGTGATGGGCACCTCCCAAAGGCCAGATCTACAGAATCGTTCAGTGTTCAAGAAAGAAGATCAGGAAGGTCAACTTGGGGTATATGACCATTATATCATCAACCTTCAGAGCTGTCCCAAAGAGAAGACAGTGACTGAGTCTTCACCAAGCTCATAACGAGAGACATTCCTGGTTATGTTAGTTTTAACGCCAAAAGTCCAACTGCAAAGCCAAACTGACTTTGAATCAATATACTCATTTACACGTAGTTCTACACAAATGCAAGATCTCACATGAGAAATGTGAAAGGAATGAAAACATTATTGCTTTTGCCCAAGGTACTACTTGAAGTCATCTAAAAACTAGCAACGGTCACTGCCAATAGGTCTGGAGTTTCTGGTTCATATTATCCTCATTTATGAGTAAGAAGGTGAAATGGAGCATTTGAAGACTCTTTTAAAGATGTAAAGTCCAAAATAGTTCTCTGATGTACCAGGGACAATGTATCTATCTTGAAAAATACAAATGTATTCCTTCTTTGATTCAGCAAAATATATTGAGTTTATACTCAGCGCTTGTCTGTATGTTGTATGTACGTGCTGTTGTTCTTGTATGTAGTAGGATACAGTGTGAGTATGACAAACAAGGCACCTGCTCTTAAGGAAGATATGAGGAAAGACAGCAATGAACAAGTAATAATAATTCAAACAAATAATTTCAGACTGTGATAACTGCCGTCTATGAAGAAAATGGAAAAGGAAATTGTACAAGGAAGTGACTAGAAGATTGTCACTTTCTTTTTTTTTTAAAATTTTTTTTAACATTTATTTATTTTTGAGACAGAGAGAGACAGAGCATGAACAGGGGAGGGTCAGAGAGAGGGAGACACAGAATCTGAAACAGGCTCCAGGCTCTGAGCTGTCAGCACAGAGCCCGACGCGGGGCTCGAACTCACGGACCGCGAGATCATGACCTGAGCTGAAGTCGGCTGCTTAACCGACTGAGCCACCCAGGCGCCCTGAAGATTGTCACTTTCAACTGCGTAGGAAGGGAAGGCCCTCTGAACTTTGATTATATGTTAATTATGATCACAAACCAAAGGAAGATTTTGAACAGGTAGACATATTATCACTTGCTTTTTTTTTCCCTAAAGAGCATATGTATTGACTTGAGGAGAACAGATTGTAGGTTCAGGGCAGGGCAAATGTGGCAAAGCCAAGGCAACAGACCAAGACAGGTAGCAGTAAAAGCAGCAGGAGTTGGGATGTACCTTGAAGGCAGGGTCAAGAGGATTTATTGATACATTGGCTATCATGCATGTTGAGGGAAAAAACAAGATCAGGAATTGTTTCTAGAGTTAGCAATTGTTTGCAACTCAGTGGGTGATAGTCCCACTTACTGAGATAGGGGAGACTTGAGAAGAATATTTGATTCAAGGGAAACTTAAACATTCAAGTAGTAATTTTGAAATGGCAACTTATTATATGAACTAGAACTCTTTAGAGAGGTTAAGGTGAGATACACCTTTTTGGGAGTCATTAGTATGAAGATATTTAAAATCATAGATTGGTTAGGTAGAACGTGTAGCTAGAAAGAAACGTACAGCACAGAACTCAGTGCTGGAGACTCTAGCGCTAAGAACTCAGAAATGGAGGAGCAAGCCAGAGAGAATGGTTAGAAGCTGCCATTGAAATTGGAGAAATCATGGAAGTCGTGGAAGTGCTATTTACCTGTTTATATATTTATAATAAATATAAATGCAATAAAATTAATAAATCATGTAATAAATCAATTTAACACTTCATGGATAAAACAACATTTTATCATTATGTCTCATGGTCTGGGGATTGACTGGGCTTAGACAGGAAGTCCTCACATAGGGTTCCTCTTATAACCGGATGGTATAGTCATCCTGAAGTCATCAATTAAATTCAAATTTAAGGTCAAAATGTGTTTGTTTTTAATGTTTATTTACTTTCGACAGAGAGAAAGAGTGCAAGCAGGGCAGAGACAGAAAGAGAAGGGGGCAGAGGATTCGAGGCAGGTTCTGAAATGTCAGCAGCAAGCCCGACGTGGGACCCAAACTCATGAACAAGGAGATCATGACCTGAGCCAAAGTCAACACTCAACTGAGCCATCCAGGTGCCCCTAAGCTCAAATTTTTAACTAATGTGATCTATTTTAAACTAATGTTATGCATTGACTTATTATCATGTTTTTATTCTAAGTGAATTCTGAAGTTTGGGATTTAGTCTTACTCCAAACTGACTCTGGATTCTGTTTCCTTATTTGTAAGAAGTTGTTGCTAAAATTACTTTTATCTCTACACTTCTATCATGTTTCTCGCCAATCTCCTCTTCTCTTCAGCCAGTTCTGTCATTATGACTAAGGTTTCCCATTACCAAATTTGAACTCAATTCAGGTATAGCAATGTTAAAATAGTTCTGAGATCCATAAATATTGACATAATTGAAGTCTGACCTGCAAAAAATAGTGTGGTAGTCCAAAATTTATTTTTGCTGCCTAAACTTCCATTTCAGTGCTTTCTTTTGTGAAGAAAAAGTCCTTCTCTTCTTCCCTTTTAGGCAATTGTAACTTGCTATCACCTCCATATTCTTCCCATAACAATTGAACTCTGAAAAGGTCAGCAATTATTAAAACTAATATCTATCTATCTTTCATAGACCTATTATCTCCTATTATCTATCCATCTATCTTTCATCTATTTATTTATTCTCTGCCTTAATCCCAAAGAATTAAACTGAAAAAATAAAGCAAATCAATGTAAATCAATGATTGCATGTCCAAGGGCTATATTTTTTATTTTAACCCTAATATCTAACTGAAATAAATACGTATTATTCATGTATATCAGCTATCAGTTGATAAAATACGAATGTGTTGAGTGATTTGGGGAAGGACAGAAATTTCTAGAATTACTCAGACTCTATCTTTTCAACTTAAACAGAAAAACAGTCCTGTTATCTTTTTTGTACTCCTCATTTTGTCTCACATGAATTATGTCTATGCAGTATCCCCTTAATGTAGATCTTCTGTGTGTGTGTGTGTGTGTGTGTGGTTCTTTTCTTTCTATATAAATCTGTGCAAACTGCAGATTTAAGTTCAATCCCTGCTCTATAGGAGGTAAGAAGAGATAACGAATTACGGTTTCCAACAAAGAAGATTATTCAGAGCGTCTTTGGAAGAGGCAGAGAGAGGGGCAGTAGGCTAGTCTTTTATTAAACACATCAGATCTAGGACTTCCTGAAAAATCCTTTCCCTTATCTCTGTAAATTTATGGGGGAGATACCTAAAATCTGGGAAGTCTGAAACTGTATTGTTTTCAGAATAAGGAACAGATCACAGAAATTCATGAATAAAACCCCTCTTTTTGCCACAGAAATATCACATGGTTTATTTGCTCAAAAGCACATAACGAGGGGTTGTGTGAGGAATTAGGGTAAAATGCAAGGCAGAGGGAAAAGTGTGCCAAGCAGATAGTTGCCAATGACCTAAAACAGATGCCAAGTTAATCTGGGGGCCAATTTGTCAAACATTCTCTTTGAACTGCAAATTTCCAACCCAGGGAAATTTCAGCTTGAAATAGCATGCTGTCTCTGGGAAAGATCCCTCATATAATCAAGGTTATAATTATAGTGGAGGTGATGAAACTTGTTCTGTAATCCATACTTTACTTGATGCTGTCTGTTTCATTCATCTAACTTTTTATCCCTCTCTTCCCCCCATTCTCTTTCCAAATTTTCTATAAATTTCTTGGATAAACCATTTATGTCATGTTGCCCAGGCTACTGTATAAAAGAACATCAGTGCCAAGAACCAAAGAAAATTTGTTATCAGGGGACCGGCGGCCTGCAAATCACTGTGACTGGTAGAAACATTCTTGCTGTTGTTAACAAATTGTGTCAAAAGCACGTACAATAAAATTCAAATATGCTAATGCTACAAATCCAATTTGACATCCCAGGGCAGATTTATGCCTGGACCTCGGAACCAGCACTGGAGTAGATAGAGCTATTTATCTATTATTTTAGTCATTCATTGATCTAAGATATTTTATTAGAAAGCTACCTTGTAGGATAGGAATGGAAAAATGGGGGTGGGGAGAAGCTTAAATTAAGATGAAACTGTCAGGTATTCCTAAGACACTATCTCTAGCTGAAAATGTGCTCAGGGTAGTTAACAATTGCGATGTTTCCATGGCAGAGTTTGATAAACAATTTTGGATTAATCAAAAGACCGACTCCCTACACAGACACTCTGTTCTGTACAATCAATCCCACTTTAAAATAAGAAACAGAATGCTGATCTTTCAAATCTGGGATAATTCCTCCTAATTCTGCAAGCCAGGATCGTACATGGATGGTTCTGTTTGTCCTAAATGTGGTCTACACTAGATAAGGACAGAATTGTGGATTTTGCAGCCAAATGATACTATATATGTAGAAAGTAATTCATCAATAACATAAAGAATATAAAATTATTGCTGGAAGCAAATGGGAAGATGGGGTAGAAAGGAAATGAATATTTATTAAGAACTTAGAGCGTGCAGGACATTTCCTATGTGAAATGCCTACCTCAGATTTTCATGTAATCATTCATTTGTATCTCAGACCCTGTTCTAAGTACTTGTGATACAATAGTGAGATAAATGTTTTTTTTTTAAAAAAACTGATGAAGTTCATATTTGATAGGGAAAGACAGACATTGTAATAAATATAATAAATAACTAATCTTAATACTCTCTGAGAAGACAAATAGTGTTATAGGAAAAGAAGCAACAACTATGAAGACTCAAGATAGAGGAAGTACAGGGTGAAATAAGGTGTCCAAATACATAGCAGCAAGAAGGCAGCGTCTGAGCAAAGGCATGGAAGGATTAAGGACTAATCACATGGACGTTGAGGGGAAGATTATTCCAGAAGGGACAGAGAGTGAAGGTTCTTAGGAGGGACTGCACCCAGGATATTGAGACAGGGGTGCAAGGACACGAGGGTAGACAGTCAGTGGGTGAGAGGACAGGTCAGAGGGAAACTGGGGCCATGTCCCATGAGACTCTTTCCACCACGAAGAATGTTGGGAGTTATTCTGAAGAGAATCAGGAACCTTAGAGGTTTTAGTAGAGGAGTCATGACTGAATGTTTAAACGTTTCCCCTAAAAAACAGACGGCAGAGGGATTAGGATGCAAAGAACGTCACTCAGAGGCTTTTGAGAACATTTAGGTGAGAGCTTATGGGGACTCCAACGAGGATTTTAGCAGCAGAGATGGTATGAGGTGGGTGAAATCTGGTTCTACTTTGAAGATAGAGACGGCAGACTTTCCTGACGGAATGTGTGTGGGCTGGGAGACTAAGGGAGGAGTCAAGAACGACTCCGAAGTTTAGTCCTGAGCAATTGGAGGGATTTTTGTTTTTCCTCATGATTTACTGACGTGGGAACAAGTTTGACAAAAACACTGAGGGTTTAATTCTTGAGTGTGTTAATATTTGAGATCATAAGCATACAGTCAAGCAAGTGGTTGGATACATAAGCTTAGAATGCAGGAGTGAGGTCTGGGCTGAAGTTATAAATATCAATCAATCAATCAGATAATGGTAATAATAATAAATAAAATGGTACCATGAACTGGGATGAAGTAGCCAAGGAGGCAGTATAGATATGAAGGATGTGGTTGAAGCCTTGAATCATTCTGAAGACAAGGGATGAAGGAAAGGAGCAGGACTCAGAGACAGAAAAGGAACCCCTACGATAAGAGGAAATGCTCATCACCCAGAACCACAAAGAAAGTGTTTCAAGAAAAAGAATGTGGTGAACTATGTGAAAAGCTGCTGATAGTTTAATAAGATTAGAATTGAGATTTGCACGTTGGGTTATGCAAAAGTAGAGATCACTATGGGGCGCCTGGGTGGCGCAGTCAGTTAAGCGTCCGACTTCAGCCAGGTCACGATCTCGCGGTCCGAGAGTTCGAGCCCCGCGTCAGGCTCTGGGCTGATGGCTCGGAGCCTGGAGCCTGTTTCCGATTCTGTGTCTCCCTCTCTCTCTGCCCCTCCCCCGTTCATGCTCTGTCTCTCTCTGTCCCAAAAATAAATAAATGTTGAAAAAAAAAATTAAAAAAAAAAAAAAAAAAAAAAGTAGAGATCACTGGTGACCTTCCAAAAGAAATTTTTTTAGAGGAGAGGAGGGAAAATCTTTAGGGTAGGTTTAAGAAAGAATGAGAGGAGAGGATTGGTGATACCAAATAATGACACCTACTTCGAAGATCATTTTTACAAAATGGTTGGAAATGAGAGCTACTGAGGAGAATGAGTAGGGTCAAAGGATGTATAAAAAGATTTTTTTCAATGTTTATTTATTTTTGAGAGAGAGACAGAGCATGAGCAGGGGAGGGGAAGAGAGAGAGGGAGACACAGAATCCAAAGCAGGCTCCAGGCTCTGAGCTGCCAGCATAGAGCCCGATGCGGGGCTAGAATCCATGAACCGTGAGATCATGACCTGGGCTGAAGTCGGATGCTCAACCCACTGAGCCACCCAGGTGCCGCAAAAGATTTTTTTTAACATAGGAGAAATAACAATGTTTGCTATGCCCACGAGAAGAACCCAATACAGAAGAAACGGACGGTGGGGTAAAGGGACCAGCTGATCTGTGTCCTGGAATGGGCAAGCAGGAGGGGACATGGCCAACATGGGAGAGTCGGACTTTCTGCAGAAGCACACAGAGCTTACCCAACTTACCTGGAGCGAACACACCTTCTATGGGTGAAGATGCCCATGCGCAGGTGTTGAAAGTCTCTTCTGACTCCCTTAGTTCATTAGTGAAGAAGGAAGCAAACTCAGCAGCTGAGAATGAGGAAGACGGAAGAGGTTTCAGAAGGAGGAGAAAGCATTAAATAGTCTCCTAGGAGGGTCCAGGAGTCAACAAACTTGTGAGATAAGGAATGGCCACCAGGAGCAGTCCCTCCCTCCTGAGATCACTGGCCACGAATTAAAAGTGCAACCTGCCAGTGAGGTTTGTCCCAGGCCAAGTCCAGACACAGAACGAACAAAATGCACAGAGTATTGTGCTCCTTATTTTTCTAATATTTAAAGTGGCCTTTCCCCAGAGGCCGTCCTCATTCGTTAAAGCAAAGAGCAGAAGGCACTTTTGTTTCTGTTCAATTTCAATTGTTCTGTCCCTTCCAAACGCGTAGCAATCCCTGCACGTGGTGGAGTCCATATGGGATAAAGTGCCTCTTGGATTGCCTTTCTCCCTGCATCTTTTCTTCATGTGGCTGGGTGTATGGGCTGGGGTCTCTTTTACCTCAGGGCAGTAGAGAAAGCTTGTGCCTCCTCCTTCCCGTGCTGTCCTTATGGTTTCCTGGTGGCTGCATGTCCTGAAGGCATGTGTAGGCAGGAATGGCCATGGGAGAGCAGTCTATACTTACCTGCTTTATGCAATTGGGTGTTGTGCTGGAGGTGAGGGCCTCTCTTTCTCCTCATTCTCCTAGGCTGTCCCACACCTACCTGGAGTGAGGTCACACATTCGCAGCACCGTGGTAGGTGGGGGGGGGGGGTTCGTTAGCCTTCCTGAGCCACTGAAGTGTTCCTCTTTGTATGGGCATGGAATTGGGGACGCGCGGGCCACCCACAGAATCACGTGGCAGTGAGAGGGGCTTTTGCCGCAGAAGCTGGCAGGCGCTGGTCAATGCTGGATGAAGAACTAAGTGGAGGATATGTGGCACAGCCAGCGGGAGCCTCTGTGAGGCTGGCTCGGCTCTCAGAGCCCTGCTAGCATCTGGCCAAGCAGAGTGAGAGCTGGCTACTGGAATCTTCACTCGCAAATGCCAACATTCGTCTGCTCGTTGCAAGGAGAATCTGTGGGTAACGAATACATTTCTGAAGAAGGGATACAAGAAAGGGGGGCCATGAAGCGCACACGTGTGCAGAAGTGATTCATGACATTCATAATCCCAACCTACATATGACTAGCACTTAACTCTTTGGGGGGATCTTCTCATGGCTCACGTCCTCCCCAGCCTTCCCCTGCCCTCTTACTAACGACACTGGAAAAGCATAGCACCACTTGCTCGGAGGTTTTGTTCTCAGGTAAATGTAAGGAGAGCCTGTTGAACATTGATGAAGTAAATGAACAAGTGAATGAATGCCGCAGGGAATACGTAATGGAGAGTGGGCGGCATTTTGAACGAGACTCACAAGGACGGTAGAGGACGATAGAATACATCCGTAGCAGCAGCACGGCCACCGGAACTAGACAGTATAAGGCATGTTTGAGCAATATCGGGTAGTCTGCCCCTTGCATAATTCAACGGAAAGACCAGAGGACTTGTACACATACTTTGGTAAAACTCCTGTTTCTTTCATTTATTCTCTGGGTGAACTTGTAAGAGCTATTTAACTTCTTTGCTCCTCAGTGTCCTAGGAACAATGGAAATCATTTCACATTATCTCTCACGATCGTTGCGAGGACTAAATGAGGCAACTCAGACATGTCACCCAGTTGCTTAGCACGTCTTCATAAATGCTACATGAGAAATAGTAACGGGAATGAAATTTGACATAAAGTTCAGGATGAAATAAGGACAGGACTTCAACGTCATGATAAATATCCAGACGGGCTGTTATGCTACGGATGATGGTGACATGAAGAAAGGCTGTGAACCGAGAATGTTACCACTGATCTCAGCCAAAGCCCACCGAGAAGATGGCTTTGGCTGGTTGCTCTTTTCGGTACATAACTGGGGCGTGTTTTGGTAAGAGGATGTGAGGATTTATAGGATTTGGGTTTTAGTTATTTTGGGGAGGATGTTGGGCTTTTCTCTGGATTGGATGTTGCCAGGAAGTAGGAGTAAAATTGGGTGTGGTGATGAGTACAATCCAGAAAGAGAGAAGATTCAAGGGTAACGATGTTGTACGTAAAGATGCAGTCACACATATTAGCCTGAATATGGGCTTCTGGGTCATTTTTGTGGTTCGGACAACATTATTGTTTTTCTCTGTGTTCAGATAAGATTGCAAAGTCATCTTGATTTTTGTCTTGATCTATCAGGGCCCAGAGCAGCCTTATCTGCTATTGATGTTCTAAGAAGTTGTGTGTGTTCAACAGGAGAACACCCAGGTCTAACTGTCATTGCCAGAGGAACTTCCAGCCATACAAAGACCTGTCATATAGACGAGGCCAGCTCCCAGATGTCTGGGCTGCTCCTTCCATACCAAGAGTAAGGACAAAGATGTGTGCTTTGGGAAATACACATAAAATTGATTGCAGGGTAGAAACCAAAACTGGATCCCCTTATAACAGATGAATGAAAATGAGAAATTGAATTAGTGAATGCACGGATGGATTACCGAACACCCTAGAAACTGGATTACTTGACCATTAGAAATAGTTTAAAGGGAGTCTTAGTGTATATGCTTGGTTGGACAGGCCTTCTGCATTCTCTTTAATGCTTAGGATTCATAATTCTGTGCTTTCTTTATCACACCCCATCAAAGAAGGGTTTTCTATTGTAATGGTGGTTTTAACTACCTGGAGTCATTCCAAATGTCAATTTAGAATGATGCTTATCAAGTCTTTTTCTCCAGAACCCCAGGGTTTTGCAAAACTTTCTGAGATGTCATCTCAGGCTAGCAAGGGGAGAAGCAATTAGTGGGGTTCCTCCCACCGATACCAGCCAGGAACAATCCCCTTTGATTTCTATCATATATCAGTGTTTTTTGTAAGACTATTAAAAAAAAAGTGCACTGCTTCCTGACATTTCATTGCATAAGTTATCTGAAAATCTCCATTCTGGGCGGAGCTAACTGTAGGGAGGTCTGGCTGTTACTTTCCAGCAGGCTGTTTCAAATGTAAATGTTTGTCCTGACTCCCTCTTTGCCTATGGTTATAGGGAGACCTTGCTGAAAGTTGAACAGTTATTCATTCTCGGCCTTCATGGCCACATTCACTTTGATAGCTTTTTACCTCATTATGCTCCCAGGAAGCTCGATTATTAAGCAAAATGGTTTAAATGAAGAAATGATTACAACACGGGAAATGGCTTTTCAGGAGTATTGGCTTTATAAATTCATTGTTCTTCCAGCTTGATACTAATATTTTATCTATTAAAGGATATATCAAGGCAGGCAGACTTCTGGAGCTGTTTAAAAATGGAACTATTATGCTGCTTTTCATGTTTTCACATTATCGCACTTAAAATCCATTTAATAAATTTTGTGCCAAAGAAGGCAGTCGCTCTACTGCTGATCCAAAGTGTCAATTCTGCACAAGTTGATTGCACATTCTAGGCCATTCCCCAGCATAGTCTTACATGTACATTATAAATATTATGTTGCTTTGGGTTATTTACTCCTGGTGTTTATCCCTGAGTTTCTACATTATTGTAAAGTAACTACAGAACGTCTTAACTGAACCATAATCTCCTTTTGTCTAAAATCAGATAATATGGCTTTACTTGGAAATGCATTCTGACCAATATCCATAGAGTAACTCTGGTGACGTTTCTGGCAACATATTGTATTTTTAAAGAGCACTTGGGTCTCTGTATTGAATTCTCTCAAGGAACGGCATGATCTCTAGAATAAAAATTGGATGCGTTAATGATACATATGAAGCTATCTCTGATCTGGACCCAGGAAGTGCTTGCTAAGAAAAGCCTCAAGTCCCTGACACTGTTGATTGCCATCTGAAAGCTGAGTTCAGCATCGGATCACCAGTCCTCCTCTCCTGGTATTAACATAGTGAGCTAACCCGGCCTCCCTTGACATTATGCTTCATTAAATCTTTCTTTCCAAATGCTTTCCCTCTAAAACCCTTATTTCCTCATAAATAAGTACCACTGCATTATTAATCTATTGCAAAGGTGCATTCGTATCTTGTAGCTTTGACTGACATGCGACTGTGAAAAGCAATTTCTCCCTTGAGTAGAGGCAGATGCTTCCTTTACCCCCATACACACCTGGTCACAGAGGATGATTCAATGTCCACCTGGACCCCAGGACCCCATTCGGATCTTTACTCCTTTTAGCTAAAACACCAGCCAGTGTCTGCCAGCCCCCGGACTCTGCTTCGGGAAAATGATTCCCACAGTTTTGCAATGAAAAACAAACTGTATTTGGTACCTTTGGGCTTCCTTTTCACAACTGCTTTAATTAGGGGAGGACAGCAGCTCCAAGAACAATCAGGGTGTGGGTGGACCAGAGGCAGGACACTGGACTAAAGCAAAACAATCAGAGACGCCAAGCAAATTCCCTCTCTGGATAATTTGAATGACTCGGAGAAATGATTGGGAACCCAAAGGCGAAAAAGGCAATTTAAGATGCCCTATCCTTGGAAATCCCTGCCTTTATGAATAAGGAAATCAAAAAGAAATTGGTAAGGTTTGAAAATTATCCTTTTGTCTTACTGTCAACACAGGAGCTGTGGGACAATGAAAGAAAAATGAAGCTAGACAGATTGATTAAGGTGGAGAAAGGGCTGCCTGTGGGAAAAAAAATGCTTGAGATTTTGGAAGATTTGCAAGACAGATACGGAGAGAGGGAGAGAGAGAAGACCTTGAATGCAAAGCTGAGCGGAAACAAAAACGGAGCAGAGGTACGTGCAGGTGTAGCTACTCTACAAGACAGTATTAAGAAAGGATGAGTCGATTTAGTAGATGTTAAAATCAGAAATTGAAACTGGGCCCCCAAAGAAATTTATCAAGACAGAGAGATAAAAATCTCATTAATAACCTGGAATTACTCCTCAGAGATCACCCCAATGCAGGAAACGATGGAGAGTCATTCTCTTAAGGCAGCTCAAAATGAGAGCTCTCAGGAAATCACTCCTTGAAGACAAGATACCTATTCCAAGTGGTTGCATAATATTTGGGCTGATCTGAGAGGTATAGAAAAAAAAATACCAGTAGGGAATTATCAAAGCAATCATTTACAAGCTAGAAATGCTATATATGGAGACATCGTTCTTTGCCTAATTGAATATATCCTAGGAATGTGTGGAGTCAGGGTGATAAAGTCATAGAGAATAGACATAATTTTTAAAGGTGATTAGTATGGCCCGTGTTAGATTGAGCTTAGCCCTGATTGGATCTCAGTCTAGTGGCCACTGTACTTACAGGGTGTTGCTTCTACGTGTATATTGGTACATACAAAATGGTATCAAAACTAATGCTGTATATGTGGGAACTGATCTATATTCCAGGAAGGAAAACAGCACAAAGGCGGTGGGGGGAATAGAGCAGAGGACAAATAGAGCAAGTCTGTTACGTCTGTCTTCTTCCAAAGCCTGTTTGGATTCCTACCCAATCGTATCCACAAACATCGCTCCGCCAGAACTGGGTCTGAGAGGTAAGTAGGTTTTAGAAAAATCAGGGTTCTACTAATAACTAAGATGGGGGTCATGGATATTGTGCTAGGGTAGAAATTCTGTGAATAATTAATGTTTTCAAGCAAAGTTAGGACTCCTTAACTCTAAATCTGTCACCAAGAAGGATCACACAAGACGGTTCAGAAAACTATGTGAGCTAAAGAAATTTCGGGGCCGGAAGACAAAGAAAGAAAATGATGAGACACTCAGATCTCGCAAAAAAATGTCAATCCTATGCGAGGTCAAAAAGTAGGTTTAGGTGTCTCCAAACCAGCTGAGCTTTCCCCAGAAAAGTAAGGACTCGAGTGGGGAAAGAGGCCATTGGAGACATAGGGGACATGATCTCACTATTGCAAAAGTATGTCCAAAAACACTTCTCAAACCCCAAAACAGGAAGGAAAATTAAGTAAACATGGGCATCTTACAGAGTGGATAGCTGAGTTATTGGTAATTATCCGGCTCAAGGGGCATGAGTTTCATATCCATCAAGAGCAGCTCTCTTCAGGTAATGTGCTGAGGGTGATTGTCCAATGGGGGGACTGGGGAAACCCTGCTTTGGATGCAGAAAGCAATTATACTGCAAGAGTCCACGGCTGCAGGAAGCTTTCCTGAAATGGAGTAAACATGGCTTCCAACCAAGATGGGCAGAAGACGGTGGGGCTTGTTACTGTGTATCTTCCACAGCCAGTGTGGCACCAGGGCACTGGCTCCTTGATGTTCAGAGAGAAATTAGAAATTGAGATATTTTGAATGTGCTACATGAGAATACAGTCTGAAGAATGGGCTTACTGCCACTGCACATTTTGAACTCCCCTAGATAGCAGGATTATTTTAATGCTGCACACTGAGAGAGAAGGCTTTCTCTCCAAGATAGGGAGAATTTTAACAGTGCCATAATTATTTCCATGGTGAGAGACTTCTCCCCTACTAAATTTTAGTTCAAGTCTCGAAGGCTAGACCCCCCTGGGGTAGAATGAATGGCAACCTGGTGAGCCTGAAACAGAAGACTTGCCTTGATTTTATCTCTCCCCTTTTACTCGGATATCATTAAGTCCTAGGAGAGAGTCATGTGGATCTAGTTTAATTGTATTTTGGGAACCTTCCTTTTGTTTGGGGTAACTCCGAGGGGGTCTGAGGATTGGTTTATTGTCTTCATTTTGTGAGTATGTGGCTTAGTGCAAAGCTATTCCTTTGTTCCCAATGTACACTTTAGACTTTTTATAAATAGGAGCACATGAGAAACTTGGCGGGAGTAATCCAATCTCAGAGGCACAGCAAAGTGACATCCTTTCCAGTAAGAGACAGACAGGCATCTACTCAGGCATCTGATTTAGAGTTCTGCTCTCTGGCTCAAGATTAGCCACATTAAAAATAACGGTGTTGGCAATGATGATTTCTGGACTTTTCACTTGAAGATTTTGGATATTCTTTGAACTTAATATTTCAACGTTTATTTATTTTTGGGACAGAGAGAGACAGAGCATGAACGGGGGAGGGGCAGAGAGAGAGGGAGACACAGAATCGGAAACAGGCTCCAGGCTCTGAGCCATCAGCCCAGAGCCCGACGCGGGGCTCGAACTCACAGACCGCGAGATCGTGACCTGGCTGAAGTCGGACGCTTAACCGACTGCGCCACCCAGGCGCCCCTGAACTTAATATTTAAAAAGAAGATTATTTTATGTTGACATCCACCTGAGAATTTTGAGCTTTGATTTCTGTGGCCTTAGGTTTGTAAGATCTTCTTCTTGATATTTTAGTTTTTCCTCATGTGATAATGAGGGGGTGTTGGTAATTAAATTGGGGATATCTCTACAATGCTGACGACTGATTAGGATGTTTTTATGCTGTCGTTTGATGTAAGAGCATAACATATGGTTAAGTTATCCCAGGCAATGTGGCTGGACATACTTTGAGGATAAGAGAAAAGAGAATAAGAAATACTTTTCTCGGGTGCCTGGGTGGCTCAGTCGGTTAAACAGCTGACTCTTGATTTCGGCTCAGGTCGTGGTCTCACGGTCCATGAGATTGAGCCCTGCATCAGACTTTGCGCTGACAGCATGGAGCCTTCTTGGAATTCTCTCTCCCCCTCTCTCTCTCTGCCCCTCCTCCACACACACACACACACACTCTCTCACGTGCTCTCTCTCTCTCTCTCTCTCAAAATAAATAAACTTTAAAAAAAAGAAAAAAGAAAAAAAATGCTTTTCTGCCCTAGGAAACAGCAGGATCTTCACTTAAATATATGGAACTAACCCATTTCAGACCCCCTGTGGGGGGAAAGCTAAACTCCTGGGAGCAGAAGGAAACCCAAATAGCAGTGGTAGGTGTTTGGGGAAGGGAGTCAGGACAGATGAGTGGAACAGCATTCACAGAGTGGGACTTGCCTCTTCTGGGAGGGGTATCTACATGGCCAGTGGAATACAGATCTGAGAGTTAAATGCAATTATTTAAGAAAACAAAATGCTGGAATGTAATGGGGAGAATTTCTAGTTTTCTGAACTCATTTTCCTATTTCCATTTTTCTATTCCCAGAAGACTAACACACCTGGTCTTATTCCCCACCTCTTACTCTTTCCCCTTTTCTGGAGGAATAAATTATATATTGGGGCAGGGGATTTAAAAGAAATACGTGGGCATGACTAGTACAGCCTGTAGTTCCTTGAATAGTAAACCCCCTCCTAAATTCATGTCTATCCAGAATCTAAGAATGTGACATTTTTTTTTTTTTAGAAATAGAATTGTTGCAGTTATAATCAAGTTAAGATGAGGTCATAAGGGATTAATGTGGGTCCTAACTCCAATGACTAGTGTCCTTATAAGAAGAAGACAGGAGAGGCAGTGTGGCTTAGTTGGTTGAGCATCTGATTCTTGATTTAGGCTCAGGGCACAATCTCATTGTTGAACCCCGTGTTGGGCTGGACTCTTCGCTGGGCATGTAGCCTGCTTAGGATTCTCTATCTCTCTCCCTCTCCCCTGCCCCAATTTCTGCTTGTGCATGCTCTCTCTCTCTCTCTCTCTCTCTAGAAGATGAAGAAGAACAAGGATAGAGGACACACAGAGACAACAGTGAAGAAGGCCATATAAAGATGGAGACACAGCTTGGAGTGATGGCATCTACAAGCCAAGGATTGCTGGGGCCACCAGGGAAGAGAAGGCAAGAAAGGATCCTTCTTTAGAGTCTTCAGAGGGAGTGTGGCCCTTCCAACAAATAGGTTTCAGTCTTGTAGCTTTCAGGACTGTGAGGGAATAAGTATTTCTTGTGTTAAGCCACTGAGTTTATGCTAATTTGTTACAGCAACCCTAGGGAACAGCTCGATCATCTTGCTGTTTTCCATCAAGGTTTGTCTACAAGAGTCACGCCTTCTAGTCTGCTCTCTGCCATGGGGTCATCCAATCATGTTGGTGATGAGTGTTGGGTCTGTCTAAAGCAGGAATATAATGTTAACGAGCCCCTTAAATTGGAAATCAAAAGTATAACCTCTACTTTCACAGTGACAAAGCCAATATTCTGATCATCTGTAGGATCCACATTTATCTCAGGTGACTCAATACGGGAAGGAATTAAGCATAAAATAGACAACATACATTCATCACATACCGTATTATATACAGTATATATTGACTATGCTGTTTGTTGTCCTAAAAGCCAACACATCACAATATACAACAAAATTCTCAACGTTGATACATGCTACAATGTCTTCTTTTCTCCTAAACTTTCAAATTAGATGACCCCTATGTTAGTCGTATTGGGCTGGAACAAGTTACCAGAGACCGGGTGGCTTAGACAGCAGGCATTTATTTTCTCACATCTCTGGAGTCTGGAAGTCCAAGATCAAGGTGCCCTCATGTTTGGTTTCAGGCATTTCTTCCTGGCTGGTAGATGGCCATCATCTCCTTTTATCCTCACATGGCCTCTTCTCTTTGATATCTTCCTTTTCTTATTAGGATACCAGTCTCTTGGATCAGGGCTTCACCCTTATGATCTCATTGAACTGAGCTGCCCCTTTAAAAGCCTTGTCTCAAAATGCAGTCACATTGGGTGCTAAGATTTCAACAGGTAAATCTGGGGGGAACACAATTCCATCTATAATAACCCCATTGATTTTGACCTTCTAAAATCTTTGTCTCCAAGCTCACAGGATTTTCAAGGACACAAAAATTATCTTATTTACCCATGAAATTCCCTCAAACCTCTTAGTGACTTTCTCCTCAAGCCTCCCTACTCACTCCTGGTAGGGAGGCAACTCTTTCTTTTCTTTTATGTTCCTTATAAGCTGAAGTCATTACTTGTGCCTTAACAACCTGTGTTGTTTATAACTTGCCCTGGACCATCTCTGCAGCTTAAAATCCTGAATTTACCTGTCTTCTGTGTACATTAAAAACATCAAATCTCTTCTTTGGGGCTCCTGTGTGGCTCCATTGGTTCAGTGCCTGGCTCTTGGTTTTGGCTCTGGTAACTATCTCACGGTTCGTGAGTTCAAGCCCCACGTCAGGGTCCATGGTGACAGCATGGAGCCTGCTTGGGATTCTCTCTCTCCTCTCCCTCTGCCCCTCTCCTCCTCGTGTTCTCTCTCTCAAAATGAATCAATAAACTTAAAAATAATCAAATCACTTCTAGTTTAAAAAGTATGTTTTATTGTTTTTTTTTTTTCTTGCATCTAAGCATTTTCATTATTTTCTTCTTTCAGAGAATATTCTCGCCCTCTTCACTTTTCCATGAGTGTGCATAACTCTATTCAGTACAATTTTCAATAAGTTCTATAACATACTACCCTTGCAAGACTTCATTAGTATTCACCATAATTAGTTTAACTTTAATTTACTAGAGGATCAATAATTAATTTCCAAAAATATAATGAATAATTAGCATTTAAGGGGCGCCTAGGTGGCTCAGTCAGTTGAGCATCCGACTTCGGCTCAGGTCATGATCTTACAGTTTGTGGGTTCGAGCCCCGCATCAGGCTGTGTGCTGACAGCTTGCTCAGAGCCTGCAGCCTGCTTCAGATTCTGTGTCTCCTTCTCTCTCTCTGCCCCTCCCCGGCTCATGCTCTGTCTCTCTGTCTCTCAAAAATAAATAAATGTTTAAAAAAATTTTTTTAAATTAGCATTTAATATATGAAAAACATTTAATGAGAATAACAAGGATTCCAATATAAACTATTTTCATAACAAAATGGGTATGTTTTCTAATAAAACTGAATCAAAAACATGGATGGACCTAGCAGGTATTATGCTAAGTGAAATAAGTCAGTCAGAGCAAGGCAGATACCGTATGATTTCACTCATATGTGGAATCTAAAGGACAAAACATCTGAAGATCCAAACAAACCAAAAGCAGAAACAGACCCACAGACAGAGAACAAACTGATGGCTGACAGATGGGAGAGGGGCAGGGGATGGGCAAAATGGGAGAAAGGGAGAGGGAGGTGCGGACTTCCAGTTATGGAATGGAACAAGTCATGGGAAAGAAAGCACAGCCTGGGGAATTGTCATCATGTTGTAGGGTGACAGACGGTAGCTACCTTTGAGGGGAGTATAGGATAACAGAGAGTTGTCAATCACTGGATTGTCCACCGGAAACTAATGTAATGTGTGCCAACTGCACTCAAAATGTCTTTTAAAAAACTGAAAAGTATTACCTAAAAGAAAACCTGTAGTTTAACTACTTTCTCATCATAATTTGTGTTTCTGGGGGCCCTGGGTGGCTCAGGGGGTCAAGCGTC
Organism: Leopardus geoffroyi; assembly: GCF_018350155.1. Lineage (NCBI taxonomy): Eukaryota > Metazoa > Chordata > Mammalia > Carnivora > Felidae > Leopardus > Leopardus geoffroyi. The sequence continues at coordinate 6,595,207 of NC_059332.1, read as the reverse complement.
CGATTTCAGCTCAGGTCATGATCTCTCAGTCCGTGGGTTCGAGCCCCGCATCCAGCTCTGAGCTGCTTCAGATTCTGTCTCCCTCTCTCTCTCTCTCTCTCTCTGCCCTTCCCCCCTCCCGCTCTCTTTCTCTGTCTCTCTCGAAAATAAATAAACATTAAAAAAATAAAAAAGTAATAATAATTGTGTGTCTGTTCTCTCTGTATAACAAGTGGGACTATAGCACATGCCCTTCCAATGTTGGTGAATTTGTGAGGAAAAATAGGAAATGAATGAATGGATGAGGGAATAAATAGTAAAAAAGAAGGTGTAGCGACAGTTCTGAGGTTCTCAGTTCTACCAGCAGGAATGATTCCATTCTGCCTCCTTCCTTGGGGAGTGCAAAGAAACTATCATGACATGACAGACCACGCATTGTTTGCTTGTAAACGTACGTGGTAAATTCTCTACTGTGGTGTTACGTTTTCCTCTCTCTGCTTCTCTATTTTTATTGAGTGGTGAAGTGGCTGTCCTGCCTTCAGACAGAGAACAAGCTGGAGAGACTCTCTTGAAAAGCACAATTAAGCTGTATGTAGATCATATCATACTACTCGAAAATATAAATATGCATGTAAATAAATATATTTTACCTACATAAAACATTTGTAAGTAGAAATACATGATGCTATTACAAGCCTATTGTGTTCTTAAATGAGTACATTGTACTATTCACATCAAATGTTACATTTGACCTTGCATTTCGTTTTACTTGGTCTTTTCAACCGGAAGCATAAACGTGGCCTTCTCATTTATGCAGTTCTTTTTTTTTTAATGTGTATTTATTTTTGAGAGAAACAGACAGAGAGAGAGAGACAGCAAGAAAGGCAGAGAAAGAGCAGGGGAAGGGAAACACAGAATCCACGGCAGGCTGTCTGCACAGAGCCTGACATGGGGCTCGAACTCATGGACCATGAGATCATGACCCAAGCTGAAGTCAGACGCTTAACTGACTGAACCACCCAGCCACCTCTCGTTTATGCAGTTCTGAATAAAACATTCCTGAATGGTAAAATAACTCACCAGGAATGGTTCTGCCTCTACTATAGCTGTATTATAGCTGTATTATCACACTGTATTATAATCACTGATTCATCTGGTTTCCCCTTCTTAACACAAAGAGGACCTCTAGCTCTGTGTTTATAATTTAGCATCGTGTCTTTTTTTTTTCTTAGCTCTTATTTAAATTCTAGTTAGTTAACCTACAGTGTAATATTAGTTTCAGAGGTACAATTTAGTAACTGAACACTTCCATACAATACCCAGTGCCCATCATGACAAATGCATTCCTCTGTCCCCATTACCTTTTTTAACCCATCCCCCCACCTACCTCCCCTTTGGCCGCCATCACTTTGTTCTCTACGGTTAAGAATCTGTTTCTAGGTTTGCCTCTCTCTCTTTTTCCCTTTGCTTATGTTGTTTCTTAAATTCCACATAGGAGTGAAATCATGTGGTATTTGTCTTTCTCTGATTTAGTTCACTTAGCATAATACACTGTAACTCCATCCATGTCTTTGCAACAGGCAAAATTTTATTCTTTTTTTGTGGCTGAGTAATATTCCATTGTATATAAACCACATCTTCTTTATCCATTCATTAGTCAACGGACATTTGGGCTCTTTCCATACTTTGGCTATTGTTGATAACGCTGCTGTAAATATCAAGGTGCATGTACCCCTTCGAATTAGCATGTTTGTACCCTTTGGGTAAATACCCAGTAGTTAGCATTATGTCTTAAAATTTACAACAAAGTGGGCGTTGGATAAAAACTTTATAAGTTTTAGTGGAAGAAAAAACATGAACTAATATCTTAGCAACTTTATTTCCAAATATCTTGATTGCTTCCAGACCTGTTGATATTAAACAGCATTAAAATTTTGAAATGGAACCTGATATTCCTCTCTACTTTCCACCATCTCTTCAAAATTTAAATACTACTAGTGACACACAATGACACAGTCACAGTTTCAATGACACTTAGAGGCAACATCCGTTTATATGGCTCGGCAAATTCTACCTCGTATTTACTAAGAGTATACAGTAAGAGGAGTCAAACCCAACTGAATGAATATCATGAAGAGGGCTACAAAAGTTGGTGTCTCAGTAATGCTATTGTTGTCTATTTGCTTTGACCTAAGAAGGTTTCATTTATGAGAGACAAATGGGGAAGGTTAAAATGAAAATGATACCTACACAGATACTTCTATTTAAAGCAAAGAAGTCACTGCTTATAAACTTCATGGGATATAATTGAGGAGAAACAATCTCTGCAAAGGAAATCCATTGCTAAAATGGACATATAGTTAAATATAAGTACTACCTGCTAAAGGGAGGGGCCATCATGAGCCTGTGCCAGATTTATTCTTACTAATGCTTATAACCAACAAGGATGGACTGCCAGGTGACCTAACCAGGAGTGACGGGTCTGTGTCACTAAGTGAAGGCCCAGAAATGTGCACTAAGAGAATGACTGGGATAATGAGATAAGTAAATTGGAGATCTGAAAGCAGGATAATTTTATTAGGGCTGGAATAGAATAGTTACATAGGATGTCAAAATGAAAAATATTAGCCGACCAGGGGCGAATTAAGTAGGAAAACCCAGGACATAAGGACGTCAGAATTGTTGATCAACAACCACACATAAAGGATTTAAGGGGATTTCTACGAAAGATGGCTGAAAATAGTACGAAATGGTGGCTAATTGTAAGAACTGAAACTCAGTAGTCAGGCCTTAAATTTCTATTTCAATGGTAAGCTTTGGAATTCTAAGCAAGTTATTTATAGCTTGGTTTCATCTTTGCAATGGAGTAAATTATAAATCTGTAATAATAGTTACATTTATTGAGATTGAGATTAAGTGAGATAACATATGTAAAACACTTAGCATAGTGCCTGGTACATATAAACGGTCAATAAATAACATAGAAGCATATACACGTTACTATTATTATTAGCATACAGTTTTAAATCAGGGAGCTACTTGGACACCAGTTTGTCATATATTAAAAAAAAAAATAGGAGAAAATGATTTTATTTTTTCTGTGCCTTAGAAAGCTACCCAGTAAGATTCTGTGTGAAATTGACAGAGAGGCCAAGTAGAACATTGAGAATTTTAAAATGAATTAAAATCTTGGCTCCAATGTAACAATCTATCAGGTTATAATGAAAAGGCTGTGTTCTGTAGTTCACCAGTTGAAATATAACCTGTGCTCCTGCGACCTCAATGTGTGTTAAATTGTACTCTATAAATCGTGGGTCACATGTTCTGTAGAACGGTTCAAAAAAATTAAGTGAAATAGAATAAAGCCGAATGCCATATGCTTTGGTTTTAAATTCTCTAAACTCTTCTAGCTGCACAAGTGCAAGATAATCCTATCTGTTAGCCACATACCAGTTATATTCCATTCTCTCAGACCCATCATTGTTTCAAGGATAAACATTACCTAATTACCAGGCAACCTGGTAGTTTTTGTTGCTAAGAAAATTTTTTATAGTAAGTCTTGACTTACAAAAATATGAATAGGGGTGACCGTGGTCAGGTTTAAATAATATGGAGATTCTTCTGGGTTATATCCACCACTTCTAGGTCCTGAAGAAGCATCACGAATATTCAGTCTTTTCTTAATCAGCAGATTAACGTTCATGCCAACACCAAATAAAAAGTGGCCACTGATTCTCTCTGTTGTTTTGCCTTGAGTCTTTAGAGCGACCCGACTCCCCTTCAACTTTCTGATCTATTCCTGATGTTTCTGGGTTCTGAACTTGTGACTTCCTTTACAATCACAGTTGTGTTTGTGCCAAGATTTGATCTCAGCATCATTGCCAGCGGTGTCCCGTTATGTCCTTGACAAGAGATGGATTTCTTCTTTGTCTCCACCGCCATGAGTTATTCTTTATAAATAACCCAAGTAGTCCAGCCAGGATTTGAGACTTTATCCCTCACCACCCATCCCCGAAGATAGATATGCATGTCATTTTCAGAGGAACCAGATCATGGGGCAGTCCCCAAGTTGGAGGCAATTTCTGTATAGAACTTCTAACTTCAAACTTGAGCCCACATGTATCATACTGATGAAGATGTTGTAAAGACCCCTTTTAATACTCTTTCATTAGTTTGGTAAAATCCCCACACTTCCGTTCTCACCAGAAGCTCCAAAGCCCCTTTTACTCCTCAAATGAATACATAATCAAGAGTTAAGTTACTTCTTTATTCAAGCTGCAACCTAAAATTCCCTTCCCTGTCATATATGGACAGAAAGATGTGTAGGATTCAGTAAGTATGTCTCCAGTGGCTTGTCTGTTTCTAGACCACAGGGAAGTGTGCCCTCTTACTACATCCTCAATCTTTTCTTGGTAGAGTCATATTTAGATCTCTTGACTCTATATCCATGAAACTTCGTACAATTTTTTTCCCTGAGAATTTGTGTGAGAGGCCAAAGTTAAGTGTGGGAAATCAAGTTATGTCTCAGATCAGGCGATAGTGTCAATATCATCCTCATGACATCCCTGGATTATTTGATTTTATACCTTCCGCCAAAGCTGCCGGTTCCCTCCAGATTCCAGCCAGGCGATTCTTCCAGGCTCTGCTTGTACTTATAACTGTAATTTCCCTAGTTTATAATTAGTTTTCCACATTCACTGGGGAAGAAACGATGGAGGAGAGGGAAGGGAATGGCCATAATGCTTCAATTCTAAAACATGATCAATTAGAAGAAAGTGAGATGAACATCGCTGATTTAGTATTGGCTTGGCGGGGGGGCAGAAACCTTATAAAACACATCACAGATGTTTTAAAGGTGCAAAACATCTTAGGATGGAAAGAATGTAATACCTGTAGATTTTTTATTATCTTCTACTGGGTCAGGCAGTGTATGAGGCACATTTTAGGTGCATTAATTCACTTATTCTTCTCAATAGTCCCCACCTGCATTCGATTTTATCCATTTTGCAAAATGAGGAAACTGAATGACTTTATACCTAATGAGCTGGGGCTCAAGGTTTCTGATGTAGTCAGTCAAAGAAAGGCCTATGTTCTTTCATTTCAAGCGCCAAGCTCATGAGTGCTCTCCTGGAGGTATGGTGGATGAAACATTCTGCCTACTAGCCTCAAGGAGCATTGGAAGGGACAGGGGTTTCAATGACTTCGGACAAGCCAGCTGTCTTCTCCAACAACCTCTAAGCAACTCGTTCCCAAGGTCTTATATTTTCATTGCCTGAAATAATTGTAATCCTCAAAATTTGAATCTACAGTCCTACTCAAACCACATTTTGTTTACTGCTCATGTTTCCTTCATCTTCCTACTCACTTTCCTGATCTCCCAGCCCTTGAAACCCCCTCTTTTCTTCCCACTGATGGATCCCATGTGTATCCTCACTTTCTTTTCTACCGAACTTGAATTAGCTGGCCCATCTTCGCATGTGCTCCTTCACCAGCAAACTTTCTCCCTTAGCCCCGTGTCCCTCTGTCCTCCCAACTCAATCCCCAATTTAGAATTGATCTAATCAATTCTCTGTCAAGCACTGTGTTCAGAAAATCATGCGATCATTCAGACCGTTTCTATCCGTCACTTGTGGTTGCTGTCCACCGACCTACCTAAGCCTCCAGCACTGCTGAAAATGTGTTTTCTACTCTTGCTGGTTACCTCATCTTGCTTGTCCCATAGTGGCTTTTCCGAACTCTCCTTAGTTTCACTAGCTCCTTATTCCAAGCCTGTGTTGTTTTTAGTAGATGATCTTGTTTCCTACTTTCCAGATAAGGCAGAAGAGTGAAGCCCCTTCTTTTCAAAACTCCTCCTCCTCTATGGACTCATGCCAGTTGCCCCCAATATCTAGAGGAGTCACTTGAAGCCTTTCAAGACTTGGCTTATATGCCATTTTTTCCCCTCAATTCCAACTGCTTTATTTAATTAAAAATATCTCCTTCCTCTGCTGGTTTGGTGTTCCTGGTTCTTCTTAAAGCAATCACTTTCTAAAATATTGCCTAATTTATTTACAGTGTCTATTATTATTGCTCACCGCCCCCAGTACAATGTAATCTCCACTAGGAGCTTCATCTATTTTGAACACCGATGTATTCTAAGCATCTGAGACGGTACCTGACTCATGGGAGGTGCCAATAGATATTTGCTGAATGAATGAAGAAACGTGCAGAAGTATTTTGGTTGCCTGCTTTCTTCCTTGTCCTTCTGGAGGAAGAGGTTATATAATCCACCTTCAGGTAAAAATGGTTATGAAACTGTTATTCCAGCAGAGATTGGGAAGATGGTGTAATTTTCTTCTTTACATCTGAATTATGATGCTAAGGTTGCATTCTTGATGCCCAGTCTGAGAAAGCTTTCCTTGTGACCCCTTCCACCTAACTAGTTCAAGGGCCGGGAATGCATTTGCTGACCCCCTCACCTCTGACTATCCCTCAATAAATCTGGGCAGAACACATACCTCTGCTCTACTCTATCTCTGTCACTAAATACATTCCCCCAAACAACTGGCCTCCAGGTTGACCCAAAGGCACCGAATTCTGCTGTATTTCATTTTTGTTTGATAGCTTTGGCCAGGGTTTTTTCATTGCAGTTGAATTCTGTGCAGACGATAGTCTACCAGAGACATCATTGACAGCAGCAAGTACATTTCTTTTTGGAACACAAGTCAAACTTGAGTCACAGTCCCCAGTGAATAGGAACAGTCCAGTGTAGAGCAGTAATATAATCCACTATCCCCTTTGGCTAAAAACTGTTTGCCTGGCATCCACAACCTACTGAAAAAAACAATGCAAACCTGCTGTTTACCAATTTCCTGGGATAAAATCTGATTCTGAGAAATACTTTATCAGATAGATAATACTTCTGAATGCTGAATTCCCAGGCTTTAGCGAAGAAAGCATTCTTAGAAGGCCCATTGCATTTACCCTGAGGGTCTAAGTCCCACATAACAAGTACATCTTTTCTTAATGTTTGAAAATGCTATTGTTGCCTGCCTTCTCATTCTCCTTTTGATGGACAATAGCAATTCCTCTCTCTCTCTCTCTCTCTCTCTCTCTCACACACACACACACACACACACACACAAAACTCACAATGGTTTCGTTCAATTTACTCTTGGAGCTGTCTTTAATTCTTCCTTTGATTCTTACTCTTACCTGGGGTTGGCTTCATTTTGTTGATGTTAAATCATCTTTTTGATTAAGTAAAGTACTGTGTTAGACATGTGATTGTGTTTTTTTGGGGAGGGGGATATTAATACATTGTTTTAAGAAAAGAATTATGAATACAATCTGCAATCTGTATTTCATCGGCAACGATGTTTGACGGGAATGACTGCCATCCACATGCCTGCTATGGGGATGGGGGATTAAAGCAGTTTGTAGCTAAGGAAATTAGGTATGGAATTGTGTCCTCCTGTGTTTTCATTTAAAGAGGCTTTGTAGCTCTTATTTTCCTCTTTAAATAAACTATTGGATTAGAGATCTCGCTTCACTTAGGCTGTGACAAGGCCAGACAAGCAGTCAGCCTCCAAATTACAAATGAATCTTGTCACTAAAATGTGTTTGTTATCTGCCTTTGGTCCTGTGAATACCTAATAGATTTTTATGCAGAAATGACATTCCTATGCCAGTTAACATAAGCCTCCTGTCATGATATTTCTTAGGTGAGAAAGCAGTGGCCATGGCCAGTCACTGTGTTTTGCTCTTTTATATCTCTTGTCTTTCCATTTCTCTCTTTGGTTTTCACCATGCTTTCCCTCTGACCTTTCTGAGGCATTTCGTCCTTCCATTCTTCCTGCTTACTCTCAGTCTCTTAGCCTTCTGGTGTGGCTTCCATGCCATCCCTACCAAATATCAACCCACTTGTCCGTAACTACACACTCACCAGCAATGTCAGCCTCTTGGCCTTCTACGACAAATATCTATCAAGGTGCTACTCCCCTGCCATCTAATATGATACATTTATGGTTTGAGTCTTCACCTGGATATGCTACAATGTTTGATAATCCTCTTCCAAATTTTCACAATATCTTTTGGTTCTTTTGCTTCATTCCCACCCACTCTTTCACTCTCTCCAGGAAATGTGTTCCTTATAGAGAAATTGGAAACCACAGGACATGCATTCCTTAAACTTGCCACTAATGTAAATATTTCTCCTTATCTTCTTCCCATCTCTTTAAAAGGACCTGTTGTTCCTCCTCTAACCAAGTTCAATCCTTCCACCTATGCTTTTGCACTTTTCTTCAGCCTTCTTAGACATTTTTCTCCATCACTAATGATTATAGTGATGAAAATTATAATTTTCAACCACTTATTCTCCATTGGATCCTTTTTAAATATGTATTTGAAAATATTCTGTGTAGGGGCACCTGGGTGGCTCAGTCAGTTAAGCACCAACTCTTGATTTTGGCTCAGGTCAAGATATGGTTCGTGGATTTGAGCCCCGGGCTGGGCTCTGTGCTGGCAGTATAGAGCCTACTTGGGATCCTCTCTCTCCTTCTCTCTCTGCACTCCACCCCCCCTCTCAAAAAAATAATAATTTTTTAACAAATAAAGGATTCTGTGTATAAAAAAGAAATAGTAACAATCCATAAATGTTTCCTCTTATTTTCTCCATTTTTGTTCATCTCAACTAAGCTTCTAAAAGATTGGTCCAGTGCTAGAAGAATTTCACATGAAGCCAAGTTCTGGGATAAGCCCATGGTGATAGGTTGACAGGAAGCAAATGGAACAGGATGAGAAAGGAAAAGAAATAGAGAGGCTATGATGTTAGATGGATGCCAAAGTCAAGTTTGAAGTCGAACTTTGAAGCCAAAATAAAGGCCCAACTTAACTGGGAGAAAACACTATGGTCAGGCACTAAAATATTAGTAAAATATTAATAAATGAACAGGAGACATCAGAAAGTCCATGGATGAGTTATGAGATGGGAAAAGAGGGGTTGGTATGAGCCTCCATGGAGCAGGAGTTTTACTCCATGGAGAAGGAAAAGCAGTATAGATTCTAGAATGGAAGTCAGAGAAATGCCAAGGTAATTCCCAGATATGAAGTCCATGAGATGTTCGAGAAAAAATAGAATCCAATTGAAAGGGTTGCAGGAAAAATAGCTTTGCATGGCAAAATCCACTTCCAGTTAAGATTGGGAAGAGTGGGGATGTTGAGGAAACAACTCACAAATGAGTGAAAAATTGGCTACAAGATCAGGGTCTTCTGAAGGCAGATGGAGGGCGAGTACTGAGCAGTGTACATTAACTGAGGATGTATTCTGTCAGTGAGTAGAAAGGCTCAGATCTCAGGCAATGAGCAAGGAGAGCAGACCTGAGTAATGGCAGATTAAACTGGCCACAAACTGCCGAGATTTGCTGTAAGAATTTCTTTTTCACTTGGGAAAGACTAGCTATGGCTTAAGTTATGATCATTCTGAAGGAAGGGATACTCACTGAGGAACTTCTGACTTGAGTGCACTCTACTAGCTCTGATGACAGGCTCTGGGTGTGTGGTTCCTACACTGAGGCCCCCTCCGTTGAGGTGTGTGTGCTGAAGGGTTAAGGTGGAGATCTAATGCTCAGAGGCTGAGTCATAGAAGCTAAGAGAAGATCCTCATTAATCCACGCTTCATAAATCCACAGGAGCCACCAACTACCAGAATCTCCATTAAGAGTACTCAGTCTTGTTCTAATTGACATGCCCCACAGTGGCCTGCATTACCCAGGGTTCTACTCAGAAATCTAAGAGTTATGATTGCTGTACAATTATCGAAGTGCTCGTCACCCCTTCACCTTCTTTCTTTTCCCCAGTAGATACATATTTTTGTTTAAAATACAGCCATTTCATGAGCATGACTTGAATTTGTTCCTGATGCATTCATGGATGGAAAACAGAATTCGGCCAGCCTCGTTTCTGGGTTTGATGTGCTTTCCAGACTTGTTGGGGTTAGCTGGAAGTAATCTTACCCCGTATAGTGTTTAGATGTTTAAAAGTGCTTTGCTGCACATACAGAGCGGCTTTTAACTGCAGCTAATCAGAAATAAGCAAAGAGACAGATTTAGAGTTGGAAAGACAGGGAATATAAAGGAAAGAGCTCTGCTTAGTGAACCTGAATATAAAAATAAAGAGAAACCAGGATGCCTGGTAGGGGTTGCCATGCCTCCCATCTCCAGTTTTCATTTAGATATTGTACATCAGGTAGACGAAGTTATTCATACCAAATCTGCTATAAAACATATTCCAATCTCTCTCATCTGCAGATTACGTTCATGCAGATGTTATGTGTCTTAAGATGGAAAGGCTTCCAAAAGAGGAAAGTGGTTTTCTTCACGTCAAATGTAATAAACCCAAACCAGGTAAGTCAGCTTTGCAGCCTGGAATCCTATTTGTTTGCATTAGGTTGGCTTTTGTCATTGATCTTTCACCAGTAATATCAGACTATACATCCATTCTGATGATGTATAAATGGAAAATTCTCAGTATAAGATCACATGGGAACCTCTACAAGATCATGCTTTTTCTCTTATTTTTTCCTGCTGCGATTTTGGAAGGCTCTACTTTTCTCCTGTTAAAATGATTAGTGTTTTAAGTGAATGAGATCACTTACTGAAATAAAAGTCCAGCCAAGCCATATTCTCATATCGTGATCTCATACAGGCTCAGCCTCAAGAGAGGCCCCCTGAGAGATTTTGCAAAGTTGTTCATCCAATTGTTGTATGCAGCCTGTGTTCAAAAAGGAAACACGGTTGACAAAATCTAGTAAAAAGGGCCCCTGGATGCCAAAAACAATATAAACGCATGTATGCCTTAATACAGGCTGCTATCTTGCAAAAATAATCTTCCTCTGTTGTAAAGCTCGTGGTGCATAAAACACCTGAATACTTATGTAATTCTCACTTTCTGCATCGTGAAAGACCCAAGACTCTGAGGTCTCTGTAGCCATGTGCCCACAAACAGACCGTGGGACATCTGGAAATCCTGAGACCCCCTCCCAGCATCGCTTGGCTTCAGAACTTTTAAACTTGCTGTTCCTCTGACACGTATATCTTTCGATTTTCCAATTGCTATCCACTCCCAGCTAGAGGCTGTTCTTGAACATGTCTTAGGTTCTAAGTCATTCCAAAATGATTATGAAAACATGAGATAAAATACAGTAATAATTGTTGGCTTACCTGCAGGATTAATCTAGAAAACACTACAAAGTAGTGCCTGCCACCTCACTGAGCTCTCTCTAGGTCCTCCCCCATTCCTTCCCATTAGAGTCTTTTTCTTCCCTCTCTAAATTCTCTCACCACCCATTCTGCGTACGTCTCGCTTACTCCCTCAAAATCTTCTAAACAAAATGCATTTCATTTTGCCTACAAATCTATCTTATTTTTGTATTCAGGTAAATTTTACAGAAAGTGAAACGCCTACAAATCTGTCTTTTGTTTTTCATTTAACAAATATTTATTCAATGCTTAGTTGGGCAGTGTTGTGAGCCAGGACCTGGTCATGCATTGACCAGGAACCACGGGTTTAACTTCCAGACTAAAGCCTGAGCCCGAGGAACAGACCCCATCTCACCATCTTTATTTCTGATACTTCTCAGGCATTATATATATATATTTTAATTTTAAATTCCAGTGTAACTAACATACAGAGCTATATGTGTTTCAGGTGTACAACATAGTGATTCAACAGTTCCATACAACACCCTGTGTTCATCACTTCTTTTTTTTTTTATATTGGAGCAAACTTTACATGAAGTGAAATGCATGGAGTGAAATTAAGTGTATAATTTGATAAGCTTAATAAATCAACACACGCTTGTCCCATCTGTATCAAGGCAGAGACCACTCCTAACATCCAAGAAAGTTGCTTGATGTTTCTGCTATCAATTCTACCCTCTGTAGGCAACCATTGTTTTGATTTCTAGTGTCATAGACAAATTTTGCTTGCTTTTGGACTCCTAACAAAAGGGAATCCTAGAGTGTATCCTCATTTCTTCCAGATCCTCTCAACTCACATGATTTTGAGATTCATCCGTGTTGTTACATGCACACCAGGAGAGGATTCTTTATAAGCTGTAAGTCCACCTTGATATGAATATCCCATGATTTATTTATTATTTTTCCATTGATGACTATTTGGTTTGTTTCCAGTTTTTGATATGATGAATAAAACTGCTATGAAAAAAGTCTCGTAGAAGTCTTTTGGGGGACACGTTTTCATTTCTGTTGGGAAAATACTTAGCAGTGAAATTGATGGATATGTTTAACTTTCTAAGAACCTGCAAAATAGTTTTTCAAACTGGTTGTGCCATTTTTTTTAATTTAATTTTTTATTTTTTAAAATTTACATCCAAATTAGATAGCATATAGTGAAACAATGATTTCAGGAGTAGATACCTTAATGCCCCTTACCCATTTAGCCCATCCCCCCTTCCACAACCCCTCTGGTAACCCTCAGTTTGTTCTCCATATTTATGAGTCTCTTCTGTTTTGTCCCCCTCCCTGTTTTTATATTATTTTTGTTTCCCTTCCCTTATGTTCATCTGTTTTGTCTCTTAAAGCCCTCATTTGAGTGAAGTCATATGATTTTTGTCTTTCTCTGACTGACTAATTTCACTTAGCATAATACCCTCCAGTTCCATCCACGTAGTTACAAATGGCAAGATTTCATTCTTTTTGATTGCCGAGTAATACTCCGTTGTATACATATACCACATCTTCTTTATCCATTCAGCCATCGACAGACATTTGAGCTCTTTCCATACTTTGGCTATTGTTGATAGTGCTGCTATAAACATTGGGGTGCATGTGTCCCTTTGAAACAGCACACCTGTATTCCATGGATAAATGCCTAGTAGTGTAATTGCTGGGTCGTAGGGTTGTTCTATTTTTAGTTTTTTGAGGAACTTCCATACTGTTTTCCAGAGTGGCTGCACCAGCTTGCATTCCCACCAACAATGCAAATGAGATCCTCTTACTTCACATCCTCATCAACATCCGTTGTTGCCTGAGTTGTTAATGTTAGTCATTCTGACAGGTGTCAGGTGGTATCTCATCGTGGTTTTGATTTGTATTTCCCTGATGATGAGTGATGTTGAGCATTTTTTCATGTGTCAGTTGGCCATCTGGATGTCTTCTTTGGAGAAGTGTCTATTCATGTCTTTTCCCATTTCTTCACTGGATTATTTGTTTTTTGGGTGTTGAGTCTGATAAGTTCTTTATAGATTTTGGATCCTAACCCTTTATCTGATATGTCATTTGCAAATATCTTCTCCCATTCTGTCGGTTGCCTTTTAGTTTTGCTGATTGTTTCCTTCGCTGTGCAGAAGCTTTTTATTTTGATGAGGTCCCAGTAGTTCATTTTTGCTTTTGTTTCCCTTGCCTCTGGAGGTGTGTTGAGTAAGAAGTTGCTGCAGCCAAGATCAAAGGTTTTTGCCTGCTTTTTCCTAGAGGATTTTGATGTCTTCCTGTCTTACATTGAGGTCTTTCATCCATTTTGAGTTTATTTTTGTGTCTGGTGTAAGAAAATGTTCCAGGTTCATTCTTCTGCATGCCACTGTCCAGTTTTCCCAGCACCACTTGCTGAAGAGACTGTCTTTATTCCATTAGATATTCTTTCCTGCTTTGTCAAAGATTAGTTGGCCATAGCTTTGTGGGTCCATTTCTGGGTTCTCTATTCTGTTCCATTGATCTGTCTGTTCTTGTGCCAGTACCACACTGTCTTGATGATTCAGCTTTGTATTATAGCTTGAAGTCTCAGATGGTGATGACTCCTGCTTTGGTTTTCTTTTTCAAGATTGCTTTGGCTATTCAGGGTCTTTTCTGGTTCCATACCATTTTTGTGCAACTATCTATGAGATTTCTAGTTCTTCCAGACCCTGACCAATATTTTGTCTTTTTTAATATAGCTGTTCTAGTGGATGTGAAATGTATCATATTCTGACTTTAATTCACCTGATAATGAATGATATTGAGAATACTTCATGTATTTATTGGCTATTCATGTACTTCTATGACTGCTTTTTGCCCATATTTGTTGGGAAAAAGGTATTCTTTGCCCCTTCTATTGATGTGTTGGCGTTATTTTCTGGGTACAAGCTCTTTATTAAATATTTGTATTTCAAATATATTGTTTCATTTTATGACTGGTCTTTTTAACTTTTTAATAGTGTCTTTTGATGAATAGAAATTTTTATTTTGCATTAAGTTCAACTTTCCAGTATTTTATTTTATGCTCAATTTTCATGTCCTCTCTAAGAAAACTTTGCCCACTACAAGGTCATTAAGATATTCTTTGATGTTTTCTTTTAGATATTTTATACTTTCAGCTTTTACATTTCTATAATACACTCCAAATTAATTTTTGTGTGCTATCTGATAAAAATGCCAAATTTATTTTTTTAGTGAATCACTTTAATTTAGTTTTTACAGAGCAATTAAAAACCTGTATTTTTCTCATTGAATTGATTTCAGTGCCTTTGTTAAAAAATCAACTGACATATACTCCGGGGACTAATATTAAGTTCTACATTTTGTTTCACTGGTGTTTTTGTTTATTTCTACACCAACACCATAGTCTTTTGATAACTAGCCTGATAGCATGTCTTGAAATGAGACACCACGAATCCTTCAATAACATTCTTGTTCAAAATTCCTTTTGCTATTCCAAATCTTTGGCTTTTTCATATAAATGTGTATAATTAACCTGTCAATTTTTATGAAAAAGGCAGTTGGCATTTGAGTTGGATTGCATTAAATTTATAGATCAATTTGGGGGCAATTCACACTTTGAAAATGTGTCAGCAAATGCTTTTTGTAAAGAACTAAAGAGTAAATATTTTAGGCTTTGTAAGTGGGCCATACTGTTGCAGCATCTGTTGTAAGAAATCAACTCTGCCATTGTGGGATGAAGGCAGTCAAAGAAAATACACAAATAAATGGCCATGGCTGTGCTTAAACACAATTTTACCAAAATTGGGCTGGGGAGCCTGTGGGCTGTGGTTTGCCTTGCATTTAAAAAATTGAGTCTCCTGAATCTATGGACATAGTACATCTCACCATTTATTTAGGTATTATTTATTTATTCACTGCAGAGACTTGTGGCTTTCATTAAGGTCTTGCCTATCTTTTTTTTTTTTTTTTAATTTTTTTTTTTCAACGTTTATTTATTTTTGGGACAGAGAGAGACAGAGCATGAATGGGGGAGGGGCAGAGAGAGAGGGAGACACAGAATTGGAAACAGGCTCCAGGCTCTGAGCCATCAGCCCAGAGCCCGACGCGGGGCTCGAACTCACGGACCGCGAGATCGTGACCTGGCTGAAGTCGGACGCTTAACCGACTGCGCCACCCAGGCGCCCCTTGCCTATCTTTTTTAATTTATTCCTTGTCTCCTTATTTCTGATGTTATGGAAGTGGGATATTAAGATTTCATTTTCCAATATTTGCTGCTGCTCTAGAGAAATACAATTGATCTTAGTATATTGAGCTCATATCCTCGGAACTTGCTAAATAAACTGAATTTAGCAATTATTTTGAAGATACCATATGACAATCCGTGAAAACAACTGTGTTGTCTGTGGAGAAAGATACTTTCATGTTTCCTTTCCTATCGTTACACGATTGATCATCTCTTTCCCTCCCATTGGACTGGCTGTGATTTCTAATAATAAATACATCCCAGCATTGTTCTTGACAGTAAGGGGGAAATACCTGATGTTTTATCATTAATTTTAATTTTAGCACTAGGTGTATGTAAATGCACTTTATCATATTGAAGTTTACTTCTATTCTTGGATTGCTGAGAATAATTATAAGATATTGAATAACGTCAACATTTTTCCTATATCTATTGAGATGTTCATATGAAATTTATCTTTTATTCTATTAATATGGTGAAATGCAGTTATATTTGAGTCATTTTATTAAGGTACAAATGATATATAATACACCACACATATTAAATTGGGCAGTTTTGCTACATTTTGATATATGAATACACCTGTGAAACCATTGCCACAATCAAGATAATGAACATGTCCAACACAACCACTTATTTAAATTTTCTCTCTTAGCAATGTTCTATAGTTTTCAGTGCTATAGGTCTTAAACATCTTCTGTCAGACTTATAGCTGAGTGTTTCATATCTTCCTTGTTATTTTAAGTGATTTTCATTTCTGTTATAATCCTTATGTCTAGTACTATATGAAAATACATGTGATAATGTTTACATTCATCTTATATTCTGTAAACTTGCTAAACTCATATATTAGTTCTAGAAGCATTTTTGTAGATTCTCTAAGTTTTTATGTAGATTATTAGGTCACCTGAATAAGAACTGTTTTACTTTGTCCTTTCCAATCTGCATACCTTTTCTTTTTACTGCCTGCAACGCACTGGCTGGAGCTTCTAATGTTAAATAGAAGTGGTGAGAGAGGACATCCTTGCTTCATTTCTGATCTTCGAAGAAAGACTTTTGGTATTTCACCACCTGAGTGTAAAGTCAACTGTAGGTGTTTTGGGGATGAAGAACTAACCTATTTTTCTCAATTTAATTAGTTAATGTTTTAATCAGAAGTAATATTGGCTCTTTAAATAACTTTTTAGGATCTATTGAGATGATTATATGGTTATTCCTATTTGGTTATTAATGTGGTGATTTGCACTGATTGCTTTTCAAATGTAGAATCAACTTTGCCTTCCTGGGACAAATCCAACACTGTTATGACATGGTAAGCTTTTTATATATTATTGAATTACATGTGCTAAAATTCCATTTGTTTGATTCCTTGTTTATAAGTTACTTTTTAAAAATAGATTTGCTTTCTTGTAATGTCTTTGGATTTGGTACCAGATTAATCTTGGATCATGGAATGAATTAGGAATAATTCTCTCTTCTCCAATATTCTAAAATAGTTGTGAAGAATTTGTATTATTTTCTCCTGAAAAACATTTCTTTTTAATTTCACCAATAAAGTCATCTGTGCTTGCAGATTTCTCTGTGGAAAGGTTTTTAACTACAAGTTTGATAATTTTTATATATCTAAGGTGGTACAGATTATCTATATATTGTAGTGAGAGCTCTGGTAGTTTGTGTCTTTGAAGGAATGAATTTATCCATTTTCATCTAAGTTGTCTAAAATATTGGCCTAGAATTGTTCATAATATTCTCTTATTATCCTTTTAATCCGTGGGATCTGTAATGATGCCACTTCTATTACAGATAATATTGTTAATTTTTGTCAAATCCTTTTTATCCCTGATCAGACTGACTGGAGGCCAGTCGACTGTATTGATCTTCTCAACAACGCCCCTTTGATTCTGTCAATTTTCTCCTTTTATTTTTTTTATTTCAGCTATTTTCCTTTTATAATTACTGTTTCCTTTCTTCTGCTTACTTTTTGTTTTATTTGCTCAATTTCCCCTCTTGATTCTAAAGTTAGAAGCTGATATCACTGATAAATCTTATTCTTTCCTTACATGGGCATTGAGAACTATAGTTTCTCGCCCTCATTCCAATTTTTTTATATGGTATACTTTTATTTTCACTTGGTTTAAAAACAAACTATCTTTATTTTTTAATTTGACCCATGGGTTATCTAGAAGTATGTGCTTTGGTTTTCAAATATTTGGGAATAATTCCTAATCTAATTTCAGTGTGGGCTGTAAAAATTTCTTTACTAATCCAAATTTTTTGAAATTTATTGTGACTGGTTTTATGACACAGAATATGGTTTATGTTGGTAAATATTTTATGTGCATGTGAAAAAAGCGAGTGTGTATCCTGCTGTTGTGTGCATTGTTCTATAATTGTCTATTAGGCCAACTTGATTATCTTCACATGCTTTCTGGGTTTGTTGTTGTTGTTGTTGTTGTTGTCATTGTAATTATTGGAGACACAAGGGCTTAAATCTCAGACTCCAATTATGGATTTGTCTATTTTTCCTTGTACTTTTCTCATTTTCTGCTTCTTATATTTGGATTACTGCTGTTAATGTATACATATTCAGGATTGTTATGTCCTCTTGATATGACTCCATTATAATCATAAAACTGTGTTTATTATTACTCATATGTTTTGCTCTGAAATCTACGTTGTCTGATGTTATTTAATATAGCCTTTCCAGTATTATTTGGGACAAAATTGGGCCAGAGTATCTTATTTGGTACTTTATATTAACCATTGATATCTTTATATTTAAAATAGTTTTCTTGTAGACACCTCATAGTCAGGTCTTGTTTTCTGTATCTAGTTTGACAGTCTCCTCCATTAATTATGATGTATAGATCAAATAATTTAACACAATAATTGATATAGCTAGCTGAATTTAAATCTTGCATCATGGTATTTGCTTTTTATTTGATCTATTGTCCTTTTTTTACTTCTTAAATTTTTTTTCTGTTATTTTGGAATGAATATTAATTATGATTTAATTTTTTCTCCTTTTCTGGCTTAGTAGCTATGACTATAATTTGTTTTATTTTAGTGTTTGCTCTAGGGTTTATATTGTACATCTTTAATTTATCATAGTCAACCTTAAAGTGATCTTTTGCCACTTCACACATAATAGGAAAATGATAGAATATTTAAAATTCTCCTCTCCTAAAACTTGTGTTTTTTTAATCATACATTGTACTTATTCATGTATTACCAACTCAATAATTTATAATTATTGCTTTTCAGACCCACAATACAACAAATGAAACATGTTCTTAAAGTAGAACAACAATGATACCAAATGGAAATATGAATATACACACAAAAAGATTAAAAGTCATGAAAATGGTGAATAAAATGATAAATAGAAGAAGAAATTTTCCTCACTTGTAGATATTTTTTTTAATTTTTTTAATGTTTGTTTATTTTTGAGAGACAGAGACAGCACGAGCAGGGGAAGGGCAGAGAGAGGGAGACACAGAATCTGAAGCAGGCTCCAGGTTCTGAGCTGTCAGCACAGAGCCCAATTTGTGGCTTGAATTCACAAACCATGAGATCATGATCTGAGCCGAGTCGGAAGCTTAACTGACTCAGTCACCCAGGTGTCCCTCCTCACTTTTAGATATCTTTAAAAGACCATGGACAGTTTCAAAGAAAACAACTATATGTGAAAACAATCACACATTTACAATAATATGGGTAAGTGGAAATATTCCAATTTAAGGCAAGCATACTATATGTAAAGTAGCATTATATTATTCAAATACTGATCACAAAAAATTAAAGATTCATATTGTAAATTCTAGAACAATCAGAAACATAAAAATACAGGAATATAACTAAAGAAAAAAGAAAAAGAGGAACAATATGCAGATAGGTACATAGGAAACATTCAGCAAGAAGGAATATTTAAAGGGGGCATAATGATAATTACTTTAAGGGTCAATAATATAAATAATGCAAATAGAAATCAGATTGTGTATATTAAAAAAAAGCAAATACTTGATATACCTTAACTGCAAAAGGACATATATATTACATGGGATTAAGTGGGATATTTATACTCATAAAGAAATTAATACTCAAGAAGACATAATAATTTTAAATGGATATGCACCTAATAACAGAGCTTCAAAAAAAACTATATTTATCGTTAGTTATCAACATTTAGCTCACAGTAACTAATAGAAAAATTTGACAAAAAAACTGTAAAAATATAGAAGACTTGAGCAACACTATTGATGAAATTGATATAATTGATGTCCTATCAGTAGCTCAAGATAAATTATTAAATGGACACAGATATTGGCAATTATAGACATATTTTGGATGACAAGTCTCAACAACTTTAAAATATTTGAAAACATAAATCATATATGTTTTGAGCAAAACAGAATTAAAGTAGAAATCAGTAACAGAAAAATATCTGGAAAACCCCCGAATATTTGGAAATTAAGCAATTCACTTCTGAATAAATGCATTTTTGGAGAAAGTACACACATTATATCTAATTGGATCATAGAATTAAATGTAAGAACTGAAACTATAAAATTTATAAACGTTATCTTCGGAAAAATCTTCGCAAACCTACATAGAGTAATATTAATTCACGCAGAGAGAAGACTAACCATAAAAGAAAAAAAAATTGATAAATTGGACTTTGTTGAACTTAAAACTATTAAAAGATAAGTCACAGACTGGAATAAAATAGTGGCAAAACATATATCTGATAAAGGACTCCTATCCAGAATATATAAAGAACACTTATAAATCAATAAGAAAGGAAAAATATATTTAAAAAGCCAAAGATTTGAACAGACATTTCTCAAAAAAATAAAATAAAATAAAATAAAATGACCAATAAACACATGAAAAGATGACCAGAATCTTTAGGAAAATGCAAATTAAACCCACAATAAGATACCACTACATACCTATTGGAATAGCTAAAATAAAAAAGCCTGATCACATCAAGATTGTAGAGCAGTAAGAACCATTTTATAGTGCTGATAGGAATCCAGAATGTATAAATCACTTTGGAAACACTTTGATAGTCCCTTATAAAGTTATACATATTGCTCTAGGATTCAACCATCCCATTCTTAGTCATTTACCCCAAGAAATGAAACATATGTTTACATAAAGACTTGGGGTCTAATTTTCATAGGAGCTTTATTCACAGTAGTCAGAAAGTGGAAACAACCCACATGGCCATCATCTGGTGAATGAATATACAAATCATGGTATGCACATACGATAAAACACTATTCAGCAATAAAAAAAGACACTAGCTGTTGATGCTATCAACTGAGTGGATGCATCTTGAAAGCATTATGTTAAGAGAAAGAAGCCAGAGACAAGAGATTATACAGTCAATGATTCTATTCAATGAAATTCTAGAAAATGTAAAACTATAGTGACAGAAAGTAGATATGTTTGCAAGTGCCAGAGGGTGGGAGTAGCACAGTGATTCCAAAGGGGCCCAGGTTACCTTTTGGGGTGATGGAAATATTCTATGTCGTTACTCTGGTGTTGGCTACTTGATTATATGCATTTGTCCAAACACATTCCCTTGTATTGTTAAGATTGGTGAATTTTATAATATATAAATAATGCTGTTTAAACATCAATAATGCTGTTTAAAAACAATACAGCTCCAAAACTATAGACGACATATCCCAAACAATACAAAGAATACAGAAAAGAGAATTTCTGTGGAGTAGAACCAAAACCTGAATCATCTCTCCAGAGATTAATGATTTAGAATGGCCTCAAGAAGTACCTATTTTAAAGGGATGTGCGTATTAATAAAGGGATGTGCATATTCATAAAAGATCTCTATTTGATATTCACATAAGGGTGTGTGTGTGGGGGGGTGCTTGCGTGTGTGTATGTTTGCGTGTGTGCGTATGCGGATGTTTGAGGGTGTGGGACCATTGATGGAGACTGAGATATCAAGGGAGCCAACGGAGAGATGAACTGGACCCCTGCCCTAGAAGGAACAGTGCCAAGAGGCTGGCCAAGAAGAGGCTCTTGGGAAGGCTGGCCAGGTTTGCAACATCTCTTTGAAAGCTCTTTGCTTATAAGTGCTTGTTTGCAAACATTAATCCATCTCTCCAGGTAGCATTCCCTATGTGTAAGCACCTTTCCTCAGCAACGAAGGAGGTGCAGATTTGCTGCTAATATGCAAAGTATTTCATTTAGTAAAGTCTTTCAGTAGGCTCATTTGAAGCTCTCCTACTGCTATGTTAATAGATTGGATCTATATGTTGTTTCCTAACAGTTGCTGTTTGCACTAAACACAATCAAATGGCAACATACCTCTAAAGTAAACAAAGAAGGTTTTATTTATTCTGTTGGGGTTTTCTCCAAACAAAATTAATCTTACCACTATTTCTTGGGTCAAGTTATTTTCTCCCAAACTGCTTGGAGGCTTTCTGAGAATATCTGAGGTCCTTGTTTTCCCTCGTAGCAGGCAGGAAATTATCATTGGAGGGACAATAACACAGACAGGACTTTGTCTCCATGCTTTACCTTATAGCAGTCACCCTTGCTCCATCATTCAGTCGGTCCCTTCCCTTCCTTGCTCCTGAAAACAATGGGTCGCCCTTACTGTACTTCAAAACCCTGGATCTGGAGGATAAACAAAAGTGGGGAAGGTGTGGTAATGAAATTGTAGAGCTTGTTTGGGGAATGTTTGTTGATTTTCCCAGTGAACTGTTACCTGCTCAGCTGGGTTCGTTTGCCAGATCCTTCACAGAGGAAAGAGGTGCGAGGGTTTAAGAATTGTTGAAAGCAGTTGATGGAAACTGACTGATGATAGTCTGCTAGTCTGATTCTTTTCCATTCCACATGGGAAAACAGGGTGCAGAAGGGGCTTTGCGTGGCAACCTAGTGTTTGTACATATTTGCCTGTCATTTTATTTCTATTTCCCACAAATACTTGCTGATTTCTCCAGGTGAGACTATGTTCTCCATCAACATCTATTCTCGTCCACCAACAAAGTGAGCAACTGAACAATAAAAACAAAAACATCCCTTCATGGTAAGCAAGTGTGAATTGGTCTTTTAATTTATGAACCAATGTATTTCACATGTAGTTGAATCGAGTTGACTGCATCAGAGAGGATTTGAGTGGGATATGCTGAGATTTATACTAAGTGACAGCATTCATCTGAATGTGCCTAATTACCTTCACATAGCTATTTTATTCAGCCACTTTCTTGTCCCCATTGATGTGCATGCAAAATAATAATAAATAATAAAAACAAAATCACAACCTTTATCGTGGTATAAACATGATTAACATGAATATTTATTTCTCTTCAAAAACCTAGCCGGTCTTACATGTCAGGTGGGGGGTTCTTGCTCTATTCAAACTCACAATGTCATTTGAAATCTCCTAAAAGTCTCCAGGCTAAGCTATCAGTATTTGGGAGAAAAAAAAAATTACCTGATGATGCAATCATAGGATGGATGTGGGAAACAAAGGCAGAAGGGAAATGGCAGATAAAATGAAATTTCTGTATAACCTGCAGCCCATTGACAAATACTTGAGGCCAATACAGAGTATAACATTTCTCCAGGAAATCCCTATTGTCTTAATGTTAATCCTTTGCTAGAGGGGAAAACAACCTTAGCTTGACAATAGGTAGACCTCCAGTATCCTGTGAGTCTTCTTTAGCATATGGAAATACCTTTGGAACTTCCTGTTGACTTTACCTCCCCAGCTCCCAAATACGGAATCAGTATCCCCTCATGGTCCCCAGAGCAGCTTTTTGTGCCCCTGGGTCCTGTTCCTGTGCTTTAATAAAATCACTTTTTTGCAGCGAAGACATCTGAAGAATTCTTCCTTGGCCGTTGGCTCCGGACCATCACCACTCTAAAACTCTATCAGGATTACTGAATTTTATAGTAGTTAGGGACCATCAAGAACAAGTCAACCCCAGGAAACTGAAATTTACAGAACTCGCATGGATTTGCCCTTGAACATGTAGCTTGTGTCAGACAGAGCTGGGATAAAATTCTCTAAAACTTTTAGTCTCAGTGTGGCGCCTGTCCCACTGCACTAACAGTGCAGGAAAATGTGGCAATAAAAACACTGGCTATGTGTATTGATAAAATGGAAATGTGTGTGTGTGTGTGTGTGTGTGTGTACTATACCTATATAGTAGATGGAAAAGAATTCCCTACTATAGGTAGTCAGAGAGGTTTGTGACAAGCAACCTGTTTCCAACCCAACCACAGATGCCTCACACACCCATCAGTAGAGAAGAAGACCAAGTCAGACTTAGTCACAACATGATTTACCTCTGATCATCCACTGGTTTTTCATTCCACCCCAAATTCTGTCTTTTGGTTCCAATTGATAAGGGGGCATAAGGCGAACTGAAGGCAAAGTATGAGCTAGCACTGCCCTCCACCCCCAGGTGGGATATGTGTGATGTTCTTCAGACACTGCTGGCTGCCCAAGAACGAAGGAAAGGAAAGGAAACAAATGGTCAATTGATAGAGATCACAGTCATCTGGGACAAGGGTCTCCACCAGTTTGTAAATATCTTCATAAATTACAAGAAAAAGGCAATCTTATCAGTAGCCTAATCTCCAAAAACCCATAGACTCAAGTTTCCTGGAGCCCTTAGTATCACCCTCCCCTCCATAGGTGTGGGAACAAAGGCAAGAAGTAAATAGCAGGCAAAATTAAATTTCTTTATAACCTGCATCCCATTGACAAATACTTGAGGCAAATACAGAGTAGAAAGTTTCTCCAGGAACCCCCTACCATCCTAATGTTAATGTCTTACTAGAGTAAAAACAACCTTAGCTTGACAATAGCAAGGCCTCCGGTATCTTAAAAAGTTCTATTTAGCACATCAAAGTCCTTCTGGAGGCCTCTCTTTTGTCTTTACCTCCCCAACTCCCATAGTATATAACCAGTCACTCCTCACCAACCCTGTGCAGCTCTTCCTGCCCTGGGGTTCTGTCCCCACATAATCACCTTTTTGCACGCAAAGATGTCTTCAGGAATTCTTTCTTGGCCATCAGCTCTGAACCCCACCATCATACCCAAACCTCATCACAATGGCTTTTCATCTTCCCAGTCTTCTGTCATCTTGTCACAATCTATAGAATTCAAAAGAATCTGGTTCCAAATTCAACAAATGCTGCTGGCACACATAGAACATAAGCTGCCTCTTGCAAGGTGCTGGCTGGTCAGCACTGAGCCAACCAGAGATTACCCGTGCCCTTGTGTTGCTTACAGTCAAACTCAAAAGAGTCCTGGGTGACTTTTAAGTAAGTTTTTAACTTTTAACTTTTAAGTAAGTTTTCCAAAGATGTTGCTTGAAGAAGCCCACAGGCTCAGGCAGCTCAGGGGTATGAATCTTGAGAGCCATGACATCTGTATTGGTCTGGCTAGGATTGCCTATCAGAATACCCTCGATTGTGTGGCTTTAACACAGAAATGCATTTCCCATAGCCCGAGACCAAGGTGTCAACATCGTCCGTTTCCAAAGAAGGCTCTCTTCCTGGCTTGCAGACAGCTTGTAGACAGCTACTCCAATGGCGTTTCTTGGGTACACATGCACAGAGTGAATGAGAAGAGTGAGCAAGCCTCTTTTTTTGAAGTACTCCTACCAAACCCTACCCTCAGGACCTCTTCGAATTCCCTAATTACCTTCCAAAGGCCCCATCTCCAAAGCCCATCACATTGGGGGTTAGCAATTCAAATATAAATGGGGGGAAGGGAGCATAAATCGGTCCATTGGAGCATGTTTAGTACCTCCACTCATTGTCCCATTGACCCTCATTGTCTTAGAATCTGGGGATCCTCTTGCTTGTGCTTCAACCTGTGACAGAATTAGAATCTCAGACAACTTAAACCTGCTCCCTGAGAGGATGGATTTTTTTTTTAATGTTTATTTATTTTTGAAGGAGAGAGAGACAGAGCATGAGCAGGGGAGGGGCAGAGAGGGAGGGAGACAGAATCCCAAGCAGGCTTTAGGCTCTGAGCCGTCAGCACAGAGCCCAATGCGGGGCTCGAACTCACAGGCCATGAGATCATGACCTGAGCCGAAGTCAGACGCTCAACCGACTGAGCCACCCAGGTGTCCCTAAATGCCTTTTTAAATGAAATAATAACTACCTTAAAAAATAGTCATGAATCATTTAGCTTAGGGTAGAAGTAACTATTACGCGACATTAATGGCTCCCCCACCACCGATGTGACGTCTTCATTTGAGAATTCTAAACAATGAATCTTCTAAAGGGATGGGTGGGGAGAACTGTGAACTCCAAGAGCATTTTGCATTTCACAGAAACATCTAAAATCTCTGCCAATGTATTCTCCCTTTCATATGTTCTGAATCAGTCCAGAGTAAATACATTCAAAATAAAAAGGGGAATGATACCTTGCTATTTTATAGCTATCACCCAGGCCTTTCCCTGTCTTGAAAATAGCAGTTAAAATCTTTTTCTCAGAATTGAATCTTTGCATGTTTCGTGCAACTTCAGACACACACACACACACACACACAGTATAAAGGTATTCTGAGTGTTTAGGTGCAAGAGTTGGCAGAGTGATGTAAGCATTTTTGACCATTACACATTTCAGATTTTTCTCTTCCATTACCTTGGACTTTTTGAGGTATAGTTGATATAAAAAAACGAAACCCAAAAAACCCTGGACACATTTAATTTACATAACCTGGTGAGTGCAGAGATACGTATACACCCATGGAACTATCACAACAATCAAGGTGATAAACATTCATCACCCCCAAAAGTCTTCCCTTCCACTTTCATAGTGTCTCTCTGTGTGTAAGAATACGTAACATGAGACCTACCTCCTTAACAAATATTTAAGTGTACTATATTGGATTATCAGCCATAGGCACTACGTTCTACAGAAGATAGCTAATACTGGTTCATCTTGTGTAACGGAAACTTGTCTAGAGTGTTGTAAAACACATTCTTACTTGTAGATAAAAACAAACAAAAGTCTTGGCTTCTTTATATTGAGACATCACATATTGTGAGGCAAAAAGAGACTATGTTACCGGTCTCCAAGCTCTTTCTGGCTCAAGATCTGTATTCATGCTGGCACTTGACCCTTCACTCTGACTTTTTATCCTGCCCCCTAATCCCAATCATACAGTTTATTTAGGTCAATGCCACCTCTGTATTCTCTATTATCTCACTCAGAGAGCAGTTTTCACAATTTGGTGTTTCCTTTTTGGCCGATTCCGATATAAAATCTTTATTCCCTTTGCACCGTAAGCATTACTTTTGGCACATAGCAGGTGCTCAAACGTTTATTTGCTAGATTTATGAATTCACTGCATTGATAGGCAATCGGGACAGATGCATAGGGCATAGGTTAGGAGACTTATATGCATTTTTGCTTAGTTTTGTGGATTTTTTCTCCCCCAGAAATGCAATGCATGAAAGTATGTTAATCCTTCTCACTAAGAACACCTGACAGGATGTCACATTTCAGTATACTTGATAGGTCATGTTTAGTAAAATTAATTTGTTTTTTAATCAGATTTTGATTCTTGCATACCTGCCAGTGTTTATGAGAGAGAGAGAGAGAGAGAGAGAGAGAAGCCAATGGACCTGATATTCCTAAGAGTGTTGTTTTTTTTCTTACATGGGTCTCTATAAAAGGAAATAAATAAATAAAAGGAAGAGATGTGGGTGATTACTGGCTCTTGCAATATGATTTTTCAGGTAACCACCATATAAGAGAGTCAAGGAAATGTTGAACTCTTCCCAATTCCAAAAGACAACAGCTAAATTCAATTGCAAGCCAAACCCTTTGATACAAATGGAAAATATTCTTAAGCATACTGGTTCAAAGTTCAGCTTAATTTGATTCTCGTCCTTACCAAATTATCCTACCTTATTGGATTCAAGCATATAGAAGTGACACAATCTCACCTCAAAGAAAAAAAATGAAAGGAATAAAGTGGAATAGAACTGATTCCAAATAATATCATGGGGTTTTACAGATAAGCACTTAAGCCCTAGAAGGTAGGCAATTATTTCTAGGGAACAAGAAATGTTGTCGATGCCCTTTACAATTAGGATGAACGTATCCCAGTTTGCCTGGCCTGGTGAAATTCTTAATACTGCCTCTTTTCACTTTCAAAAATGTTCTAGTTCAGACAGTAAATTATATGACCACCTTATTTATGATTTAAGAACATCTGCAACTTGGAAATCTAGGAATTCCAAAATGTGTCTAACTAAACAGCAAAACACACCTTCTAGTATTGGTTTTGCCATTTTAAAACATATTCTGGAAGATAACTGTCCTGAAATAACTGTTCAGAATAACAACTTGAATTCTTATTCCCCATATAGGACTGGATGTGGCAAATTCTTTCTGATAATGCATCCTGTGGTAATCATGCTTTGAGAATGTGTGTCAAATCAAATGCAGGGCGTTGAAACACTGATAAGTCACAGGATAACTATGGAAAACACCCTCGACATTTAGAATTTCTTTTTTTAAGTTAAAAAAATGTTTATTTGTTTTTGAAAGAGAGAGCAGGGGAGGGGCAGAGACAGGGGGACAGCGAATCTGAGGATGGGTCTGTGCTGACAGCAGAAAGCCTAATGTGGGGCTCAAACTCATGACCCATGAGATCGTGACCTAAGCGAAAGTCCGAAGCTTAACCAGCTGAGCCCCCCAGGCACCAGACACTTGGAATTTCTGCTCAGTGGACCCGGATTCTGGTCTAGGCTCCACAGTAAACTAACTCTGTGGCCATGGGCCATTCATTTCACTTTTCTAAACACGGATTTCCTGATACGTA
The DNA here is from genome assembly GCF_018350155.1 of Leopardus geoffroyi. Taxonomy (NCBI): domain Eukaryota; kingdom Metazoa; phylum Chordata; class Mammalia; order Carnivora; family Felidae; genus Leopardus; species Leopardus geoffroyi. The sequence continues at coordinate 6,566,954 of NC_059332.1, read as the reverse complement.
AAAAGGGACTAAAAATATTTTCCCTTCCCATTGCACAGAATTAACAGCATCTACGAAGAAAATGCATTGTGCGATTACCATCATTCTACTTCATTTAAGGAAGATTTGCACGAACCTTGCCTGGGAGAATAGACAACTGTGAGGCTCATGAGGTTCAGAATATGACTGGGCTTCCAGAAGTCCTGGCTTACCAGGTGACTTATTTGGGCAACTTACTCAATCTGCTTAATTCTAAGTTTGTTCATCCACAAAATGGGTAGAACCGTATTAACCTTAGGTTCTTTTGTTGCGAGATCACGCGAAACATCTCACAAATAAATATTAGCTTTGGTGCTTCCAAGCCTGTTTCTGTGAAGATAGATGATTTCTTGCAATACAAAGCAGGCAGTAGAACCCCTAGCACTTCTAGAAGCCTGAAATGTGTCTCTACATGGAGGAGACCCAACAAAGTGGTGTGGGTGGGGGTGGGGGCGAATCCAAACTGTTTTAGAAGCCAAGGAGTGACAACCTCCATAGACTCCATGTGGTAGTAGTTTGGGTTCCTTCACTTCTTCTCTGTTTGATAATTGCCTATATATCCGATGGTACCAAATATTCAGTTTGCAGTATGTTTGACTGTGAAGAGAATTTGATATGAAATAGTCACCGAAATGGAGACAGGAGAGTGTTAGTGATTATAGAGCTTCACTCGCTAGATTGAAGCAGATGGAGAGAGACCCAGGGTCTGATTTTCAGAGATTTAGAGTGATTAGGAGAAACATAAAGTAACAGGTGGATTTTCAGCCACATGATATTCAAAAGTTGTCACTGTGGTATAGATTGATAACTGCAGTTGGAAACCCTAATAAAACTCAACCACAGTTACCTGGTTTAGCCTGTTTCTTGGCTTCAAGCACAGAAGCCTCACATTTTTCATGGGCAAGAAGTGATTGCAGATATTCACACATTTCAGAGTAAGGTTAATTATATTTTTTTAATGTTATTTTTTATTGAGAGACAGAGAGACACAGAGCGTGAGCAGAGGAGGGGTAGAAAGAGCAGGAGACATAGAATTTGAAGTAGGCTCCAGGCTCTGAGCTGTCAGCACAGAGCCTGACGCGGGGTTCAAACCCACAAACTGCGAGATCACGACCTGAGCTGAAGTCGGTCGCTTAACCGACTGAGCCACCCACACCCCAGAGTAAGGTTAATTTTAAAATCAAGGAGAGGAGAAGCAAAATATGAAGACTTGTTGCTCCACTGAAATTTTTATAAATATAACTTGTTTTATAGCTTTTTAAAATTTTTTTCTTCCAGTTCTTCATTAAACAAGATTTAAAATATTTTGTGTATTATTTGTTAAACATTGGATCTTTTATCACTTACTTTTTATGATCTGGGACTGGAAAAGAGAAAGATATAGTTAAAGGGAAATAATTCATTTTTTACCTCTCTGGATTGAAAACTGTTATGAATGTATACCTAAATTGACATTTATTAATCAACATTGGCAAATTTTTATAGAGGTGCTTTCACTATTTGCCTTCTTGAGTATTAACTATTATTGATATATTCCCTAAGATGGGCATAAAAATGAGAGCAAACTCAACCTGACAAAAAAAAATAATGGGGGGGGTGGAAATCAGCATAAAACCTTATAAATTGTAAAAAGATTACTAGTAATCAAAATGTCTGACTTTCTCTTTATGCAAATATTATTGAAATTCATGCATATGCAAATAAAGATGCTTCTTCATGACAGAGATTAAAGACATACAGTGCAGTCATTAGTATTCTTTGTATACATTCAAATACAGCAAGATTGATATGCAAGCAAAATGAATTACAATCAGGAATAACACTCTATTATTATCATATCACTCAAAACCCATACCCAAGTACCAAATAGGCAATATAGCATTCAGGGCAATGTGGAATGTGGTAAGGCATTCACAAGGGACACGGATATTTCTCTTCTAGTAAGATGATTTTTATTACTCATGATTTAAAATCTATAGGCAACAAACAAAATAAAACACAATGGAAATTATAAGTATTTATAATTATATTGTATAATTATTTACAAAACAAAAACAGTCTTGCATATATTGCAGACCTTGGGCAAGGCTGATCTTTTTAGGTCTTAGATCCTGAAAATCCATGCTAAACTTTTTACAGAAATTTTCGTTTCAGGAGAAAATTGTAAGTGGTTCCGTCTAGTGTTTTACAAGGAAAAAAACATTCCTACAAAATCCAGATTAGATATTGAATTTGGAAGCTGTTTGGGGGAACCTACTCTTTCGTCAGGGAAATGATGTTTAAAAAAATGTTACACATGTCTACTAAGAAGGATCATTTGCCCCAAAGATTAACATAAAATATAGCTTATAAAAGATGAACATAAAATGCCTTTGAACATTGAGCCACAATATCAATTAGGATAATAATAATTTATAAGTATGAATTAATAGTGTCTTGTTCCCATACTGTTTACTTAAAATTATTATTTGGAAAGAATAAATATGGTATTTCTGAAATCCACTTCCTTTAGAAAGGCATATTGCGGAAAGTAGATTCGTTTAGTTCAGATCCATTGCCAAAGAATTTAAAATGTTCAAGGACTTGAGTTATTGCACCTACTTTTAGGTAGATGATAGATCCATGCCGACCTGAACAATCCCTACTGTACCTCTGACTTGAGATTTGGAAATGTTGGAAGTGCCACATGAAAAGATGGAAGCACATTAAGAATTATGTTCTTCATCCTCAATCCTCTCCTAGGGTTATCAAAAAGAGAGAAGGAAAAAAGTAGCATCCCAAATAAGTAAATAAGTAATACATGAGCTTAGAAGACAGGTAATAAAGACAGGAAGGAGGGAGAACATAGAAGTTTAAATAGAGTGAAATAAACATCTCAAATCAAAAACGTTTGGCTGAGCACCTAGGTCGTTAAATCGCGCACTGTCACTGAAACAATTTCACATTGGGGATTGTCCAGTCTGGTCAATAGGATTGATTATTGCCACTTTTATATTTATATCTATTCAAAAAGTCCATGTATTTCCTTTCCAAATATGAGAAATGATCAGTATTTAACTTCCTACTTGTATCATGATTATGGTGATGATGATGATGGTTGTATAGAGCTATATAATGTACATGAATTATCTTTTTGGTCTTCACAACAATACCAAAAGGGACCAGGGCAGATCTGAACATTAACCTTCTATACCTGAGGAGATAAATGACCCACCAAGGCTACATATCAAGGCCAATATGGCTGAGGTAAGTGACAGGGACCTAGGTAGTGAAGTTCCATACCCAGTACTCCATGGGAAATACCATATAACCACATTCTCACTGCCTCATGCTGAAACAGACACTTCCTCAGTCTTAACATTTGTGTAAAAATAGACAAATTGCTCTTTAGAGTGCTGAATATGTGCTAGCATTTTCTATATTATGTTTCAGTTTTTAATTATCAAAACTGGAGTTAGTTTGCACTTATAAGGCAAGATTCTATTTTTATGTAGACCAATAGTAAATCATTGTTGTGTTTTGTTTTGTTTCATTTAGCACAATAGTGTTGTTTACATTTCACTCTAACAGCAGAAACTACCAGTCACCTCCTTAGTGTCAGATCTGAAATCAGGTTATAAATCTTTACTAAAAGATAAGCCTCATTTTCTTTTTTTCTGGTCAACAATGGCACTCATTGCCTAGCTAATTTACTTTCATTTTGCTTTATGTAATTTAACTTAATTTAATTTTTCCCAGCATTATTAAGATATGATTAACAAACAAAATTGTATATATTTAAAGTTTACAGTGTGATGATTTGATATATGTATACATTGTGAACTGATTATCACATCCAAGTTAATTTAAAAAAATTTTAAAAAAATTTAAAGTAGTTACCACTTTTTTGTTATGAGAATACTTAATATTCACTCTTTTTAGCAAATTTTAAGTATACAATACAACATTATTAACATGGCACAATCCTTTACATTAGATTACCAGAACGTATTCCATCAGTAGATAGAGTTTTATCCACAGTCCAAGAGCTCCAGCATGCCCTTCCTAATGAGCTACCCTCAGGATTTTAGATTGTTTAGACAGCCGCACTATTGTGTGGCTAAACCCTTCTCCAGATACTTTTGAGTATTGACTACTAACACTCATAGTGCAACTTCTGGATATCACCCTCCTCAGACAAGGGCTACCTAGAATGCTACAGCACAGCAGGAATGAGCTTCATGCCCACCAATGACCCTTGCAGATTCTTGTGATTATAATGGGTCCATACAAATTATCCAGAATAATCTCCCTATTTTAAGTTGAATTATCTAAATTCATCAATATGAGTTCTGGTCCCAGATGGTGATGTAAGAGTCTCCTGAATTCACATTCTCCAATGGACAAATATATATACCGAATATATAGCTGCACATGCAGTAATTCCCTCTGCTAGAAATCCAAAAACTAGCTGAGTTACTCTTACAGATAAGACAAATGAGAAATATCTACTTTAAAAAATGGTGCTCAGTGCAGAGGGAGAATACAGAAGCACCCATCTCCCAGTTTTTCCTCATAAGATGTCTACTTGAATACTTCATGCTTCCCAAGTATCTGACTTACATTCGGCATGCATCTAGATGCAAATTGAGATTCTCCCTTTTGGGACATTGCAAGGTCAAGGCACACCCTCATATGCTGGAAGTCACTAAAAACAAAGAAGGCAGCTTGGACAATCATAAAGGTTTAAGAGAAAACCATGAATTTGGGATGAGCTCAATGTTAAACTTCATCTCCTATATGAACCACTCTGTCAAGACTGGAAGAGATAGCTGTGCAGAAGGCAACGAAAAGCCAAGAAACAGAAGAATATGTTTCAAACAAAAGAACAAGATAAAACTCCAGAAATTGGTCTTAATCGAAAGGAGATAAGTGGTTAACTTGATAAATAATTCAAACTAATAGTTATAAAGATGTTCACTGAGGTCACCAACACATGAATAAAGAATAATTTCAACAGAGACAGAAAATACTTCTAAAAATATTTTTTTAAAGAGTAATCACAGAGTTGAAGAATATAGTACCTTTACTGAAAAATTCAATGAAAGTGTTCAACAATAGACTAGGTCAAGCAGAAGAAAGAATCAGCAAACTCAAAGACAGGGCAATGACATTCATCCAGAGGATCCAAAAAGCAAAAAAGAATGAAAATGAGTGAAAGTAACTTAAGGCATTTTATGGGACACCATCAAGTGGACCAATATTCACATTATATGGATCACAGATGAGAAGGGAGAGAAAAAGTGGTAAAAATATTATTCAGAGAAATATTGGCTGAAAACTTATCTAGCCTGGGAAAAGAAACAGATGTCCAAATCCAGGAAGCATAGAAAGTTCAAAATGAGATGAACCAAAGAGACCCACACTGAGACACATTATACTTAAACTGTCAAAACTTAAAAACAGAGAGAAAGCCTGAAAAGCCACAAGAGAAAAACAACTTGTTAGGTACAAAGGAAGCCCCATAAGAAAATCAGCAGATTTTTCCACAGAAACCCTGCAGGCCAGAAGGGAGTGACACAATATATTCAAAGGACAGAAAGGAAAAGACAACAGTGACAAAAACAATCAAGAATATTCTAGCCAGCAAAGCTGTCCTTCAAAATTGAAGAAAAGATAAAGAGTTTTCCAAACAAGAGGCTAAAGGGCTTCATTACCACCAGAAAAGCCTTACAAAAAATGTTACATGGATTTCTTCAAGCTGAAATGAAAGCATATATCTCACTCATAAAGGTAAATGTATACTTTTAAATTAAGAATATTCTTAAAGGAGTAGGTAAATTACTTATAAATGTACTATGAAGGTTAAAATAAAAAAATACTAAAAATAACTAAGCTACAACAATTTCTCAACAGAAAGAAGAGATTAAAAGATGTAAATGGTGACATCGAAGGCATAAAATATGGGAAAGAGGGTAAAAATGTAGAGCTTTCAATGAATTCTTTCAAAATTGTTCATTATCAGCTTAAAATAGACTGTTACAAAAATAAAAATAAAATAGACTGTTGTAAATAAAAGATGACTTGGGGTGCCTGGGTAGCTCAGTCGGTTGAGCAACCAACTTTGGCTCAGGTCATGATCTCACAGTTTGTAAGTTCGAGCCCCACATCGGGCTCTGTGCTGACAGCTCAGAGTCTGAAGCCTGGTTCTGATTCTGTGTCTCCTTCTCTCTCTGCCCCTCCCCCACTCATGGTCTGTCTCTCTCTGTCTCAGAAATAAATAAACATAAAAAATAAAAAAATAAATAAATAAAAGATGACTTATATAAACCTCATGGTAACCATTATTTAAAAACCTATATTAAATACCAAAAGATAAAAAGAAGGAAATCAAATCATACCACTACAGAAAATCATCAAATCAAAAAGGAGGAGAGCAAGCAAGCAAGAAACAAAAGAATCACAGAACAACTGGAAAACAATTAACAAAATAGCAATAGTATGTCCATACCTATCAATAATTACTTTAAATGGAAAGAGACTAAATTCTCCAATCAAAAGATACAAAGGGTTTAATAGACTAAAAGAAAGAAAAACCATATGTTGCCTAGAAGAAACTCATTCAGCTTTAAGGACACACACATTGAAAGTGAATGGATAGAAAAGCATATACCGTGTAAACGGAAACTGGAAGAAAAGAGGGGTAGATATTTATACTTACATCAGACAAAACAGACTTTGAGACAAAGACTATAATAAGAGACAAAGATGGTCATTATACAATGATAAAAGTGTCAATTCATAGGAGGCTATAATATTTGTAAATATTTATGAACCTAACAGAGAGGCACCTCAATATATGAGGCAAATAGAGGGAGACTTGAAGGGGAAAATAGACAACAATACAATGATAGCAGGGGCTTTAATACCCCTCTTTCAACAATAAAAAAAAATCACCGAGACAGAAAATCAATGAGGGAACATTGGATTTAAAACATACTTAGACCAGATAGATTTAACAGACATTTACAGAACTTTCCATCCAAGGTACACACGGGATATTGTCCAGAATAGATCTTTTGTAGACCACAAAACCAGTCAATAAATTTAAGTAGACTGAAATAACATTAAGCATCTTTTCCAAACAAAATGGTATGAAACTAGAAACTAGTTACAAGAACAAAAATGGAATATGTCAGATACGTGAAGATGAAACAACATGCTCCTGAAAAACCAATAAGTCAATGAAGAAATAAAAACAAAAAATGAAATGAAGCCTGAGATACATGAAAATGGAAATGCACCATATCACACTAATGGGATGCAGCACAAGCAGCTTTAAGAGGGAAGATCCTAGCAATAAACACCTACATAAAAGAAAAGGAAAAGATCTCAAATAAATAGCAAATTGTAAACTTCAAGAAACTAGAAACAAACAAGCAAATTTATCACAAACTTAGTAGAATGAAAAAACTAACAAAATTATTAAATAGTTCATAGCAGAAATAAATAAAATAGAGACTAAAAAATGGGGCGCCTGGGTGGCTCAGTCAGTTAAGCATCCGACTTCAGCTCAGGTCATGATCTCACAGTTTGTGAGTTCAAGTCCTGCATGGGGCTCTGTTCTGACAGCTCAAAGCCTGGAGCTGCTTCAGATTCTGTGTCTCCCTCTCTCTCTGCCAATCCCCCACTTGTGCTCTGTGAGGTCTCTCTCTCTCTCTCTCTCTCAAAAATTAATAAGCATTAAAAAAATAGAGAGAGTAAAAAGATGATAGGAAAGACTATTAAAACAAAGGACTGGTTTTTTTAATGTTTTTATTTATTTTTGAGAGAGAGAGAGAAGGAGGCTTCAAACTCTGAGCTGTCAGCATGGAGTCCAGCGCAGATGTGGAAATCACGAGCTGTGAGATCATGACCTGAGCCACAGTCAGATGTTCAACCAACTGAGCCACCCAGGAACCCTGGACAGTTTTTTTTAATTAATAAACAAACAAACTACTAGTTAGACATGCCAAGAAAAAAAAAGAAGTCACTCAAGTAAATAAAATTAGAAATGAAAGGGAAGACATTATAATTGATACCAAAGGAAAACAAAACATCAAAGAGACTACTATAAACAATTATATGCCAACAAACTGGGCAACCTAGAAGAAATGGATAAATTCCTAGAAAAATACACCCTACCAAGACTGGATCATGAAGCAGTGGAAAACCTGAACACAGCAATAGGGAGAATGAATCAGTAATCAAAAACCTCCTAACAAAGAAAGACTTAGCACCAGATGACTTCTTTTGTAAAATCTACCAAACATTTAAGGAAGAATTAATGCCAATCTTTCTCAAACTCTTCCAAAAAATAGAAGCCAGGGGAAACTTCCAAACTCATGCTAGGAGTCAGCATTACTCCAATGGCAAAGCCAGATTTTTATTTGAAAGCTTTTTCTCTAAGACCAGAAATGAAACTCTATTCTCACTACTTTTACTCAACATAGTATTGGAAGTCTTAGCCAGAGTAATAAGGCAAGAAAAAGAAATAAAGGGCATCCAAATTAAAAAGGAAGTAAACTGTCAATATTAGCAGATAGCATGATATTATATATAGAAAACTCCAAAGACTCCACCAAAGTACTGTTACAGGTGATAAACAAATTCAGTAAAGTTTCAGAAAAAAAAAATCAGTCTAAAACATCAATTGCATTTCTATACATCAATAACAAAAAAAATTAAGAAAAGCAATCCCATTTACTATTGCACCAAAAATAACAAAACTTCTAAGAATAAATTTAATGAAGGAAATGAAGAAAATCTACTCTGAAACTATAATACATTGATGAAAGATATTGAAGACACAAATATTATTGGAAGGATTAATGTTGTTATAATGTCCATACTACCCAAAGCAATCTACAAGTTCAATGCAACCCCCATCAAAAGTCCAATGGTATTTGTCACAGAAACAGAAAAAAACAATCCTAAAATATGTATGGAACCACAAAAGACCTCAATTAGGCAAAAACGATCCTGAGAAAGAACCAGAAACCTGGAGTCATCATCACACTCCCTTATTTCAATCTATACTACAAACTGAGAGCAATCAAAACAGTATGGTATCAGCAGAAGAACAGACATATTGATTAATGGAACAGAATAGAGAGCCCAGATTTAAGCCCGTGTATATATGAGCAATTAGTTAACTAACACAAAAGAGCCAAGAATATACAATGGAGAAAGAAAAGTCTTCAAAAAATGGTATTAGGGAAACCTGATAATCACAGCAAAAGTATGAAACTGGACCTGTATCTTAAACCATCCACAAAAGTAAGCTCCAAATGGATTAAAGACTTGAGCATAAGACCTGAAGCCATAAAAGTATTGGAAGAAAATATAGGGAGTAAGCTCTTGGACATGGGTCTTGGCAATGATTTTTTTGTATTTGACACCAAAAGCAAAGGCAATAAAAGAAAAACAAATGGGGCTACATCAAAATAAAAATCTTCTGCACAGCAAAGGAAATCATCAACAGACAAGGTCACAAAAAGGCAATATATAGGGGAAGGGTTAAAACGTTCACAAATCACATATCTACTAAGGGGTTAATATCTAAACCATGCAAATAATTCATACAACTCAACAGCAAGAAAACAAACAAGTTGAGAAAAAACGAGCCGTTGAACTGAATAGGTGTTTTTCCAAAGAAGACATGCAAATGGCCAACAGACTCCTGAACAGGTGCACCATATAACTCATTATCAGAGAAATGCAAATCAAAACCACAATGAAATATCTCACACCTGTTAAAACGACTGTCATCAAAAAGACAACAGAAAACGATTGTCGGCAATAATGTGGAGAAAAGGAAACCTTTGTCCCTGTTGGTGGGAATGTAAATTGGTGCAGCCAGTAAGGGAAACAGTATGAAGGTTCCTCAACAATTAAAAAAGAATGACCTTGGGGCGCCTGGGTGGCTCATTTGGTTAAGCAACTGATTCTTGATTTTGGCTCAGGTCATGATCTCATCATGAGATTGAGTGCCATGTGGGAGTCTGAGCTGACAACGTGGAGCCTGCTTGGGATTCTCTCTCTCCCTTTCATTCTGCCCCTCACACACACTCTCTCTCTCAAAACAAATAAATAAACTTAAAAAAAAAAAAAGAATGACCATATGATCTAGCAATCCTACTTCTGGGTGTATATCCAAAGATAATGAAAACAGGATATTGAAGAGGTATCTGTACCCCCATGTTTATTGTTATAGTATTCACATTAGCCAAGATATGGAAACAACCTAAGTGTCCTTCAATGGATGAATATATAAAAATGCATATATATATACACAGTGGAATATTCTTCAGTCATGAGAAAGAAAGAAATCCTGCTACTTGCAACAGTACAGATGGAACTTAAGGTCATTATACGAAATGAAATAAGCCAGACAGATATAGAGAAATACTTCATGGTATCTCTTATATATAAAATATTTTTATTTTTTTATTTTTATTTTTTTTAATTTTGAGAGAGAGAGAGCGTGAGTAGGGGAGAGAGGCAGAGGGAGAGAGAGAGAGAGAGAGAGAGAGGATCTTAAGCAAGCTCAAAGTTCAGCACAGGCCTGACACAGGGCTCTATCCCATGACCAGGATCATCACCTGAGCCCAAATAGAGTCAGACACTCAACCAACTGAGCCACCCAGGCAACCCTAAAATATTTTTTAAAGCAAAGCAAAGCAAAGTCAAACTCATTGAAACGGAGAGTAGAAAGGGGCTTTCCAGGAACTGCGGGGAGGAGGGGCTGAGGGGGGATGGAGACTGGAAAAGATTGGTAACAGGTACAAATTTTCAGCTATAATATGAACAAGGTCTGGGTATCTAATGGAAAAATGGTAACTGTAGTTGATAACACTGTATTGTATAACTGAAATTTGCTAAGGAAGTAGATCTTAAATATTATCACAAAAAAAAGACATATATGTGAGGTCATGGATGTGTTAGTTAACTGGATGGAGGGGAATTCTTTTACAATCTGTATGTATTTCATATCACCATGATTGTCCACTTTAAGTATCTGACAACTTTATGTCATTTATATTTCATTAAGGCTGAAATTAAAAAAAAAAACAAAAACAAAACTTAGTCACAATCCCATATATTAGATTTCCCTAAATGAAAGTTTATATTCTTTGACCAACATCCACACTTCTTCCCCACTCCCACCCCCTATCAACTAGCATTCTATTCCCTATTTGTGTGAGTTTACCCCTTTCTGGGGGGTTTCACGTTAGACCATGCATGACTTGTCTTTTTCTCTGCTTTATTTCACTTAGCATAATGTTTCCCAGTGTCATCCCCCTTCTCGTGGATGGCAGGATTTCCTTTTATTTTAAGGCTGAATAATATTCCATTGTGTGTGTGAATGCCTGTGTACACACACACACACACACACACACACACACACATTCACCCATCAACAGACACCTAGGTTGTGCCCATATCTTGGCTATTGTGACAAATGTGGCTGTGAACATGCAGGGTGGATATCTCTTCAGTATCCTGTTTTCATTTCCTTTGGATATATACCTGCAAGTGGGATTGCTGGATCATATGGTAGTTCTATTTTTAATAATTTGAGAACCCTCCCTACTGTTTTCCATGGTGATGCACCACATTACATTCCCATGAACAGTACTCAAGATTTCCCTTTTCCCTACATCCTCCTCAACACTTGTTACCTCCTGTCTTTCGATAATAAAGCAAAAGACAGTAAATGTGGATTCAGAGCTTGTTTTACTCCATTTTCTTTGCTCTTCCATCGTGCAAACATAGGGGAGGTAGAACCTTATCTCTATCCTCTTAGGGTCTTCCGCTGGACCTGAGAATGACCTTGACATACACCAGATAAACAGGTGAAAAGCACCCAGATTTCATTCATATTTTGGGTGACAAGGGAGCCCGGTAAGGAAATACAGACCCAAGGAAGTGCCAACCCTAAATGCTTTTTATACTAGATTGAACAAGGAGACGATGTTGTTGAGAAGTAACTGAAATATATGGGGAAACTAATGGAAGTGGAGCTTCTTGTTTTGTTTTGTTTTGTTTTGTTTTGTTTTGTTTTGTTTTTAACAAGGTCTGTTTGTACAGACTTCTCTTGGCTTTGGCTTCCCATTCCTGGTGATAAGAATGTTTCCTTCTAGTTAGATAGGGAGACTCATTAGACTCATATCCACTGCTTTCAGGAAGAAAAGGGGAAGTCAGACCGTTCTTCTCCCATTTGCTATTTTTTTCCCGTGCCTTTAGCTCAAAATGCACCTTATGCCAAAGTGTCATATTTACGAGTGGCCTACTCTGTCACCTTCCACACACTGCACAACGAAGAGTTTTCAGTTTATCAATGAGAAGATGTACATGAATATCGGTAGAAGAGCAATGGACGTATTTCCGGTTAACTTATAAAAAGATAAATAAAATATTTAACTGTATATAACCTATATGTTAATAGTCTGATTTTTCTGTCACAATGAATCATTCACTCAGAATAAGAGGGAAAAAAATAACCAAAGAAGCCTGAGGTAGACATTTCATCACAGGCAAGAGGGTGCTACAAAATCAGGAGAGTGCAATTATTCTAAGAAGGAAACAACAACAAACAAACAAACAACCCCTAAAACTAGCTATATGTCTATAAAGTGAGTTTCTGTAATCTTCGAAAGCTATTTCATGTGATATCGGAGTACATGAAATTATGATTTCAGAATCAGCCACATGAATAAGCAGTGGATAAAATAGATGTTGAGAATTTTTTTTTTAAATTTTTTAAATGTGTATTTATTTTTGAGAGCGAGAGACAGAGTGCGAGATGGGGAGGGGCAGAAGGAGAGGGAGGCACAGAATTCAAAGCAGGCTCCAGGCTCTGAGCTATCAGCACGGAGCCCAATGCGGGGCTCAAACCCACGAACTGGGAGATCATGACCTGAGCTGAAGTCATGACCTGAGCTGAAGTCGGACGCTTAACCGACTGAGCCACCCGGATGCCCCAAGAATTTAGAGTTAGGTCTAATCTTTAGATTTGTCTTAAAATGACCAAATGGGTTCCTTGATAATGACATGTTCCTATCATTTATTTGAATGTGTTTTTTTGATTGTTCCAGGTCTTAATTAATTTTGGTGTTGAGTCTCTGTATTTATGAGAAAAGTATTAATTTTCTTTTTTTGATTTACTAAAACATCTACAACCTTTGATGAAACAGCAAATGGGTAGCTCATGTTTTAGTTGGGGGGTACTGTTCTAATTCCAACATTTCCCACCTCTTAGGAAGACCTAACATATTTGAACATATTATATCATACGAAAACAAAGAAACAAGGGAAAAATAATAGAATTTAACAAGCTTTTTATGATATGTCTGAAACCTTTGCTTCTGCGTTGGTAAGTAAGACATCCTAAGGGAGAAAAATCATAAAGCAAATGAAAAGCAAAGTCAAATGTTACATGCTTGATGTTAGACTCTAAATGTGGGCACATATAACACATTATAAAATCTGATCCCCCCAAAAAAAAAGGTAATCCATAAAAATATTTAACCATTTCTATTTCTATTACAGGATTTCTGTGTTAAAAGATCCCTAAAATCTTGAAGGAGTTTTATGAATCTTACAGTAATAAATATAACTGAATTAAGACCTATGAATGATATTTCAGCAGCAGGAGAATTACTCTTGTGATTACCAGGTATATCACTTTTACAAGTATATTTTTATTTGGTTGTATTTCCTGGCCTTATCTTTAAAATTTATTGGTATACATTATTATTTTTAACAGCTCTGCAAAGAGAGAAATCAAATAGAGTTTTATGATTTGAAAATTATTTTGCTCCAGCAGCTTTATGTCTGTGAGAAAGTGAAATTTCTTACAGTGAAATCCAATGATGCAAATGGGTTGCTGACACCCTTGAATTAATGTAAGGAAAATCTATGTACACTCAAAATAATTTAAATGACCAATAGTTGTACTTTTTGTCGGACATTAAAATGAGAATGATGACATACTCTCCATACTCAATTCTTCGGAGGTGGCTCTGTATTTTCTATAAATTACTTCAACGATGTAGGTAGCAATAATCTGCTCATACATTTTAGTTTGCATCGCCTTTCAAAAATTCTAACCACGTGTCAAATTCCCTCTCTTTCAACCAATTTTCTTTAATGACATTAACACATTCTGGAACATTCAACTCTAATTTAATTGGTTGATTAATAGAACCTTCGAAGGTTTTATTTCTGCTTACAAATTTATGGTTTGAATGAATACAGCATTGGTCTTCCGTCTGTATGTACGGAAAATTAATTTCTAAGATGGGTTGGTTCAAAGTAACTTTGCGCATACAGCTAAGGGAATTGATAAAATGCCTTAGGTACATTATTTTCCATTATGTAACCTTGTCAAGTAGCAAGCACATATCCCCGAGCCATTCAAAATCACAATTGGTTTCTATTAAATTCTAGTAATTCACATTTTATTTATTGGGATTAATATTGATTATGTCTCCTCAAAGTAGCTTTTATATAAACTCACTGCCTTTTGTTGAAGTACAGGAAACAAAAACCACATCATTAATTCATAGAAGTCTTTGATTTGAAGCTATGGTAATAAACCTACCTATAAAACTCAGCTTATAACATTTCTAAGTACTCATATTTAGACTCCAGCTTATGAAACAAATCATTTAAGCTAAAGTGTCACTAAGTCACAGAGAAAATGAGGGGTTCAAGAATGGTAAGCAATAAATCTAAAACTATCTTAAAATCCTCTAGTGAAAATCAGAGCCAGTATGAATGTTGACGATGACAGAAAGCTTCAGGATGTAAGAATTTATTCAGGTATACACTTACAAAAACTCAGAAGACCAAACATCAGAGAAAACAGAAGAGAAAGGGGGCAGAAATAATGATCCAAAGGTAAAAGAGAAAAATGAACAAACCAACAAAAGTGAAGACTAGAAGGTAATTGGAAAAACAAATTAAAATAGATACGGTTTGCAATGGTTCAGCCTACAATCTAGAAATTGATAAAGACAAAGGAATTCTATAGAGAATGATAAGAGTAATGGAGGCAGAAGAGAACCCTGTTTTAAAAACAGACACACTCTTAGCAATACAGAGGTTTAGCTTTATTTACAAGAACTGAGAGACTCACGGGGAATATTTAGCCTCTCATGGTTTCATGTGCCTCGGACAGGAAACTTGGCTCATGTGAATGATCTATGTGAAGTGAATACTTTGATGCCTAATTTATTAGTTTTTAATGAAGACTAGATCACAGATCCAGAACAAGTCAATAACCTTACTCTAGGTCTTATTTTCAATTACCTATTGCCAGCGAAGTGCAATTCATTTCCTCGTTAGCGGTAGCTCCTGAGTCACTATTGAAAAGCAAACATGTGAATCATTTTTCTCTCCTAAGTCTCCAAGGCCAGAGAAAATAACAAAGGTGGTACTGAAACTTCTTTGACGTGAATCCCGCACTGATTATTCATTGACTTTTTTTAATAGTGTTCGTTACTTCCTAAAAATGGGAAGGAGGGACGCCTGGGTGGCGCAGTCGGTTAAGCGTCCGACTTCAGCCAGGTCACGATCTCGCGGTCCGTGAGTTCGAGCCCCGCGTCGGGCTCTGGGCTGATGGCTCAGAGCCTGGAGCCTGTTTCCGATTCTGTGTCTCCCTCTCTCTCTGCCCCTCCCCCGTTCATGCTCTGTCTCTCTCTGTCCCAAAAATAAATAAACGAAAAAAAAATTTTTTTTAAATGGGAAGGAGGCAGCTTACCACGGAAGCTATAAATACAGAGCAAATAAACAAGTATTTAAAGAGTAATAATAATTAATAATAATAACGCAAAACACAGTGGAGGGAAAGATCATTTCTAACACCTGAAGTTAAGAGTATGTAGCTTTAAGCACAAAACGTATCTTTGTGAATTTATGGTACTAAACTTTGGAAACTACTGGCCCCCATTAAAGTCTTTTCCAGTCCCCAAGGCTTCCCAGGTTCAGCTTCGCGGAGAGCTCTGTATCCTTTTCTGTATCTCCCTCTGTAACTGGATGTGTATCTAGAAATTATGTATCAGCCTCTCTGATTGCTTACCTTAAACTCCAAAGTCCAACCTCTTTTGGACCAGACTGATTCCTCTGTATGAAGGGGGTACCCTTTTTCCTTTTGATGGGCTGATGAATTTCTGTCTTCAAAATTTGGGGGGCTAAAGTTCTCCCTCTGATGCTTTTCCTACTCATCCTAGATATAATTAATGGCTTATATCTGTAGCTCCATATCAATAGCTTATATCTGTAGCTCCAAATCAATCTTTTTCTTCATATCAATAGCTCCCACTATTGATACATCTCTTAAGAGTTCATGGAGCAGGGGTCATCTGGGTGGCTCAGTCGGTTGAGCGCCCAACTTCGGCTCAGGTCACGATCTCGTGGTCCATGGGTTCGAGCCGGCGTCAGGCTCTGTGCTGACAGCTGGGAATCTGGAGCCTGCTTCAGATTCTGTGTCTCCCTCTCTCTCTCTGCACCTTCCCCACTCACACTCTGTCTCTCTCTGCCTCAAAAAAAAAAAAAAAAAAAAAAAAGAGAGAGAGAGTTCTTGGAGCTTATATCTTATTGCTGTGTTTGGTTGCTTATCTTCTCCAGAAATTTTAGGATATATGAATTATGAAGATTTTAATTGTTAACAAATATTTGAAATGAGTTGATAAGAATGTGTAAAAAGAGTCAGAACTGATAAATAAAATTCAAGTTTCTTGATGAAGATTTCTACTTCAATTTTGCACATTTCCTTAAAGTCACTTGCTAGAGATGTACCCCACACCATTTATATTTTGACAAGCGATTTGCATTAACATTTAATAAATGACTAAATAAACACCTAAATAACTTGCAGTGCTATTATCACCATTGGTGTCCTTGCTGAATGGAAGATCAAACATAGAAATCTATTATTCTAAACTGGAAGTATCTAAGAGAAGAAGATGTAAATAAGGAAATAAAACACGTAGAAGTAAATACAAAGCCATAAAAGTATGCCAGGTACTGTAAACCATTTAAAAACATAAATACAATCGACATGAATCTGTTTATCTTGTAGAACCCCACATGGGTTAGTTTAATGCACAACAAGAATGAAAGAACATATCCTGAAAAAAAAAAAAAAAGAAAAAAGAAAAAGGAAAAGCGAGAGCTGCCAAGAATGAAAGTCAGTGATTTTTGCCTAAAAAAACTGTAAACCCCTCCTTCCCTATATACAGCAGGATGCTTGGGTCACAGTCTCCAAGTCCTTTGTTCTGATGATGAGCGCTATGTTTCATTGGCCTGCAGGCCAGAAGACTATTTAGCAATGGAGACATTTTAAGGTACCAAATATTTGGTGGAACATCGGACCAAATGTTTATTTCAGATCAATAAATATACATTGGAGACCAAGGATTGATTTTAAGGTTCTGTGACCTATTAGTGTTGTGTAAAATCTGAATATCTAACTAGTTCTATAAAATCTAAACAAATAACTAGTTGTATAAAATCTGAATGTCTAACTTTCCAGGCTACAATAAGATTATATGATTTATACCCCTTGATTTCCTGCCCCCCCATTCCCCATTCCAGATTTCTGACTGGGCCCTATATTTGAATCTTATTAATTCCCTTCTTCATTGTTATCTCTAATTATAGAGCTGTCAATCTCAAAACCCACAAAAGAGGGAAATTTGAAAACATTCTGGATTTGTATTATACTATTGAATGCATTGTGGGTTTTTTCGTATAGCTGGAAGGAGACAGCTTTAAATGAACTTTTCACAGGGGAAAAAATAGGTGAGTGTTTAACAAGAAAAAAAGGGAATTGACAGACATATAATTATTTTAGTGTCTGCACTTTGTTTCTTTCTTCCCTTTTGTCAGCTGCCTTCTCTCTTGACTCGCCAACATATCCCCCAAAAGTTATTTCATTCGTTCCCCTTTTATCACATGTACAAAGAGGCCTGAACAGGCATCTATTTGGGTTTTCTTCTTCAGGTGAAGCATTGAGAGTTGGCTGCAGGAACGCAGGGACTGAAATCTTCAGAAGCCAGGGGACTTGGCCCACAGCAAGAGTCATAGCCCCCACATTTATCTAGAGAAGAACGTCCCCGTAATTACTGGTTTTCAGCACAAAAACTATCCATGTGATGCAATCCAGAAGGATTCATTAAAAAAAAAAAAAAATCAACGGAATACTTGTAATTAGAAAGGACACCAAAAACGTATGTGAGCTGAATGCCAGAAGTGAGTTTCACTCTGTATGCATATCAATATCCTTGTAATCCTCCTGCCATCAATAATAATCATAATTCAGGTGAGGGAAACAAAAAGAAGTCAGAGGTGTTATGCAAAAACTGTTTTTACAAAATGAAAGTGAAAAGACAGGAGAAAAATTCAGCCGGGGAATTACTCTCACTTTATGAATTGTAACCTCTCATCTCTGTGTATGGTAGCTGTCCCCATTACTTGAATCTACAGAGATGTCATTAAAATTCAATATGGCTTTAAAAATTTGCACATTTCTAACATTTATAACACTGCCACTTGTCTCAGGGTGAGGCCCCAATGTATGTTTTGATATTTTATTGTCAAAACTGTGTTTACTCTTCACCCCAAATTTCTAAAAAAACAGAAAGCACAAAGCAAAACACAGACTTACTATATATTCAAACATTGGTGTTTGAAATTAAGGTATTTGTATATATATTTTTTATATATTAAATTACATTTTATATATTATTTTTACACAATAAAAGTACATGACATTAATTCTATCCAAGGCTAAGGTATGTCTTCTTTGTAACTGAATTATATTATCACAGCTATTAGAAACTATATTTTGGATCACTGTATGAAAGAAGAATGAGTGACAGACCAGAGAATTGCTTTAGGAATATTACCATCTTTATTTAAAGAATTCTTACATGGCATTATCCTCTGACATTTCACATGCATCCTATGAATATGTATTGATAGAAGTTCAGATAAGATTACTTCCAGAAAATCCTGTCTCGTGGATTGCTGAATGAGTTTTAGTTACATATTGGCTGAAATTGGCCGAATGTTTCTTTATTAGTAGAATGTCTAAAACAGTATATCATGACACATTACTTAATTCAGTATAATGACTTCAACTGTGAAATTTCTGTCTAAAATCAGAAGGAGGTGAACTGATTCTTTCAGCATAAAAATTATAGTAGTATCAGTTATTTTGAATACAGCTAGATTCAATTCTCAGAAGCCAGGATTTGGCTTACTTAAGGAGAATACTTCCTTCTTGCGAGTTGTGCTCATTTATTTTATCCTATCCCACTTTTAAAGGTTGCTGAATTCCCTTCTTATAGTCTAATTATTTTTAAAGTATGTAAAATGGAGTTAAAAATTAAGGGTTTGCTTGATTCTTGCAACTTTAATACCACGACACGTTTCTTTTATGACGTGGAAAGTAACACATTGCAATATATGACAGGTGGTTTTCATTCCAAAAGGAACCAGAACGAATGTCAGATTTATCTAAGGGGAAAAATACCATTGGTACTTCATATAAATCTCTTCTTCTACCCCCCAAATACAAATTAGCTTAATGTATGGTAGCAACTAACAATGACAATAAATGACTCATGACTGCTGGTCTAGTGATAATGTTGAAGCATATTCTTTCCTCTCTGATGTATAGCTCAATCCATCAAACTATCAACAAATATATGTAATTAATAAAACTGTATTTATCTCTTCCAGCTTCAAAATTCCAAATCTTAATATATGATGGGCAAGATTCAACATTAGGTGCTCTGACAGTTGGTCCCAAAGTTCTTTTTGCCAGGCATGATGAAAAAAAAAAAAACAAAAAACCAAGAACTCATCTGGCAGATACATATGGCAATTATAGCTGGAGAAGTTTATACTATTGTTCAAGAGTATTCAGCCCTAGCTTCCTCTTCACTCTCACAGAGGAAAATATGTCCCTGCTCCTCGCCTTTGGCCTCAGCCACATTAATCGCTTTGTCCAGTGCAATATTAGTAGTCATGATGCAAGCAGGGACCTGCGGTGTTTATGGTTGGTCTGCGTGCACTCTTGCCTCTTCCAATCACTGTTTGAAGAACATCTCTGGCCAGCCCGTTTGCCCAAGGAAGATGAGTAGCAAAGCAGCAGATGACCTTGCCAACTTCTAGACCAGCAGTTGGAAGCAGAGTTGCCCTGAGCCAGGAACCTGTAGACCAGGCAGCTATTGGCCACGGCACAGGCAAGTTAGTGGACCGAGCTGAGGCCACGGATAATCCGCCGATGCGTGAGAAATAGGAACTTCTTATCACGTGCCATATTTCACTGCTACCCAGATGAAAGCCAACATTCATGGGATCTCTTACGTGCACCAGATACTGTTCTCGCACCTTACATTTTATAGTTTTACATCAATTTGTTTAATCTCCACTACAGTTCTGTTGCAATCAGCATCCCCATTTTACTGCAGAGGAGACTGAGACACAGAGAGAGAGGTTAAGAATTCGTGCAGTGAGGCACAGCTAGTGAGCGGTGGTATTGGGATTCACATTTTTGCTGTGTGGTTCCAGAGCCACTCAACTGATTGACTCTCAGTAGGTATTTTCTATGTATTTGACTTAAGGCAGTGTGCAACATAGATAGACATAAATGAAATGGTCACTACGAAAATAGAGACATCATTTTTTAAGTTTATTTATTTTTGAGAGAGAGACAGAGAGAGAACGCATGTGAATGGGAGAAGGGCAGACAGAAAGGGAGAGAGAGAGAGTCCCAAGCAGACTGCACACTGTCAGCACAGAGCCCGCTGCGGGGCTCGATCTCACCAACCATGAGATCATGACCCGAACTGAAACCAAGAGTTGGATACTTAACCGACTGAGTTACCCAGGCACCCCAACACCACTAACTTTTTTTCAAATTGTTTTTAATGTTTTTTATTTATTTTTGAGACAGAGAGAGACAGAGCATGAGCAGGGGAGGGGCAGAGAGAGAGGGAGACACAGAATCCGATGCAGGCTCCAGGCTCTGAGCTGTCAGCACAGAGCCCGACGCGGGGCTCGAACTCACAGACCGTGAGATCATGACCTGAGCTGAAGTTGGATACTCAAACGACTGAGCCACCCCGGCTCCCCAGCACCACTGACTTTTTAATCAAACATCCCAGAACTGATCACCATGTGTTTTTAAGACCTGCTCCTCGGTCATCATTACTTTCACCAGAGTCACACATGTAGGGACTTGGGGGTCTTTTCAGAGCCCTCCGTTTCTTTTATCCTCCAAATCCAAGTGGCTACCTAGCCCTCTCCATGGTTCCTCTGAAAGCGCCTCCAAGCCACACTTTCCGCTCGACCACTTTCATTGACCTTGATTTGTTCCATTGTCTCTCACCCGGATAGTACGATGACTTCTTAAATGATCTTCCCACTACTTGTTCCTGCTTCTGGTTTTTAAGTGTGTAGGGCTCGCAAATATTACTTTCTGACTGGTGGCCTTCTCCAGTAAATCTGATCCTCAAAGGAAAAAAATGTGTACATGCATGTACACCCAAAATCATGCATGTAATTCAGAGGGTCTTTTGAACCTCTGCAGACTGTGCAGTGATCCCTCAGGGCACTGGATCCCATCATTGCTCTGACCCCTCCCACCCAATAAGATCAGATATTTTTCAAAAATGGACATCTAATTATGTCCCTTCTCCAATTAAACCCTTCAGGGACAGCCTGTCTCCTGCAAGGTAAAAGTCAAATACATCAGTTTAGAATGATAAGGTTCATTATCATTCCACTTGAGTTCTTCATTTTGGCTTTTTTTTTTTAAGTTCCCCACATGTACCATGGCCTTCAGTCACATTTAAAGCTCTCCAAAAGTCCTCAGCTGGCTTCATCCATTCTGTTTATCAATTCTTCTCTGCTTCGAGCACATTCTTCCTCACTGTCTTCTGGGTGAACTCCTGACCCAGGGCTCCTGCCACTTTCTCTATTAGAACATTCACCTGCCTCTGGCATAATGGATTTATCATTTGTCAAAGTCAGAGCATCCCATGAACTCTCTGAAAACCCGAACCCTGTCACTCACATCAGTGATAGCCATTATCTAACTCAGTGTCCAGCTGTTAGCAAGTTCTTAAAGCAAGTTCCTATAAAAGAAGTGGAGGAGAAAGAGAAAGAGAGGGTGTTGGGGGGAGAAAAAAGAAGTTGGGAAAAGGAAGGAAAAAGGGAAGGGGGGAGGGGGGGAGGAAGGAAAAGAACTAAACAATTCTGTTGAACTGAAGACCTTACATAGGTATGGCTGTGAAGACAATTCTATTTATGAAAAGGAAGATAGGTAATATATATTGAGCACGTTTTGAGTGGATATCACATAGGAAACATTCCCTGTCTACTGTCACCTAGTTCTTACAGCAGCTGTGTTTGTTAAAGCTTATAGGTGAATTCAGTGACGCACAGAGGACTACCTCTGAGTAGATGGTTTGCATGCCATCTCTGGGTTGGGCAGGGATGGGGCTGGGATCCTGACCACTTTTCCCATCACACCGGTTAGTCTTCTTAACAAAAGTCAACGAAGGATTTAGCCGTTCACTGATTCACATACAATTTCTCACAAGGATCCCAGGAACTCAGAAATGCACACAAAAATGCATGCCTACTTTCCAAAGATGCTGATTTAAAAAAAAAAAATTATTGCCAAAGTTGGCTAACATACAGCGTATACAGTGTGCTCTTGGCTTCAGCGGTAGATTCCTGTGACTCATTGCTTCCATACGACACCCCGTGCTCATCCCAACAAGTGCCCTCCTCAATGCCCATCACCCATTTTCTCCTGCAAAGGTGCTGATTTTTAATTTTGCTAAGCCAAGTCAGCTCACTTAACATTAACCGGTCTTATTGCAAGGGTATCAAACTTTCCTTATTGATGTACAGGTTTAGGTCCAAGGCTGGTACATTATTTCTTAACTTAGCCACCAGTTAATGCTTGCTTTTGGCTGAAACACAAAATCCAGTTCCAAGTGGTGCTAGTATAAGATGTAAAGAAAGATAAGGCTGTCACTTTCCATTTCTTTCTCAATAAACATCAACATAAAGCAATCGAGTGTACTTGGTTCTACTTATTAATAGTACACGGAAAACAGAGACCCAAGCAAAACTTCACCGCTGCTGCCAAAATACAGGGTCGGAAGCACCCAGAATAAGCGGCGACAGCCATAAGTAGCTTAAAGAACAGAGTGAACGGTTGCTTTTGTGATTTTACAGGCATGCAGAGAAGGAATGGCTACAGGCATCTTTTTCAGTGCAAACCGGATTCTACTTGTGAATGGGGTGGCCCAATGCACCATCTACTGTCCAGCTGCCTGGAGCCTCTTTCTCCCCCCCCCCCCCCCCCCCCACCCAGCACCCAGGAGCCCGGCCCTGTGTCGTGGTCGTG
Organism: Leopardus geoffroyi; assembly: GCF_018350155.1. NCBI lineage: Eukaryota > Metazoa > Chordata > Mammalia > Carnivora > Felidae > Leopardus > Leopardus geoffroyi. The sequence continues at coordinate 6,543,475 of NC_059332.1, read as the reverse complement.
GGTGGGGCTGCCAGGAGGGTGGCTGTGCTCCGCCCCTGGCAAAGATAACAGAAACTGACATCTTTTCAGAGCCCTGGCTTCTAAAGAGGGTGATTATGTTTGCAGCTGCTTTGGCTCTTCGCTGAAAAAAGTGTTTGTGTCTCAGATACCCGCTTCTAAATCATGTGGCGGTTTCCATCTAGGACCAAAGATGTGTTTGTCTTCAGACATTTCTCTGTTCATATCTTTCATGGTCTTCTAGGGGTTGTAGTCAAAACCGTTTAATTCCACTTTCTAACAGCTTAAATGCTTTTAAATACTTAATGATTTTTATCCAGTAGCTGCCAAATGCAGTCCTGAACTCTGAGCTTCTCCAGATCGTTAAAAACTAGCCCTCCCATTGCACCGTGTTTTTTTCTGAACAACAAGAAGAAAGAATTATTATAAACAGCATATATGATCCTGAGTGCTGATGAGGTGGGGCGGGGGGTTAAACTTTTTTGAAGCGCTGGGTCTGTTTATTATAATGTGGATAAAGACATTGTTATGAACATTCTAGAAGTCTTAATGTTTGAAGTGAGATCTGCTCGGTTCCATATATCATCTCAGTGGTCAGACCTTTCTTGATTCATTTCAAGATGACTGCTTCCCCAACCTAAATCAGCCATATTTCTTTTGGTCGGTAGTAGACAGAGCCTTAGAAAAGTTTAGAGTCTTAGGTTGTTAATAGTTTCATGAACCTGGATGGTGATCAAGTTTAATCCTATTTTCCTTGAAAGGAAATTTAGACACAGCCACTGCCAAAAATGTTCTCAAACTTTAATGTACTCGGAATTACCTGGAAGACTTGCTAATAGGCAGGTTGCTGGACCCCCACCCCTAAAATGTTGGTTTCAGCAAGTCTGGATGGGATTGGAGAAAATCTGTTCCTAACAAGCTCCTAGGTGATGCTGATGGTGTTGGTCACCAGGCCATTCCGTGAGAATTGCTGGCCTGAAGGATTGGCCAAAGAGACAAACAGGATGGAAACATGACCTCCTCACTTCTAAAACAGTGTTTGGCCACTCCTCCTGGCATGTCTTTGTCTCCCAATCCCCTACGCCAATTCCACTAAAAGTAACGTTTCCTGGGGCGCCTGGGTGGCGCAGTCGGTTAAGCGTCCGACTTCAGCCAGGTCACGATCTCGCGGTCCGGGAGTTCGAGCCCCGCGTCGGGCTCTGGGCTGATGGCTCAGAGCCTGGAGCCTGTTTCCGATTCTGTGTCTCCCTCTCTCTCTGCCCCTCCCCCGTTCATGCTCTGTCTCTCTCTGTCCCAAAAATAAATAAACGTTGAAAAAAAAAAATTAAAAAAAAAAAAAAAAAGTAACGTTTCCATTGAACAAACTCTTATGGCGGGTGTCAACCAATGAAGAAAAAGAAGATGTCCTTTGTTGAGATTTTCATTCCAAGAATGATAAATAGCAGCCTAGAGCGCCTTCCCAACTGTATCTGTTCTATCTTGGAAACGGACTATGATAAGGAGGTCTCTGGGCATTGGGTTGGAAAGGCATTAGTATTAGGTTTAGCAAAAGCTAAAGTACCTTTAAAAAAGAAGGAAAGGGGCGCCTGGGTGGCTCAGTCGGTTAAGCATCCGACTTCAGCTCAGGTCACGATCTCACGGTCCGTGAGTTCAAGCCCCCTGTCGGGCTCTGGGCTGATGGCTCAGAGCCTGGAGCCTGCTTCCGATTCTGTGTCTCCCTCTCTCTCTGCCCCTCCCCCGTTCATGCTCTGTCTCTCTCTGTCTCAAAAATAAATAAAAGTTAAAAAAAAATTAAAAAAAAAAAAGAAGGAAAGATGGAAAAGTGGGAGGACTATCCACTGTGCACTTTTTTTGGGAGGGGTGGGGAGAAGGGATGTTTGAAATTCACATTTTGTTATATCAGGAAGCTGCAAGTTGAATAATCATATATTAATACTATTAATATAAACTGTATAGTACAGTTTTTTTCCTGAGAACTTTTTCCCCTAGACATAAGGAGGATTTAAATACCGATAAACAGCCACGTCCAGGTCTTCCAATCAGGTTGCTGTCTGATACCCGTGCTAGGTCTACCTTTATCTCCAAACTGCAGGTGTAAGGACACCACAGGCTTCCAACCTTCTATCTGTTGCGCTAAGCAGGTCACCAGCACAGCTCATGAGATATCTCATTCCCCCTGCCGCCAGCCTGGTGGGAAGCTGGAATAGTTAATGAAGGTGTGCATACTTACATCTGAGGAGGGGCCACGGGCATGTCTTTGTCTGTCTCAAGGTTACGCTCCTTGTATCATGTCTTTGGCTCCCAATCCCCTACGCCAATTCCACTAAAAGTAACGTTTCCATTGAACAAAATCTTATGGCGGGTGTCGAACCAATGAAGAAAAAGAAAATGGCAAAAGGAAAAACAAAACACTTGTTTGTTCCACAATCTGTAAGTTGTATGATGTAGGGCTTTATAGTACCTTCTTGATAAATGAATTATAAATAGATTTATTAAGTTGAAAAGGCAACATGAATAAGGGAGGGGCCACAAGATTTGGGAACAGAAATGGAGAAATCATCTTAGAAACAGATATATGGACTCTCTTGAAAATATCTTCTAGGGTCCTAGCGGTACCACTGGACTCATGAAGGATTGTTAGCAATGCTGGCTACTTCTGTTCAAGCTCTAAATGCGTTGTAAGTCCTTATGCATACAAAAGAAAACTTTGCATTTATATAGTACGTGATGGCACATTTGATGCTCCTTCATCTTGTACCTTTCTGGTTGTGTTGTGTGCACTCGTCTTTACCCCTCCTCACTCCCCACGCCCACCCTTATCCCTGACTCAGCCCAAGCATGGGGGATCCTAACAACCCAGGTGACCTATCACCACCGCCACTGTGTTCATCAGTTTTCATCTTTTTGGAATGCTCTCTCCCTCTCTCCTTGCCTATTTAAATCCTTTCTTTACTTCCAAGCCTGAAGTAACAGCCACTTCTTATGTTAAGCTACCCTTCCCACATTTTTGTTCAATAATTTATTTGTTTATACCAACGTTTAGCATTGGAACATTAACCTTTGCCCTGTTATCAAATTTCAGGGAGCATGTCTTCTATTGGTATAGTAGGGATACATGAAACAAGCCAACAGGAACTTAGTTATGGGGAGTATTTACTTCAGGAAAATTCCGAGTTTTAAAAAATTTAATATGGCTTCTAGCTGATAGTCTCCAATGTTGCACACTGATTATGGCTTTGTTAAGAGAACAGGCTTGAGTATCACATTGCCTGGGTTGGAGTTCCAATTCTACCACCTAAATGCTAGCAAGTTAGTGTTTCTGTATCTCAGGTTCTTCATGGGCAAAATGGAAATGAAGATAATACTCACCTTCTAGGGTTACTGGGGAGGTTATATGAATTAATAAGGTGATTAGAACAGAGCCAGAACCATGCAGACCGCCAGCAAATATTAATTACTTTCATGGTTACGATTCATGAAGACATTTATGCTGCCCTAAGCAGCTCTTTAACTTGAAGATACCAGAACAATACTGTAATATATCAGAGTGATGGATTCAGACTTAGATATTCAGGTAAGACATAATAATAAACATGAACTCAATCCTTTCATTGAGCAAGGCATTGCCAAGTGGGAAGAGCATGCTTTCCACTTGCTTAGCTAAATTAAACATGCTATAAAACAACGTGGACCTTTTAACAGGCATTTTTGCACAGCCAATGTCAGCGGTCAAAAAATACATAGAAATCACCCAATTTCTTTAGGAAGAGAGAGAAAAAGGATTTGAGGCTAATTTAAGGGCTTTTCAAAGTCTGAAGTACATGATGGTCTATTGCTTCTGGTGTTCATTAAGACTAGTAAATATTATGGGAAAGTGTATCACCAAAAAAGAAAACTGGAGCCCAAAGTAAAAATGTAAGCACCATAAGTATAATTGAAACAATGATGAAAGGATAGCAGTTATGTCCTTAGAAAAACAAAGGCTTATTAAAAATTTCCAGGAATTAACTCTTAAGTGTTCTGTAATTGTGATTCTTGTCAAACACACACACACACACAACACCCCATGTCACATTGAGATGTTTGCTATAATCTTTTTTTTTTTTTTCAACGTTTATTTATTTTTGGGACAGAGAGAGACAGAGCATGAACGGGGGAGGGGCAGAGAGAGAGGGAGACACAGAATCGGAAACAGGCTCCAGGCTCTGAGCCATCAGCCCAGAGCCCGACGCGGGGCTCGAACTCACGGACCGCGAGATCGTGACCTGGCTGAAGTCAGACGCTTAACCGACTGCGCCACCCAGGCGCCCCAAGATGTTTGCTATAATCTTAGTTCATCATGTACACTTTTCTATATGAAGCTATCATAATTGGAAAGATATTGTTAAATACCTTTTAAAACTTTTTAAAATCTTTATTTATTTTGAGAGAGAAAGAGAGAGAGAGAGAATGCATGATACTTGGAGAGGGGCAGAGAAAGAGAGAAAGAGAGAGAGAGAATCCCAAGCAGGCATTTCCCTGTCAGTGCAGAGCTCAACACATGTGGCTGAATTTCATGAACCATGAGATCATAACCTCAGCCAAAATTGAGAATTGGACACTCAACCGACTGAGCTACCCAGGTGACCCAATATTACTAAATACCTTAAAGATACTCTCATGAGCCTGTAATTTATTAAATTATTTAAAATATAGTTTAGAGGTGCCTGGGTGGCTCAGTCGGTTGAATGTCTGACTTTGGCTCAGGTCATGATCTCACAGTCCATGAGTTCAAGCCCTGCAATGGGCTCTGTACTAATAGCTCAGAGCCTGGATTCCGTGTCTCTGTCTCTCTCTATGCCCCTCCTCTGTTTGCACTCTCTCTCCCTCTCTCTCTCAAAAATGAATAAACATTAAAAATTTTTTTAATAAAAATAAATAAATAAAAGGCAAGGGGAAAAAAAAGAAAAAAATAAGCTACTGGGACCTCGTCCAGATAAAAAGTTTCTGCACTGCAAAAGGAAACAATCAACAAACCTAAAAGGCAACCTACAGAATGGGAGAAGATATTTGCAAATGACATATCAGATAAAGGGCTAGTAACCAAAATCTATAAAGAACTTATCAAACTCAACACCTGAAAAACAAATAATCCAGTGAAGAAATGAGCAGAATACATGAATAGACACTTTTCCAAAGAAGACATCCAGATGGCTAACAGACAGATGAAAAAATTCTCAACATCACTCATCATCAGGGAAATACAAATCAAAACCACACTGAGATACCACCTCACACCTGTCAGAATGGCTAACATTAACAACTCAGGGAACAACAGATGTTGGCAAGGATGTGGAGAAACGGGAACCCTCTTGCACTGTTGGTGGGAATGCAAACTGGTGCAGCTGCTCTGGAAAACAGTGTGGAGATTCCTCAAAAAATTAAAAATAAATCTACCTTACAACCCAGTAATAGCACTACTAGAAATTTATCCAAAGGATACAGCAGTGCTGATGCATAGGGGCACATGTACCCCAATGTTTATAGCGGTGCTATCAACAATAGCCAAATTATGAAAAGTGGCCAAATGTCCATCAACAAATGAATGGATAAAGAAGATGTGGTTTATGTATACAATGGAATACTACTTAGCGATGAGAAAGAATGAAATCCTGCCATTTGGAACAACGTGGATGGAACTGAAGGGTATTATGCTAAGTGAAACAAGTCAGTCAGAAAGACAGATATATGTTTTCACTCTCATGTGGAATTTGAGAAAGTTAACAGAAGACCATGAGAGAAAGGAAGGGGAAAAAATAGTTTCAAACAAAGAGGCAGGCAAACCATAAGAGACTGTTAAATACAGAGAACAAACTGAGGGTTGATGGGAGGGTGGGGCAGAGGGGAAAATGGGTGATGGGCATTGAGGAAGGCACTTGTTGGGATGAGCACTGGGTGTTGTATGGAAGCGATGAATCATGGGAATCTACCACTGAAATCAAGAGCACACCGTGCACACTGTATGTTAGCCAACTTGACAATAAATTATATTAAAATAATAAAAAATAATTTAAAATTAAAAAAATAATATAAATAAATAAACAGCTAGATAAACAAATAAATTAAAATGTAGTTTAAGTAACTGCAACCCCTGCCCAATAGGAATTTAATAATAATCCAAAATGGGAAATGCTGATGCTGTTATAAAATAAATGCAATGTATATAGAAAACAAACAGAAGAAGAAAAGGAAAAAGTGATTACCTCAGTGCCATTTCACGAGAAAAAGTACCCAACGATGAAGAGGGAGTGGGAAGAGCAGAAAGCTAATGAAGAATTAATATGTAGCCTTCCAAGTATAAGAAGAGACCCAAGATAGCCACAGAAATGGGATGAAACCAGTAGATGGAACAGGTTTTGGCCCAACACCTCTGTTCAGGGCAGACCTTTTGCTTGGAATTTCCCACACGTTTCTATCTTATACAAACCTGGACTTACTTTAAAAATAAGTTCTATTTAAATAAGTTCATTTATAGAAAAGAAATTTCAAAGGAGGAAAAACTAATCTCTGGTAATAGGGGAAAAATGAATCTATGATATTAGAAATTAGGTTAATGGTATATTCAGGGAGGGTAGTAATTTAAAAGGGCAAGCAGGTGTTTTCTGGGTTACAGTTGTATTTTGCTTTTTGCTCTGTGTGCCTGTTATACTGTTTTTCACATTGTTATACACATTCATTGAGCTATACAAGTATATATTGTGCACTTTTCTGTCTGTATGTTTTATTTAAATAACATTTGCATTTTTCAAAATGTCAACTCACACAGCCTCTGCTATGAAGCTTTCCTGCAATATTTTTTCCACCTTAGGTAAGTCTTCTTTTTCTAGTCTCTCGGTACCTACAATATTAAAGTTCATTAAGAGCAAGAGAACATAAATATTTTCTTATTTTATCACCAGCAACTAGAAGAAGACTATTATTAATCAATGCTTAATAAATTACTGATGACATAAGTAATAACTGAATGACAAAAACCTAAGATTTGCATGATCAGAATATGAGTACCAGGAAGGGTAAGATAATTAAAAATTGTTGATAATCAAGATCTTGAAGAAGATATTAAAGAAAGTCCTTAACTTACATACAAATGACTAGTTAGCATGTAGATACTGTCTACCATTTCTTCACATTCCACACATTTTAAATTAATATTGAAGGTGAAAGTTACAGAGGCTCTTTGCCTGTAACTTATCTTACGGTATTTACTTTATATATATTTATCTTATTCCTGTATTTTCATTAAAAAAGGGTTTCCAGTCAAGGAAATGTGGTCAAACCATATTTATTAATTAATTTGCGAATAGAAACTATCTGATCATAATTACCTTGGATTTATTTATTCATTAAATACTTGTTGAGCCTCCTCTATGTGATAGAATTTTTCATATTCAAGAGATACAAATACAAACAAAATAAGTCCCTTTCCTCAAGGCACTTCCTGGTCAGTAGGAAGAGAAATGTATATATATTAATTGCTACACTAAGGGTTAATACAGAGTGCTGGAAAAAGTTTTAGAAGAAGCTATAGTTCAGGTAAAGAAACCCAGATGTGAAACTTTTCTAGAGTTTCAAAGTAAGCAGATCTCTTGGCCTCAAAGACTTATCTTGATGTGATTTGTGATGTTATAAACTCCAAGGTCGTGAGACCAAAAACCTTGTAGCAAAAGCACACTTTGGACCTAAAGATATAGGATGATTCCAGGTATTTGAGGGCTGTGGCTCTCATATTTCCAGTGAAGTTCTAGGCACAAATCGAGTCTTTAGCTCATTTCTTGATCATGCATGGTAATTTTTCACATTGTAGCTGTTCAATCCATACTTGCTGATTTTTGAAACTGGGGATGTGGCTACAATGGCCTTATCTCTAGCATGTAATGGAAGTCTTTACTCCCATCCTTACGGCAAGAAAAAGCTGGACAAAGTGAAAACCAATGACTTTTCTCAGACCTATCCGAGAACCATTTTCTTGATATCTAGAAAGAAAGAGCCTCCAGATGTCCAGCTGCAATTTGCTCACCTGGAACAGGAGCTGCTTAAGCTAAAAGCTGGCAGGCACGCTTTCATGGTAATTTTGATGAATTGCTGAGGCTGAATTAGCATCATAACTTCCTGGGGGCTTCAGTCTTTGGGGGCTGGTCCACATTTCTCTGGAATGGATCTCCAGGAAGGTACATGGAGATCCCTTTGTGGTTCTGGCAGGGAAAGGTGAAGAGGAAACATTTTGAAACACACCCAGAGCCTTGATAACAAAAGCCTATTCTCCATGGGAAAAGATTTGCCAGAGTTTTCCATTTTCCAGATGGGGGAAAAAACTTCTTCCCCAGCCCCCTCTAGTTTTCCTGTGTCAGCTAAAGAGGAAAGACAAAACGAAACAAAACCCACAGCCAACAGGTCAGGGCTTTAAGGAAACTGATTGAAAATGCATCCAGGCAAGGGAGAAGGAGGCAGAGGGATAAAAACATTTGCGAAGGTCATGGCCCTCAGACACAGGCCCACAAAAACACAGAGCTGCAATCATAACATTACAGATTACACTGCTTCTCCATGACTTCCCTTACACCTACATGTCTCCATACAATAATATACATTCCAAATACAAGGACTGTAAGACATAGACTCTCTCTGAGAAGGAGCATTTAGGGAAGCCCAAAGTAAAGAGAGGAAACTAAACCAAGGACATCAGAGAAATATGAAGCCTCTGGCATCTACAGAAAACATTAAACCTCACCACAGCTCATAGCTAGATTAACATAAATTCTCAAATTAAAGGCCTATTTACCTCCGTTCCTATTACCTGATAAGGCATGTCAGTCTTTTCAAAAAAAATGTTTATTTATTGATTTTGAAAGAGAGAGTGTGAACAGGCGTGTTCATGAGTGGGGGAGGAGCACAGAGAGAGGAGAGACAGAATTCCTAGCAGGCTATGCTCCAACGATGCATGAGCCTGACACAGGGCTCAAATTCACCAACTGTAAGATCTTGACTTGAGTGGAAATCAGGAGTCCGACATTCAGCCGACTGAGTCACCCAGGTGCCCCAGCACGTCAGGCTTCTGGCGTGAAATTATAAGGCATGCCAAAAGGCAAAACACAAAAAAAAACGAACACAAAACACACACACACACACACACACACCCCACAGTGTGAAGAGGTAAAGCGATCATCGTGCTTAGACTCAGAAGTGACACAGATTTTGGAATTACCAGGCTGGAAATTTAAAATAAACATGATACATATGTTAAAAGTTTTAATGGAAAAAATACTCAACATGCGATAGCAGATAGGTCATGTAGGCAGTAAGAAGGAAACTCTGAAATAGAACACAATGGAAATGCTGCAAATCAAAAACACTGTGATGGAAATAAAGAGTGTCTCTGATGGGCTCATCAGTAAAATTTGACATGGTAGAAGGCGGAATCTCTGGGTTTGATGACAAATCAATAGAAACTTCCTAACTAGAGACTCAGAGCAAAACATAATTGAAAACTAGCAAAAACCAGAAGGTACAAGAACAGGTATAATATCAAAAGGTGTAACATTTGCAAAATTTCAATAGAGGAAATTAAAAAACAAAAGACTGGAACGGAAGAAGTGTTTAGAATAACAATGACCAAGGATTTTCCAAACACCATTGGCCATCATCAAACCACAGGTCCAGGAAGCTTGGAAAACAATTAAGGGGATATATACCAAACAGCAACAATAAAATCGCACACCCCCAAGCGAATCATATTTAGACTGTGGAAAACCAAAGACAAAGAAGGTGGAGAAGAGGGAAAACAAAACAAAACAGAACAGAACACCCTACCTATAAAGGAACAGGGATAAGAATTACAGTGGGCTTCTTTTCAGAAACCATACAAGCAAGAAACCATACAACCAGTAACTCAAGGTGATTCTCGCCCCGGGAATTTATGGGTCACATTTTAAGTAACACAAACTATGCTCCAATGAACATGCCACGATGAGATTAGACATACAAGGGCTTTGTCAGTGGAAAAGCCTGTGAGACAAAACAGAGAGGCAGGCAGGAAGTTTGGGAGAGACCTCAGGCCACCCTGCAAGTTTAATCTCAAGTGAAGGAGTGGAGGGAAAAAAAAAATCTTTGGGTGGAAGAGTCTTAGACTGCCATCTGCTCTAAGGAAAATTCAATCAGGATGCTAGGGAGACCTTGAGACTAAATAGGCTATTACAGGAGTTCTCAGTCTCCAGGAACAGGCTGGCCTCCGTGCTGTAATCACACACAGTCCTTGGTTTGGAACAACACGTGGAAAGTATGGGCTCAGTACACACACTGCGATGGATTTCAGAGCCCAGCACTTGGAGCTGTGTCTACCCAACTGCAGTTGTGGACCCCAAGGTGTATTGTCATGCCTGCCCTAGTACCAGAGGAAGATAATGATATCAAGTCAAGGGTCTATGCAAAGAGAAGAGGAGAGGAAGCTCAGAGGTTTGCCACGAATGTTTGTGAGCAAAGCTCTTTCAACTTTGACAATCTGAGAAGGACAGTTTTCGTTTGTTTTTTTTTTTTCCACATCTAAATCATTAGAACTCTGGCAAATCTCGGCATTAAGACAAAAGGATTAATTTAAATCTGTGAAATACAGCTATAGCATCGCATTTGATGTGGCAATGAAAACACATCTGGGTGATGGGATGAAACGTTCACAGTGATCTTAAGGATAGCCGAGGTCACAGGTGGAGTACAATTTCTCGTGTGGTGTGATCGTCCAAAAGCACCATGCAAAATTCTAGACGTGGTAGTTGTATGAAACAGTTGTGAGATTTCAGACCATTTACCAAAACAACAGTCAGAAGTAAAGCACCCCTGCTTCTTAGCAAGTGGTGTTCGTTGAATCGCTTTTGCTTATGTTTGCTTGTTCTCTCTGGAAGGTCATTCTTTTAAATGGTGTATTGATAATTACATTCATTCTAGAACATGTATGACAAATTTGGGTCAGATTAATTTCAGGAGAGGCACTCTCCCAGATAAGGAGCTAATGGATGGGGACTACAGCTGACTACAAAATCCAGTCAAGTGCCTGGCTGTGTATGAAATTAAGCGGGGTTTCTTTTGTGAAGTGCCCACGCTTGGACTTGATCTTTGTCATTGTGCTGTGCCAACACTGCTCTCGCTCCTCACAAGGCCGGAGAGTTTTGTGCGCTCATAACAAACAGGCATTATCTCTATTATGTAGCAAATTACCATTAAGATTAAAATACAATTAATCCTCCCTCTGGATCTCTCTTCACTGTGCTGTAAATTAATCTGCACGACAGAGCTGCAGATATCAGAGCTGGACAGAACTTTACAAGGGCCCTTCTCTACTCCAATTTCTTCATTTAATAGAAGAGAAAAACGGAGTCCTAGAGACTCACGTACCTTCACCAGGCCTACCTGTAAGGTGAAGACGAAAATGGCTTTCCCTTCTACTTCTCAGAATCTCTATAGGAATCAAACTAGATATGGGATTCCAATTTTTGGAAAACAATCCAGTCAATAATAACATAATCATAACCACAAAGGTAACATTTATTGAACACCAGGTAAGAACTGGACACCCATGATCTCACACATGAGCCCCTTTCAAGAGAGGTGCATTCATTACCCCGGTTTGGACAGGAAGAAACACAAATGGACTTGGCTGGTGGCGGAGCTGGGAAGTAGCCAGCCTAGGGAGTCTAACTCTAAAGCACACACCCTTTGTCTCATGACCTAAGGACTCACACCTTTTGCAGAAGCAGAGCCCATACTGGACCACGATTTTCTGATAATCCAGGGGATTCCCCTTATGATAAATTAATTCCAGAAGGTTCTCTTGGAAGTAGGAAAAATTGAACCTGCCTGTCCCTTTCTGGGCTTAATGTTTTATGTGTTCTTTACTGTTAGCACTGAGTTTTAACGAAGAATAAAAAAAAAAAATAGGAGATGCTGCTGCTGCTGTAGGTGTTCTGCCAGGGCCGTGGTTTCCTATCGGCTGTATATTTTGACAGTTGAACCTCCAAGTGTCCAGGGCTATTATATCCGAATATGCCTCTCATCACCCAGTGTTCTGCTTCCTTGCTGCAATAAGCATGAAGCTGCAAACTGCCCATCAGGAATTTAGAAAAGAGCCCAAAGACCATGGCAATGGCTTCTGGATGTGCTGTATGCAGATGACGTTAAAATGCTGCCACCTTCTGTTTAGCCCCAGCGCTGCGGATGCACCCTGTGCCCACCGCTTCCCTCTTCTCTGAGCTGATTTGCACTGATCCCGAACTGCACTTCTGCAATATATAATATGACAAGCTAAACGCAGAGCCTGCCAAAAAATCTTGATAGGCTCAGCTTTTGTGCTGCAGCACTTGAAAAGACCATTACTACTGCCATCCCACTAAAGTGTGCTCAATATTTTTGACAGTGAATCATCTAAGCAGGAGTTTATCTCTGCATTCGCGGGGTGGGAGTGGGCTTCGCCCGTTAAAGATTCAAAAGAGGGGAGATGAAAAGGGTGGGGGAAGGGATAATTTTCCATTGTCACTGGATGGTTTTCCGGATGTTGCAAGGGCTCTAGATTTATTCTCAGGGGCATTTTCTGCCGAGACGCTCAAAAGAAATGAAATTGCATGGGCAGGATCGTAAGTGAGGGAACAGCATGAGCACCTGCATTTTTCTCCAACGCGGAGGGTTGGACCGGGCTTCCAGAAGCTGGTTTATCCAGGACCATCACCTCTTGCTTATCAGCCTTAAACTATCATTCGGTCCAGGGTGGGAAACCTGTGGCAATCGCTGACACCATACAGGGCGCGGATTCCTTGGATCTGAAGGTCTGCTGGCCGGCAGTCTCATCCCTAATATCTCCCCAGGAAGCGCAAACAGGGCTTCATTCTACCTCAGCCTCTACAGTCTTGCGAAATTGGTTCTGTCCAGGATCATTTTAATCACTAGCATGTGACCACCTCCAAACATGTGTGTGCACTTAGGTCTGAGCGAGTTGGGACCCCTTATACATTAAAATACCAGGATTGTTTAGTAAAGCTGGAAAGTCAGGAATGGAAAATCGTTCTAGCAGCCAAAACTGCCTACTTAGGTGCTTACTGACCATGTTTTTCTTGACTAAGAAACTCGTGCCTTATGTCTCTATGATGATACTCAAATCCTCTCTTGGGTCTAAAATTTATCTATCTGTCCATCTATCTAGTTTTGCATCTCTCGCTACAAGAGACAACAGACAAACAAAATATATTTTATTTCCTCCCGAAGCCCTATAGGAAAAAAAAATCACCCAATCTTCCAATTTTTTTCTCAAATGAATAATACCATTCTTAACATTCTTACTTATTTGATCCATCATTTGCCTAGAAATGTTTCTCTATATTTTAAGTCTTACACATATGATACGCTTAACATGAATTGGAGACAGTCTTGCTGGTCTTGGATCTTACAAATCCCTAAACTAATTAATAACTTAATTGCAAATAATTTCCAATATAAATGCAGTAAAACAAGATTTTCATATTTTTGGGAGATGATACTGCGTTCGAGGAAAGTTAACACACACCTCTGTGTGGCAGACATGCACACAGACAGTAATCCTCCCCCAGCCTGGTTGAAAAGATATCAACAGAGAGCTTTCTTGAAGGATAGACTCTGTACTTTTCAAGGGTTAACGCCCAAGAGTCAGGCACCTGCACAGAACGTCACTCCGACATAGGAAATCTCAGATGGACCGAAGGCTGGAGCAATTCAGGTGCATACATTTCCCCACTCACTTTAGCATCCAGACCCCCATGCCTACTAATAATATGTTTTCCATCTTCAATTTCTTCAAGTTGAACAGATACGAGCAAATACTTGCCAGTGTTCTGAGCTTGTTCGTGTACTATTTAACAGCAACCTCTGCCTTCTTCTGGTAACCAAGCTTTGATAATTTCCACTCAATTTTACTTCGTGGCACTGAAAGAAAAATCATAGAGCAACTGTGCCCTGAGACAGAACCATACAACCTGCAACTGTCAGACCTTCTCAGCAAGCCTGCAGAGTATCTGAATTACAGCAGTGAAAGGAGACTAGGGAAGACTCCATTCGTCAGATGCCAAGGCAGGAGGGAAGGAACTCTCCAAAAATCAGATCCAGAAAAACAAGGTGTTTCAAAGCTACATTGAGCAAGAGAGATCTTGATGCAATGCCATCGCTCTCTGTGAAGAAACCAAAATGCAGAGAAAGACTCAGCCATCAGGATAGAGCTAACTTAGTGAGGAATCAACCTGGAACCAAATCAACTGGCTGGCATGGCTTCCCTCCTTCTCTCCTTCAACTGCAACAAGAATTCTCAGATATTAGCATCAAAAGAAAATTCAGGGAGTTTTCAGTATTTTGTTGAGTAAGAAACAAACTGTTGGGGAACAGAAGACTTCAAAACCTTCTCAGGAAGGTTACAGTGAGGTTTATAAAGTCAGGAAGAGGACGTCTGTAAAGCTTAAGTCTCATTGGTTAAGAGAGCAGGTTACTTAGACCATCCTTAATTTGCTACACCATGCTGAGTCAGATAAGACTCAAACTTTGTGCACAGTTTAAGTGGGTATTTCAGGGAGATGAATCCTTGTGTGTTTTGCTGAGCTGGGTCTGGGCTCTTTGTTCAGAGGCAAAAGGTGGGGTCCCAGCCTCCATTTTTATTTTTATTTGACATTAGTGTGTACAAAAATCACCTAGGGAATATGATTACCAGGCAGACACAGGCTCCCACTGGAAGGGTCAGAGACATTAGGTCTCTCTGGAGCCCAGCAATCTGTATTTTTAATGGATGATCATGACACAGGTGGCCTGAACACACTGCTTTAGGAAAAGCCTCCTTCCTTCATGGGAGTAGCTCCCCCTTTGTTTTTAGGGAAAGACTTCTGGAATCAAAACTGATTAATTATTCAAGTGTCTAGCCAAGGGGTCACCGAGGTTAACCGACTGGTGTGAGTTACCCTGCTTCCTGTTTCTCCACACTTAGAGTACTCAGGCTGATTTCGGGGGGAGACAGAATCGCGCGTACCAAAAAAACAGAATAAAATACAAAATAAATGTAAAAAGCCTAAATGTCAGCTCTGCTCGACTCTGACCCCCAGCCACTTCCCAGTAAGAAAAGCTACAGTCAAAGACTTCCTTCTCCTGCTGGTCTCTCAAACCTTCAAAGCTTCAAGAAAAAAATGATAGTTACTCTCTTTCCACAAACCACTCTTGTTTCTGGATCATTCTAAGTAGCCCGGTCCATATTCCTCACAGAAACAAATTCGGAGTTCCTCTTATCAGGGTCCTACGCAAAAGCAGATGTGGAAACTTCTGTACCTTGGATACGTTACAGGAATGGACGACAGGGATTTTGTTGATTCCAGAGGCCCCAAGAGTCTTCTGCGACATTAGAGAACCACAGATGGGTGAGCGAATTCTGAACACCATCATGGTCTTCAGCCATTGGTGGGCCTTCTCCCACGAGCACCGAGATCCTGAATATCAGGCAGTTAGCCTTAGCATCGCAATTAGTTACCTGCTCCTCCCGGCCCTTCCCCCACCCTCTGGAGCTGCAGGCACCAGGCTGGAGGAATCAAAGTAAAACGGATGCATTTCTTACTCCTTCTGCCTCCAACGGGGAGCCGCGGCCAGCCTCTGTGTTAGCAGTGGGAGAAAAGGTAGACCCATCCTATTTGATTCAGACGGTCACCGTCACAGGGTAGCTGCAATTAGCCCACGCCGGGCTTATTCAGGCCTTGGATTCTTTTCAGAAGTGAAAAAGGGAACACTTGAGGTCTATTGAATTGAAGCGTGGCATCTGCCGAACACCGAGGGGAGAGGTCGGGGGTCAGTGCTTGATTTTGATAAAGCGTGCCAGATTAATTGTCTTTGGTAATCCTGTTTGTCATGGTAGATGTGCAGAGGAGTCTTTGTGGCCCAGGCTGACATATGGGCCAGCCTGCTGCTTGCCTATTCAGCCCCCCCACCCCTCCCCAGCACATGCTCTCCACAGTTGGACTGGTTCCCAGGGCCTTGTTTGCCGGGGGGAACTGGAGGCCCTATTCAGCCATCCCCCATTTCCACAAACAGGCCTCCTAATCTCCAAGCCTGCCGGGGCTCCTGAAAGAGGCTGCATTATTCAGAAGGTCTGAAGAGAGAAAGGGAGACAAGGCGGTGGGGGGTGGGGGGGGTGGGGAGGGTGAAGGGGAGGGAGAAATCCAAATACCAGAGACCCCGTGAAAGACTCTGCAGACTGAGGAGGGGGTTGGGGGGCAGAGAAATATAATTACAAAAAATAGCAGCCGTGTACTTCAGGCAGAACACTTCAGGAGGCTGATTACAGTTCCTCTCCAAATCTGAATCCATCACCAAATTATACCCTGCCTCTTTTGTAAAATAAATGTTAATAAGAGGTAATTTGGGCCCTGCTGATTGGTAAGCTCAATGGAGATAGACAATTTTTTTTTCTGCCTCTGTGTGTGTGTGTGTGTGTGTGTGTGTGTACGTGTATGTGTGTTTATTGTAAAATCTGGAGGGCGTTTTCCCCCCCTTCTAACCAGAATTGATATTCAACCACAAAAGATGAAACAAATGTTCAATGGCCTGACCCAAGTGCCAGAAAATCGATAACAGTTTGAGTTTTATGATAAAGGGTGAACGAACAGATTGGCGATGGGCCCTCCGTCTGCTAGAGGGTGTACTTGGTATGCTCTGGAGAGAATGTCCCCTGAGATTTAGCTGCCAGTGGGGCCCTGGGAGGGGGGTGAACTAATGCCTGCCTCCTGGGGAGAGGAGGGTCCTTGCTCTAAATAGCTTTGCCTTTCTTTGATTTAAAAGCAGGGTTGTTTTTTTTTTTTTTTTTCATTTACATAATCATTATTTTGAGTTGCTGACAATTCTTTTGGGGGCTTTTATATTTAAAAGCACACAAAAAAATAGAGACAATCCTGTGACAGATCTTTTGAAAATGTTCTTATGATGTGTATTTATGAACAGATCCAGAAACGGCGCAATTAGAAACAATGAATAATAATGTTCTGATCAGACAAAAGCATGGAGATATTAAAATACAAATCCTTGATCGTACGGCCCTGAACCAGCCTTTCGTGTATCTTCCTTGCTCTGTCCCTTGCATCCGCAGGGCAGAGATGGGGCTGGTCAGTGAATAGCCTCGCTCACCTCACATTGCTTAGGCTCCATTTGGGATTTCTGACTTAAATGTTTGGAAAACCGTGCGTGTGCGTGTGCGTCCGCGTGTGTATGTGATTAACTTGACAACGTCATTGTCGATTTCAAGGGAAAAAGAAGAGATTTTTCAAAATGTAAGAAATTGAACTAAGAAGAAATCGTTGAACGGGTTTTTTTTATTCCAGATATTCCAAGGAAAAGATTTTGTGTGGGTTTGTTTTCCCCTCCGCCCCAAATAGTTGGTAGCTATACTCGTGTTGCTGTTTGGGGATATATATTTCAATATTTATTTGTTTGACTTCTTATAGTAAAGCAGGCTGGGGACTCAGCGCTCCACTGGGTACGCAGTGGAGACAGAAAGTTTCTGCCTGCAAAGAGCCTAGGGTACATGAGGGCTCGCTGTTGCTTTGCCAGTGCACAGAACAGGGCCAGGCACATCCTATGAACTCACGAAATTTTATTGATTCAAAAAGAATTTTTAGAAATATCGAATAAAAAATAACAAAAAAAAAATCCACCTTGACATTGCCAAGGAGGAAAACTTGCTTTAACTTCTGCATTATAAGGAAGGAGAAGGAAGCATAGGAAGAGGAGGAGGAAAAAAAGAAATAAATCACGTTTGTGAGCACATAGTCTCTGCGGGTGTAGACATTATCCCATATAATCCTTAACAGGACCTGTGGGATGGGAGCGCTGATATTCATGCGGCACACAGGGGTGCCTGAGTACTAGTTAGATGATCCTAACCACCCAGTAACCCTGTAAGATGGGTTGTGATTGATGCCCAAACATCAGTATTAAGAGGTTCCGACGGTGAGGTCTGGGCATCAGTATCTCGTAATGCTTCCCAGGTGATTCTGACAAAATGCATGATGGAGAATCATTGATTTTAAGTCCTGCTTTTCAAATGGTGATGTGCGTGCCAATTAACCAGGGGGTCTGCTAAATCGAGGTTTCCCACTAGGTTGGTTTGTGGTGGGGCCTGAAATCCCATAGTCCTAACAAGCCATCAAGTGATGCTGGTATTATGGCTGGGCTGAACCTTCTCTTGAGACGCCAAGTCTTTAAAGACTAAGCAATTCACACAGTGGCTAGCCTACACTTTGAACCCTGGTTTTTCCAACTGAAGAAACGGAGTTCTTGAGCCCTGTTATATTCTACCTCTTATCAGATCAAATCCTGTGTTTATGGAAGTGTGGTGGGAACGGAAAAGCACTCATCTATGAGTCTGGAGATTTGGGGCTTTGTTATAAGTCTTTCTCTGCCTTTGACTCTGGGCCTTGCCTCCTTGGGTCTCAGTTTTCTTCTCTGAAATTTCTAGGATTTCAAGTTGATTATAGTTGCTGTCCTTGAATTCTTGATGTGTCAACTATTTAAACACCATCCATGAGATTAGACTTTTCTTATAGGGAAAATGCCACTTTAGGAAGAGCTAAAATTCTTTCTTTCTTTCTTTCTTTCTTTCTTTCTTTCTTTCTTTCTTTTCTTTCTATTTCTTCCTTTTCTTCCTATTTCTTCCTTCCTTTTCTCTTTCTTTCCTCTTTCTTTTTCTTTCTTTTCCTTCTTTCCTTCCTTCCTTCTTTCCTTCCTTCCTTTTCTTTCTATTTCTTCCTTCCTTTTCTTTCTACTTCTTTCTTCTTTCTTTCTTTCTTTCTTTTCTTTCTATTTCTTCCTTTTCTTTCTATTTCTTCCTTCCTTTTCTCTTTCTTTCCTCTTTCTTTTTCTTTCTTTCTTTTCCTTCTTTCCTTCTTTCCTTCCTTCCTTTTCTTTCTATTCCTTCCTTTTCTTTCTACTTCTTTCTTCTTTCTTTCTTTCTTTCTTTCTTTTCCTTCCTTCCTTCTCCCCCTTTCCCTCTCTCTATCTCTTTCTTTCTTTCTTTCTTTCTCTCTTTTCCTTCCTTCCTTCCTTCCTTCCTTCCTTCCTTCCTTCCTTCCTTCTTCTCCCTCTTTCTCTCTCTCTCTCTCTTTATCTCTCTCTTTCTTCCTTTCTAAAGGATATATGTGTTTCATTATATGCTTTCTAGGATGAAAAAGAGATAAAAGAGTATTTGGTGTTATTAAGAGGGGCCATTGTTTCTACAATATTCCCAGAACAACCCCATGTGAAGTCCTAGATTTTAATCTCCCCTATTTTGTATACTACTACTTGGTCATGTATCCATAAAGGAAACCAATTAAAATGGAAATCTGCGAGGAAATATTAATTATTTATGGCTTAGCATGATATGGTGCTCTCAGAATGCCCTAAGGCAACTCGGATGCAGGTTGGAGAAAAAGGGCGGACGTAGGTGACAGACAAATGGAGGAGGCATCATGAGCCAGAGCTACAATACCTGAGCCTCACTGGCTGAGGTATAGATATAAAACAGATTCAGAAAGGCATAAATACCATGCCTTACTATTTTTTTTTTTTTTTTTTGGCTGGTTATCTGGAGAAATCTGTCTCAGGGTCCTCCAGCCTTTTCTGATATTGGCACTGGGAGAACCCCCCTGAAGAGAATGGAAAGTGACCAACACTTAACAGCACCTCCCTCCCTCACGTTAGCATGGTCTGAGCCAAACGCTTTTGAACTTGCGTGATTAGGCTCGGCGGGAGCCAACTGCCTTCCTCTGGAACAGAGGCGAATACCGCCCATCTTCTTCTCATGTTCTGTAGGCAATTATAACACAGGAATGTGCCTCTGAATTCCTCAAATCAGCTTATAGAGGCCGTGTGTCTGGGAGACCTGGGCTGGGGAGTGAGCTGGACTTCCAGGTGGGTGTATTTCAGGAGAACCACAGACATCCGGAAGGTCCACTGCCTAAGGAGGCACCGCTGTCCTCATCTTATTTCCTCTCACCTCACTTTTATTCAACTTATCTGTATCTCGATTTCTTTGCCCAGATTAGCCAGAAAGCTTCTTTGTCGATTTTCGAGTGAGTTTGACAAGTCTGCCCCAGAAAACGCTCCAGTGGCCGTCCATCCTAAGCAGGCCTGTCAAACAGGCCGCTGCTTAGAACCAGCTTTCCCACTCTATTTCCAGAACAAGCTGTCGCCTTGCTCACAATGCTTTTGCCAAATTTTACAAGGTCGGAAATTCTGTGATGGGGGAAACACAGCTCGAGGGAAACGGAGGAAACCGTGTTTTATTCAGTGGGCGGCTTCCTCTGAGTAAAAGCATTACTCCTTGCAGGGCTGTCTCTAATGTGAAAGCGTAAGGAGTCTTGAAGTTTAGAGTGAAAACTTTGCTCATCTGTTTAGCTCTCCCCAGTGGGCTGAGGACTCTTATGCTGGGTTTAATGCTTTTTGCCAATTCAATAGTACTCAGACTCCTAATGGCCACTCATGCTGCGGGTTGTCAGCAGGAACAGGTCAGGGTGACAGAGACTGTGTGATTCAGTCAGGTTCCTTACATAAGATCCATCTCACCGGATTTCATTTCCTGAGATAATGCGGATGAGTAATTTTTACTTCTATCAAACAATAGCATAAATAGAGACATTGCCTGGTTTCCACCCCCCGCCCCCCCATGGAATTATCCAAAACCAGGTTAGGGAAAGAAGTGCTTCTTCAATCTGTGTTCTGTATGTCTCTCTAGGGGAAGGAAAATGAATCATCCCTAACTCTTTTTAAAGTCTCCTAGCTGTTGGCCCGCTCACTCGGGTTCCCAGTGTGCTCTCACAGTGGTCTGGCATCTTGGAAATGTAAGGACTCTGGAAAGACACGGAGTGACGGTCTGACTTGGTCTGCTGCTAGAGTGACTTCGTCTGGTCTGGAGATTCGAGCATTCCTGAGTTACCGAAAGCCAGTGTCGGCTCTTTTGCCCCTCTTTGGATTTGTTCATCACCCTGCTTATCCAAAGAATTCTTATCTCTTTACCATGAACGGTAATAACAATAACAATAACTAGTAGTTGTAACGTTAGGAACAGTTATTACTTGTTCAGTTCATTATTTCTCTTTCTAGTAACCCCAAAGTATCGATAACTTGCCCAAGGTCCCACAAGCTACCATTTGGTAGTCAGATTCCAGGTCTATCCTTGACCATAGTGCAACAGGGGGTACAAAGAATCAAATAAGCAAGCACTTAGTGGAAGCTTGCAATATATAATGGGATGTGTTCAATTGAAAACATCTCTATATATGGATATATATATCCTGGCAGAGCTTTTCTCAAAATTCTGCAGAGCTTTTAGGCATTCCAAAACGTGGTTTCTTTTTTGTAGATGTAAAAAAAAACTTTTTTAATTAAAAATAAAATAAATGTAGTCCCTGTCTGCAAGATGCTGGACTCAAGACAGATAGGAAAAATAAACCTCTATAAGAATTAATAAAAAAAAAATTGGAGAAGAGAAGAAAGATATCCCCCCCCACAAACACAAGGCAGTTGTGATGAAATGTCAATGAATTACGTGTCTAATTTACTTGTTGTCACTTAAGGGAAATAGTTGAGGATCTAAGAGCAGAGATAAAAGGAGCAATGGGGGTTCCATTTTGTTGGGTTGAAGGGTTTGCATTACTCTGGCTTTTTTTTGGCATAAATATTTAAATATATTATATCCTCTTTGAATTGACATGGCTGTATGGATCCTCCTAACACACCAAGAGCTAAGCTGCTGAGTGGATACTTTGCTGATCAAATTTCCAGTGATGCTCTAGACATCTTGTATTCTTCAGTAGTGACTGAGTTAAGAGCCTGGTCTGCATGCAGCTTGTTTGTAGAAACTCCAGGGAGTTTTAGACCTGATGTCGAAAGACAGCTAACACCTGAGATTGTAAAAAAGTAATAATAAACAATGTAAAAATGGCTCATATTTATCACATTGCAGGGCATAATTCTAAGGGTTCCATGTGTTTTAATTCATTTTAAATCTCACAAGAACCCTGGAGATACAGAACTCTGGCAGAGCTATAGGCATTCGCCAAAACCTGGTTTCTTTTCTTGACTGTGTTTCATATTTGCAGTGACTTCGTAATTGACTTTGGACCAGAGTAATGTGGACACTGTGATCTTTTCTCTTCCCAGTATAGAACCATATGTTCCTCCATGCACAGTGCTTCGTGATCGTTCCAATTTCCAGCTGGTTGGAAGGGAGATGCTCCCAACCCTTTCCACTCACATGCGCACGCACACACACACACACACACACACACTCACACACACACACAGTGATGCCTTTGGCGTCTTCATACTGAAGAAGATAGAACCACCAAATAAAAGGATGACATCATTCAAAAGAACCATTCATCTTGGGGCATACACTAGACTATACTGAAACAAGAGATAATGTTTCACTTGGTTAATCCGCCGTCATTTTTTTTTCCTTTTAAACCACAGAAAACATTTTTTTTCAGGGTTCCAGAGGCTGAAAGGCCAAGATCAAGATGTCAGCAGGGTTGATTCCTTCTTCCAGCTGTGAGGGAAGGATCTGTTCTAGGTCTTTCTTCTTAACTGTTAAATGGTCATCCTCTCCCTTTCTCTTAACATCATCGTCCCTCTGTCCATGTCTGTGTCCAAATATCTTCTTCAGTCATATTAAATTAGGGTCTCTCTTAATGACCTCCATTTAATTACATCTTCAAAGATCTTATCTCTAAATACGGTTCCATTCTAAGGTAGTGGTGGTTAGTAAAAATGCAACATATGAATTTGGGGATTACACAATTCAGCCAGTGAATCCCAGGGCATATAAAAGTTATGTTTACACTGCCAGCTGTTCAATAGCATGATGGTATGATGTCTTAAAAAAAAAAAAGGTATGTAATTTAACTAAAAATCCTTTATCGTGGAGGGACAAGTATGCATTGGTGGCTCCAGCAACAACCACCACATATGATGGCCCCACAATGCCTCTCATCGTGTTGAGCGTGTTCTGAGGCTTCAGACTTCAAGGGGCCCTGGTTCATCCCTAAGTGTCCCAACCAGGGAGTTATCAGCACCACGTTGGTGACGTGACCTGTTCAGTTGTTTGCTGCTATCTCTTTCCATTGATTGCAATTCTAAGCCACTGAATTTTGAGATTTACTCATTACGGAATCGAGCCGTCCTTATTCTTCCCATTTTACAGATGAAAAACTGAGGCTCAATTAGGTTAAGGAACTTGCCTGGGATGACTTGGGAAACCAAGATTATAGACTAGGAGATCTGATTCCAGAGCCCCAATATGTATCCACTGCGCTAAACTGGAACTTAACTCCTTGCTTTCCTCTTAGATGTGATGTTGGGTATACTTCTGGCTAAAACTAAGGTAGTGTTGGCAAGGCAAAATATTAACTGCTGTATTCTTTGGCATAAACAAGCTCCTCAAGCAAAGCAAAATTTCAAGCAGCAGGAAGTGGTTTTTAAAAGGATGTTCATTTTCATCGGTCTCCTTCTGTCTGTATAAAGCATTGTGGCTCATTGTTTTCTGTTTCCAGATTGGAACTAGTCCTAACATTCAATCTTACAAACTCAAGGTTGGATCTTGGGGTAAGAAAAGGCAACAAAGTTAGCATTGCCCAGGAAGAATACAATCTGCTGTCGGCAAGGCTGTGTTACATTTTGTGAATTAACAGAAATGAGCCAACTAACCTACCACCAACCAATCAGAAAGGGAAGCAACAAATACTTTTCCACATTTATCCTTCCTGCGATGTTTAGTATTCTTGAAGGGAATACTAACCTATAAAAATAAACGTCTTAGAGTAGGTTTCCAAATTGCTGTAATAAAATTAATGTAGATGGGATTGCAAGTCAAGAGTGGAGGCCCAGAGAACAGTTGGGTTGAGATACTAAATTAGACATAATTTCAAACTTCCTCATCTTGATTGGGGAAGATTATTTTGTGTCAGACTCTCCACAGACATAATGGCATTCACTTATACCTCTCCTTCATCCAGGCTACTTCTCAATCTCTGCTGTTTATTTTATTTTTCCCACAATCATATTTCCCTACCAGGTTCTTTAAGTCCCTTGATCACTGGGGAGACTGTTTTAATGCATATTTTATCCCTCATATTGTCTAGTCTAGTGTTTGCTCAGAATAAGCTGTTCAATAAACATCTCCTAAATCAATGAATATCTTAATGGTCTCTAATGTGAAATGGGATTTGATTCAACGCTTGAGTCCCTTACCATATATAGCATCGAGAGTTATAATATCTTAGGAATCTATTTTGGTAAGATAAATATTAGTCATTGCTTTCCAAATAACTGATTCTATGCCTACATGTTCATTTTAAATCCATAAAACATACTGATTATTCACAACACAGAAATGAAAATATAATTTTTAACCATTAGGATTTCAAATTAGTACCAAGCAAAAGGAAAGGTTGGTGTACCATCTCTGAAAGTAAGAAGTAATGTAAAAAAGATATACACAGTTTGAGTGCCTGCAAAAACTGGGAGAATCTGAGGAACAGCTAGAGTCTAGCTAACTGTGCTGTGTCAATCAATTTCCTGAGTTGCTAATGCACGGTATTTACACATGTCACCATTGGGGGAAGCCAGGTGACGGGCACAACATCCTCTGCAAAATGTTTACAACTTCTCATGAATCTACAGTCTTAAAAAAAATAAAATAAAAAATAAAAACAAAAAAACAGGGCGCCTGGTTAGCAGAGTCGGTTGGGCGACCGACTTCGGCTCGGGTCATGATCTCACAGCTTGTTGGTTTGAGTCCCGCGTCAGGCTCTGTGCTGACAGCTCAGAGCCTGGATCCTGCTTTGGACTCTGGGTCTCCCTCTCTTTCTGATCCCTCCCCTGCTTGCACTCTGTCTCTCAAGAATGGATAAACATTTTAAAAAAATTAAAAAAACAAAAAACAAAGTTTAAAAAAAAAAACGATTTTAGTGATTTTGTGGTAGAAGGCAATAGGAGAAAATATGTGTACCTTTTTAATTTGTGTTATTCATTTCTTGTTTAACAAAGGACATTTGGGAGGTTTTTGCATTGGGAACCAACATTAAAGCCCCATATAGTTTTGGCTAATTTAGCCTACTCTAGCCCTTGTGTTAAATATAAAGTGGCATAAACCATAAGAAAATATATTTTGGTAATTACTACTTTTTGGTTTTGGCTGCCGAGTATGGCATCTATGCAAGGATAATTCATATGCTCAGATTTTATGCAAACGATGTTAATTTTATAGCCTTCAAACACTTGATATTGAGTCATATAGTATTTCTTTTATTGTACTGATGGCAGAATTTACTGCTTTATGTTTTAAATACCCCCTTACTGATTAAGCACCAGAGATTTCTCCCATCTCAATACTAATGTTATAATTTTATGTTTGCAATCCTAGTCATTGAAACTATATTTTACAAAAGTTTAAATTGATCAAGTAAGATCCACCACCACACAAACACAGATACGCATGCACATATACACACAAATACAATATTCCATGAACTTAGAGGTATTCAATTAGAAAAAACAACTTCTATTTCGGTCTAGAATTCTCAGATAAGCTATTTCCTCATATTGTTTATAATTTATTTTCTGTAGGCTTTAATACAAATTAAAGTATAAATTGTAAAGGTATAGATTAATTGTAAAGATATGATTTATATTATATTAATTGTATTAATATGAACTAATACTAAATATAAATTTAATATAAATTTAAAATAATTTCTTTATCTTTGCCGTATTCCCTTAAAAACTTTAGTAACATTCTCAGGACTACACTAAATAGAATGTCCTTCTGTAATTAGATTTTAAAGATGGAAGAGACTTCATAAATAACAAAATCGAACTGGCTCATTCCATAGAGTAAGAACCAGAGGGTCGGTCATGCCATGTGGTTTACTGGCTGAGTCTGGATTAGAAACTAGTCTTCTGATTTTCAGAACATGGTTCATTTCACAATCTGATGTTGCCTCATGAGAGAGAAGGTGAAAAATTTAAAACCTGGGGGATTAAAAGTTCCATCTCAGGTCATTTCTGCACGTTACTCCCGCATATACAAGTGGCCCCGTGGTGACATCTAAGATATTTATTAACACTCATATACAAGAGTGGCTCTCCTTTCCCCCGCGGATTAATCAGACTACAAGGGGGAAAACAAGGTAGGAAAAGAAAAGGAAAATATTTAGGAACTGCTAGTTGGGAAATGCAGTGAGAGGAAGAAAAGGTCTTGAGAATTAAGTCAAGTTGATTCCCAGCGCCATCATTCTGTCCTGATGGGAAAAGTTGTGCTGGCCAAAAAGAACCTTGGTTTCCTTGCTAAGCTGGAACATTGCAAGGGGCACGTGCTGGCATTCTGTGATCGATGAGATAGCCAACGGTTTTGTTGCTTCAAAACTATTTGCCGTGTCAATTACCAAATTAGTCATTTTCCTCCCTTTCTGGTCGTCATCTCATAAACTGCAGTCACTTTTGGGAAAAAGCAGAATCATTGCCATTTTAGTCTGTAAGAATTTTCCATATTACACTGATCTTTGCTTTATGAGACATAAACTGATCTTCTGGTACAAGAAGAGAGGAAAATGGATCTATGGATTGGAAAAGATGGATATATCCACTGGAACTTAAAAACCTGTTCCTACCTCCTTCACTCATTCCACAAAAATCGATAGTGTTCCAGGGCTCCCCTTCCTCCTTTTCATGTTTTCCCTGCTCCCGTCTCCACTGATGTCCATCATCATCTGATGTAACAAATATTGACAAATTAAGGAAATGAGTAGCCATTGAGGGTATCAGAAAAAAAAAATTGTAAGAAACTCTGAAATGGATCAAAATGCTTATTGGGTATCCTCATCAGAAAATTCTGTGTTGTGGGCTTTGTACCTTTCCTTGTCATTGAGCTATTTTCCAGCTCTCAAAGTTAGAGACAACCAAGAGCAATACAAATAATTATTTCCGATTTGCAAATAGATTCTGTCCAGTGCAGGGACAATTGATTTCCATCCTTCTTATGGAAAAAGTTTTATATCTCTTTGTAAATACATTTCAGCGTTCCTGATGGATCAATACAAGGATGGTTTATTGAATTCTCTTTCAAAATGGTTGTAACATTTGACTTGTTCTCTCATCAATTAAATAATCCAAAAGAAGACATGAAGGATACTATATCCCTTTATGTATGTTCTTCTGAAAGTAAAGATTGTTGTTTCACAGAATGAGATGGTCTGCCTATTCAAGTTATATGCTTAGTTGTGATTTATTGTAACTTAATAATCACTACTATAATTACTGAAGGGGTAGCTGGCCCGGTTAGAAGCAAAAGAAAGAGAAAGATACAGAGAGGGATAAAACACACACACACACACGCACAGAGAGAGAGAGTTGGTTTCAATTTCACGTTAGAGGCTACCAGGCAGGGTAAATGTATACAGGGTTTGCTCTGTAGCTTAATGAACTTAGGAACTTAATTTCCCAGTTGATCATAGGATTTTGGAAATAAGTTCAGGTGCATTAATCACATTAATTCCAGGTGGGATCAGATAAACCAGACTTTCATTTTTTAATTTATTATTTTTATTTTTTAAAAGTTAACTTATTTTGAGAGACAGAGAGAGAGAGGGAGAGAGAGAGAGCATGGGGGAGGGGCAGAAAAAGAGGAAGAGAGAGAATCCTGAGCAGGCTCTGTGCTGACAGTGAAGAACTCGACATGGGACTCCATCCCAAAAACCATGAGATCATGACCTGAGCTGAGATCAAAAGTCCAATGCTCAGCCAACTGAGCCACCCAGGCACCCCAATAGATCAGATTTTTTAAATATACCTTATCCTGGGTGCTAAATGTGACAGAATAATCTATTCTGGTTTGTTTGAAGAGTCCAAAATGTGCTATATAGTAAGCATAAAATTTGAGTACTTTTAAGAAACTATATGAGGAAGCTAATATTGTTTGGCAAAGTATTGTTTTCAACTATGTTTCAATCTAAATAAGGAATACACATCATTAGAGCTGAAACGGCATCTGCAAACAGTTTTGAAAAGATATTGAAAAATTGTGTGTACGCTATCCTCTTTTTTCTGTCCTCCTTATCAAATGTAATTATCATGTATCATAAAAATGGCCTTGTTCTGTACTGTTTCCTATCTGTAGTTCTATACAAGCTACATTTTATATTGATATGATCCATTCAAGGAGCACCCGTGGCCCTTACCAAAATTTAGGAAGCATGTGAGTCTTATCTACAACATATTTTCTAAGGCATCTATTACTTAATTTTGGGTTGATAGCTAATAATTGATATCAATAGCTAGTCTATTTTTATATGATGATGTTTTGTACTGACTTTTGTTTTAGAGTAACTTCATCTATATTTTTTCTTAAATGGAGAAACTATATTCGACTTGAGTGCTTTGCACTGGCTAGCATCACTCAGCAAAAGAATATTATTTTTAATGAACTAAAGGGGGAAATGAGCCTAAGGGACCACTTTCTCCTCTAGACATGAAACCCCAGCACAGAATTTCACAGAGATATTTTCCAGGTGAAAACTAAAGAGTCCATCTATGGAGCATGTAATAAATCTACCATGTGAGAGCACACACAGCCAATAATAGATCGGTAAGTGTCACACTCTCCTTAATCTCATCAATGGCAAATTCTTCATCTCAGCTACTTTTCATTCTGCAGTAAGAGCAAATGAGCTTTTCCTCTATGCTTTCTTCTAGGAGTTTTATGGTTTCAGGTCTTACACTAAGTCTGTCTTCCATTCTGAGTTAAAATTTTTGTGATTGGTATAAGGTAGGGCTTTGATTTCATTTTTCTGCACATGGTTATCGAGTTTTCCCAGCACCATTTATTGAAGAGATGATCTTTTTCCCATTGCATATTCTTGGGTCCTTTGTCAAATATTAGTTGACTGTCTATGTAAGGGGGTTATTTCTGGGCTTTCCATTGTGTTCCATCGGTCTGCCTGTTTTGTTTTTTTTTTAACGTTTATTTATTTTTGAAACAGAGAGAGAGAGCATGAACAGGGGAGGGTCAGAGAAAGAGGGAGGCACAGAATCTGAAACAGACTCCAGGCTCTGAGCTGTCAGCACAGAGCCCGACACGGGGCTTGAACTCACGGACCGCGAGATCATGACCTGAGCCAAAGTCGGACGCTTAACCGACTGAGCCACCCAGGCGCCCCATGCCTGTCTATTTTTAAGCCAGTGCCATACTGTTTGATTGCTATAGTTTTGGAGTAGAATTTGAAATCAGAAAATGTGATGCTTGTAGCTTTGTTTTTTCTCAGGACTGCTTTGGCTCTTTGGGGTCTTTTGTGGTTTCATCCGAATTTTAGGATCGCCTTTTCTATTTCTGCAAAAAATGCCATTGGAATTTTGAGAGTAATGGCATGCAAACTGTAGATATCTTTGGGTAGTATGGACATTTTAACCATATTAATTCTTCTGAAGTATGGACATGATATATGCTTCCATTTGTTTGTGACTTCAATTCCTTTCATCAGAGTCTTACAGTTTTCAGGGTATAGAACTTTCACTTACTTGCTTAAATGTATTCCTGGTATTTAACTGTTTTTGATGCTAATGTGAATGGACCTGTTTTCTTTATTTCCTTTATAGATATTTCATTTTTAGTGTGTAGAAACACAACTGATTTCTGTATGCTGATGTTTATATCTTATAATTTTACTGAATTTAGTTGGTTAGTTTATCAGTTTTTTGGTTGACTCTTTAGGACTTTTCTCCATACAATTTCATATCATCTGCAAATAAAGACCATTTTACTTCTTCCTTTTTTATCTGAGTGATATTTATTTCTTTATCTTGCCTGATTATTCTAACAAAGACTTCCAATACTATGTTGATGAAGAATGGCAAGAGTGGGCATCCTTTTCTTGTTTCTGATCTTAAAGGAAAAGCTTTTAGCTTTCCCACCATTGAGTAAGATGTTAGCTGTGGGCTTCTCAATTATGATCTTTATTGTGTTGAGCTATGTTTTGTTTTGTTTTGTTTTGTTTTTAAACCAAATCTGTTGTGAGTTTTTTTCATGACAGAATGTTGTATTTTTGTTGAATGCTTTTTCTGACCTTATTGAGATGGTCATATAATTTTTGTCATTCATTGTATTTATGTGACGTATCACATTTATTAATTGGTGTATTGCCTTGCATCCCAGTAATAAATCTTATGTGAACATAGCGTAAGATACTTTTGACACGCTGTTGAATTTAGTTTGCTAAGATCTTGTTGGGAATTTTACATCTAGATTCATTAGGGATATGGGTCTAGGTATTGGTAACAGTTTTTCAGATAAGACTTTAAAAGCACAAACAACAAAGAAACAAAGAAATGTGTATATTTATTGCAAATAAATATGTGGGACTACATCAAACGAAAATGCTTCTGCACAGCAAAAGAAACAATCAACAAATGAAAAAAAAACAAAAACAAAAGCCTAAAGAATGGGAGAAAATACCTGATAAAGAGTTAATGTCCAAATATGAAAAGAATTCATACATAATGATAAAAGCAAACGATCTGACTTAAAAATGGGCAAAGGAACTGAATAGATGTTTTTCCAAAGAACACATGCAAATGGCCAACAAGTACATGAAAACATCGCTCCTCATCAGGGAAATACAAATCCAAACCACAATGAGATATCACCTCACATGTTAGAACGGCTGTCATTGAAAAGACAAGAGATGATAATTGTTGACAAAGATGTGAAGAAAAGGAAACCCTTATTCAGGGTTGGGGGAATATAAACTAGTTCAACAATTCTGTTTTATAAAAACAGTAGGGAGTTTCCTCAGAAAGTTAAAAATAGAACTACCATATAGTTCAGCAATTCCAACACTGCATATATATGCAAAGGAAATTAAAAACAAGATATCAGAGAAATATCTATCCTCCCATATTTATTGCAGCATTAGTTACAATAGCCAAGATACGGAAACAACCTAAATGGTAATCAATGAATAAATGGATAAAGAAGATATGAAATATATGTATACACACAATGGAGTAGAATATTATTCAGCCATGAGAATGAATGAAATCCCACCATTTGCAGCAACAGGGACGCACCTTCAGGCCCTTATGCTAAGTCAGAGAGAGACAAATAACCTATGATCTCACTTATCTGTAGAATCTACAAAAATCCAAACTCATAAGAGCAGAAAGTAGAATAGTGGTTACCAGGGTGTAGAGGGTCACAGAAATGGGGAGATGTCGATCAAATAGTATAAACATCTGGTTAGAAGGTGAATAAGGTCTGAATAGCTAATGTACAGCCTTGTGATTATAGATAACAACACTGTTCTCTGCCCTTGTTTATGCTAAGTTAGTACATCTTAAATGTTCTCACCACAGAAAATAAAGGGTAGCCATATGACACGATGGGGATATTAGCTTATACAACAGTGGTAACCGTATGGCAATATATACATACATCAAATCAACACACACACTGTACACCTTAAAGTTACACCATGTTGTATGTCGATTGTATGTCAATAAAGCTGAAAAATATTTTCTTAATATTTTTTTTTTTAATTTTTTTTTTTTTTCAACATTTATTTATTTTTGGGACAGAGAGAGACAGAGCATGAACGGGGGAGGGGCAGAGAGAGAGGGAGACACAGAATCGGAAACAGGCTCCAGGCTCTGAGCCATCAGCCCAGAGCCCGACGCGGGGCTCGAACTCTTAATATTTTTTTAAAAGCAACTGAGACTTTTTTTTTCTTGCTCATAAAAGCCTTATCACTTTCTAGAATTCTTTTAGGTGTGTGTGGGTCTTATTCTTTCTGAATGATTTTAAAGCTATGCTCATGCAACCTATTTGGCTGGTTTAAACAGGGATGAGAACAATGGTCTTTTGAGATATCAGCGTGTAAACCAGAAGCACCTATAATGATTTTTAAGTCTTTTTAGCAACCTCTGGCACCTAATATGCAATGCTATAAAGTAGGCACTCAATAAATGTTTGCTGAATAAATATGGATAAGAAAGCAAATTTATTCTACGTTACATTAGAGTGCAGCAGGACCAGATACAAGGAATGAAGTTATAGGGAGGTAAATTTTGGGTCAATATAAAAATGTACTGTTTAGGAAATAGAGCTAACTAAAAGTCAAGCAGGCTTACACGTGCGGTAATCATTTCCAAGTTATTGCAAATGTTTAATAAAGATTTTAGGGTATAAGTAGAGTTACATGGACTGCCTGAATGCTTATCTTTCTTTGTTTTTCTTTGTTTTTTCTTTTTTTTTTTTTAAAGAGAGTATGAGCAGGAAAAGGGTAGAGACAAAGAGAGAGAGGGAGAGAGAAAAATCCCAAGCAGGACCCATGCTGTCAGCACAGAGCCCCACATGGAGCTTGAACCCACCACTGTGAAATCATGACCTGAGCCAAAACCAAGAGTCAGACACTTAACCCGCTGAGCCACCCACAAGCCCCTACATGCTTATCTTTAGATGATTCGTTAGGTCTTTTTAACTTAATAATTGTATATTATTGCAAGAGAGCAAGTTTTATATTTGTTTTTTTTTTAATTTTTTTTACATTTATTTATTTTTGAGAGACTGAGAGAGACAGGAGAGCAAGTTTTACATTTGTAAACCATGTAAAAGGGACTAAACCTTTGCACACACCAAACAGATGTACAAAGAAGATGTACCTTCTAAATTTTTCAGAATCTTGGGGGCGCCTGGGTGGCGCAGTCGGTTGAGCATCCGACTTCAGCTCAGGTCACGATCTCGCGGTCCGTGAGTTCGAGCCCCGCATCGGGCTCTGGGCTGATGGCTCAGAGCCTGGAGCCTGTTTCCGGTTCTGTGTCTCCTTCTCTCTCTGCCCCTCCCCCGTTCATGCTCTGTCTCTCTCTGTCCCCCCCCCCAAAAAAAATAAATAAACGTTGAAAAAAAAAATTAAAAAAAATAAATAAATTTTTCAGAATCTTTTTTTTTTTGAACCGGCTCCTATACCTTAGAGCAGCTGGAACAAAAACAAACGATAAAATTGTTAACTTGTCTAATCAATATTATCTTAATTCCCAAGGGCTTTAATAGGCCCTGGAAGGATTTTCTCTCTCCTGTTTAAGCGCTCTGTCATTCAGATCCCCCAACTGCTCCATCTTCCCCTTCAAATCCGGATGATAGCATTCAGGTTGGCCTCTGTCACCTCTCTCTTGCGCTACAATTGTATTTTGAGGTGTCTGGATTCTCACCCGTATAGGTGTGAATGGTTTTGTGGGGCGTTTGGGGTACATTGTAGAACAAAGTGGAAACCTCTGTCTTACCTGAACCGTGGCCTCTTTGTCTAACACCACACTTTCTCTGGTCTATCAGCCTTCTCAACTTCCACTAGGCTTTGTGTCCACCCTGGGATGCCCCATGAGCCAGAGGCTCATCTGCAGGCTAATCTATCCACTCATCCATTCAAGATTTTATTTTTGGAGTGGCTCTTGGGAAGGCTTGACTTAGGGCCTTTGCAGGTTTTATCACTGCCAGTCCTTGCCCAAGTTTGAGGTTTCCTCCAACAAAAGAAAAGTGAGGACCACAGGTTTGACACTCAGCCCTCAGACCCCATGTACGGCTATCTCTTTTTCCGCCTTTGTTGGAAGGAACAGAATGGCCTTCTGTCATGTGGGAAATGATGCAATAGTGGCCTCTGAGTACATGGTGAGGTAAGTTATACTCAAGCCATGGAACAGGAAGGCTCACAGACCAAATTGAAATGAGTGACGCCTGTAGCGTATTTAATTTAGAACACAAAGCGGGACCCACGTGGAAAGAAACATAGCAGCATTACCTGGATTCTGGGTTATGCAGTGTTCACATCTCTACTGCGTAAATGTTCCACCAGGACTGGTGTGCTTAGAGCAGCGTTGAGGTGCCACAAGAGATGACAACAGACGGGAGTCACCGGGCGGCAACACAAACACCTACTCTGTCGGAGCAAGACCTTAGGGGCAGCTATGTGTGGTCAGAGCGCAGAGCTGTAGTTTGCGGATGGTCTACTGAGTCGCCATGGCCTTTTCCCTGAGTGTCTCAAAAAGGGGACACTTAGAGTCACGTGGGTATCACCACTCGGTTCTGGTTTGAGCTTTTATCCATATGAACTGCCTCATGAACCTCATGTGTATCTAGTACATCATAAATATTTACTGTTTACTTTGTCTTTCCATCTCTTTCTATCTTCGTTCACACACATCAGTTTCACTTATTTAATAATTGCCTGACATGAGCAAGGGTATATAACTTAAGGGAACATTAAAATACATGCTTATTGGGACACTTGAGGGGCTCAGTCAGTTAAGCGTCTGACTTTGGCTCAGGTCATGAGCATCTGACTTTGGCTCACGGCTCTTGAGTTCGAGCCCCACATCCGGCTCTGTGCTGCCAGCTCAGAGCCTAGAGTTTGCTTCAGATTCTGTGTGCGTGTGTCTCTCTCTGCCCCTCTCCTGCTCACGCTCTGTCTGTCTCTCTCTCAAAAATAAAGTCACATGCTCCACCAACTGAGCCAGCCAGATACCCCATATGTTATTATTTTAAAACATCCCTATTAATGAACGCTTTTAAAACATCCATTGCATTCATTATCTGTTGTCAGAAATAAACAAACGATTAATTAATTTAGTCAGTTAATGTTTACTATGAGCCTGCTTAGCTTCTGACACTGTACTTGAGCATGTAAAATGCAAGTGAACTGGACTGTTTCTTAACTCCTGTTTCGTGACCTTTAAACAGTGCCAGTACCCGCACAAATGTTCCCCAGTTACATCGATGATCCACCGAATTGAACTGATAACCTTCAACTTTCTAAATATCACAATCTGCTCTTAAAGGAGTATTAGACATGACTTTGGTCCTCAAGGAGCTTTAAAAAAGGCATATTTATTCTTCCTTTCATTCATCTATCCTTAAGACTATAATCAGGCATTGCATAGATTATAGTTTGTAAAAAAAAATCTTTATTTGAATTCTGAATGGATTCTTAAATTAGGCAGCATTGGTGGGGTAGGGCTCTGGGATATCAATGTAGAGGAGACAATTCTTAGAATTTTTAAAGGCGCAAAATCTGAGTACAATGCGTGTACTACGCTCCAAGTATGTATGTTAGAGAGTCACCTTCTCAACTAACCAGTTCTCTCTCTTTAATTGTGCATGCAAGTTTTGGAAAGAAGAAGTCGGGCCCAAGAAGCCAAACAATTTATCTGCAAAAAACTAAAATAAAATAAAAGGGCAAAACAAAAGAAGGAAGGAAGAAGAGAGAAAAGAAAGAAGGAAGGAGAGAAAGAGAGAACAAAACAAAACAAAACACGTATCTGAGATGATGCGTTATAGCCAGCCGGGACGCATGAAATACGAGAAATAGCCATTTCTCACCATGGTGGAAATCTATCAGCTTACAAAGATGTCATACTTCCATTACCTGCCACATGAGCAAATTTGGATACATTCTTCATCCCTATTTCCCAGCTATCATGTTGACTTTTCTGCCTCTGGTTTTACTTGCTATCATTCTTTTTCACATGAACATTTTTCATTAAAAAAAAAAAAAAAAACCCACAATTTTCCACCACAGATAATTTCCATGAAGTTTAAGCGTTGTAAATCTCCTAATGATATGTACTGCAGGGTCTTAACCTTTTCATATAAGTGGTTTCAAACCACAACACTCTTCTTGCTGCCTTGTAGGTGTCTTTTGTAACTTCATCAATACATCCTTATTTGATGAAAACAACCAATCAGATGTTGTCTCTTCTTCACGGTCTTTGGATTTTTTGGTTTGATCAGCTTTTTCCTGGGTTCTTGGAAATGCCAGTCACATAAGGATGTCTGCCGTGCTTGTAACGTAAGATTTTATTGCCTGTTGGTGTGGACATCTGTCCTGCTGCTACATCTATGCAGCCGTTGCATTGCAAGTCCATTCTGTGTCTTACTCTTGTTGAATGATCTTCAAACAGTGCCAATGCTTACACAGATGTTCTCTAGTGATGTCGATGATCCACCGACTTGAATTGAGGCCTTAAACTTGGCTAAATATCACAATCTGCTCTTAAAGGGATAAAACTAGTAACTAAGCGACTAGCGGACGGCTGTTGGATTTGCACGATGGTAGTTCATGTTGATGGGTAGAAAAGATACCTAGCCTTTGACAAGTCAGACACACTCAGAGCCTCCTACTTCGCCTCCACGATAATAACCCTACACTCTGCCTAATAGTCTCTGGCTCAGTGAGCTTTGCAATCCAACGGGGTTCGGAACACGAAGTCATTTAGAAGCCACTAAAAACTTCAGTGGCTGACCAGTTAAACAGAAGTTTGATTTTTAGGAAATTCTGCCTTCCTTGAGATAATATATGGGAAGCAATGGGCATTCAATATTTATGCTTACTTTTGAAAATTACTGTGAAATGATATACAGTCCTACAGTAATCCCAAAGTAAGACAGGAGCAAAGGGACACAGAGAGTCTCGCGCATGTAAATCCTATTTTAAGCTGGGGTACTGGGATTGCTTATATATGCCAATAAAATCTCCACATGTAAGCTGAGGAAGCTCTTGGCTGTTATAAAATGTAAATCCTCTCTTAAGAAAACAACTGATTTGAAGCGTATTTCTATCTGTGGATCATGCTGTCAGGATTTTAGTGTTCTAATAACCCAGTTCTAATGAGTTCTTATGATTTATTCAATAAGGACTAAAGGTCTTTTATATAATTGTTACCTTGCTGGCTAATACTGTAGGAAATGTTATATAATTGTATGTAGATATATTATTTAGTTCACGTCCTTGAATAATCAAAACAATTAATCATAATTTCTTATTAAATAAGTCACCACTGTCAAAATTACTTTTATTCCTTAGGCTGGAAATCTCTGCTTAAAATTTGCCAGAAAAAATTCTGTGAAGTATAAACTCTCTTCAGGTACATAAAAGTCATTTTAACTGTAAAGAATTATCAGGTGAGGGACACCTGGGTGGCTCAGGTGGTTAAGCATCTGACCGGCCCAGGTCATGGTCTTGTGGTTTGAGAGTTCGAGCCCCATGCCAGGCTCTGTGCTGTCAGCTGGAGCCCAGAGCCTGCTTCAGTTTCTGTCTTTCTGTCTCTCTCTGCCCCTACCATACTCGCACTCTGTCTCTCTCTCAAAAATAAATAAAATAAATAAAATAAAATAAATTAATAAAATAAAAAATAAATAAAATAAATAAAAATAAAATAAATTAATTAAAAAATTTTAATAAGTTAAAAATTATAAGTTTTAAAATTTTTTTTCAAAAATAAATAAAATAAATAAAATAAAATAAATAAATTAAAAATTTTTTTAGAAATAGGTGAATGAAGTCAATAGTTACAGATTCCATTTTGTTCAGGGAATTATGTAAATGGATAAAGAGAGGGAATTCAGCCCTGAATACTAGTATTACCCTTTTTAAATTTTTGTCTGATTTTATTTTATTTTTATGGGTTTTTGATTGTCAAGTGAAGTTAAGTGACCTTTTGTCCATATCTACTAGAATAAATAAGGATGTCCATACTTCCTATTGGTTCCTCTGACTGCGATGAGACAATCACTCACATTGATATAGTGCAAGGCGGACCATTGGGTTAAGGGGACATCGAACTTAAAATTCATGTCACTGGGAGTGTCGGTACCTCCTTAAGAAGTTAAAGTACTCGTGAAATTTCTGTGATTTGGATTTGATGTGTGTAGTACCATTGTCATTTTCTCCTACGTTCTCCCCTTCGCTGGGATCACGCTTCTAACACGGTGTCTGGACTTTCTCAAATACATTTACTCGGCCAACATCTATAGTACTTCTCTATGTCAACCACTGAAATTAGCATCAGAGACACAGGTGAATATGTTAACTAGACTTTATTGCAGTGATCACTTAACAAGGTATAAAATATAGAATCACGATACTGTACACCTGAACCTGACATAACGTTACATGTCAATGATACCACAATAAAACAATTTCTGTGGAACTGTTTAGAAGTTAATAGGTGCTTGAAAACTGAATAACTTCAGTCGCTAATGAGACATTGAAGCATTTTGTTTGTCGGTGATCGGTGGAAGAGAGGCTGTTTGGAGTTATGCTTACGTATTTCCGCACCCTGATGTATGAAGGAGTTATACATGTAATTTCATGTGTAATTTCACATGTAATTACATGTGTCAGTCATGTAATTTTCTCTGGCTTCCGTGCTATTTCAGGCCATAAATTCCTGTACTGTTTTCTTAGAGGTTGTTTAAAACAGTTCTATGACTTGTTATGTAATTCATACAGAAGAATACGTATACAATATATATCATCTATGAAGCACATCATTAGTATCTATAATACTTTTACGTATACATAAAAACTGCCACTGGATTTAAATTAGAATATTACCCATATAGAGAGCTGTTCCTAATACTACATTTTTATTCTGTATTTATGCCACCCTTCCCTGATTATATAACAACATCCAAGTATTTTAAAGTTCCTGTTATTATTTCTTCCTTGATGAAGCAGTTGAATTTTATGTAAGTTGTATTTTAATAAAGCTATTAAGAAACAAGACATGAAAAACAAGGTGAAATCAAGGTTATTAATAATTTTGTTGAATTTCTCAGATCTTTATCAGGTTTCTGTAGGCAAGACCTATGTCTTGCATAATTGACAGGATAGTTATGAAACCTCCAAGAATGGTGCTATGTTTTTTAACTTATCCCTATGTTGTATAAATTTTTCTTTTATATATTTTAAAAGTATTTTCAGGTGCATATATTTTTCTGGTGTGTGGAGTATTTTCTCACATGGTGACAAAATTCTCTACTGCAAAAACTATTTCGTCTTAAAGTCTATCTATTCTGACATAAATATTGTTCTCCTGATTTTCTTTTGGCTAGTGTTTTCCACATTTTCCCCACATTTTTCAATCGTACAGTGGCATTATATTTTAAATATATTTCTTATGACTAACATAGCACAGAGCTGTTTTTGAATCCAATCTGTTTTGAAGTACATAAATACATGTTTCAGTTTATCAGTTTAAATATAGTTTACATATTTAATTATTATATATATTTTATGTATTTAATTATATAAATATGTCAATATTTAAATAAGCATAACATATTTTAATACTTAAATACACATTGAATACAGTCAGACTTTTCAGTTTTATTTGTGCTTCCCTTCTATTCTGTTTTTTTCTTTCTTTTCTCTCTCATTTTGTTTATATTTTCTTAATCTCTTGCTTAGTTTGATTCCTTTTCCTCCTTCTATCCCACTAATATATCAGATAAAAAATCTATTTCTAGTCATTTATTATTAATTTTTGAAAACTGATTACACTTCCTTAGCTATACTTACTTATCAGAGCCTATAATGAATTTGGTCTTAAAACACCTTGCCCCACCTCTCACACCATGAAAAAAATGTAGAGACTTTTCGATACTTAAGATCATGTATTCAATTCAAATTCCATTTTCGTCTATTTAGTTCTCTCATTTGTGGGAGGGAATCTACTGGAGGCTGTTGTTGTTTAGTTTAACATACATTTCTACTAAGTTGTTTGCTCATCATTCCTTCTTGTATTTCATTCCTCCTACCCTAGGTCATTTTTATTCCTGTGAAATTATTTCCTTTGAGAGCAAGTTTTGTAAAGGCATTTGGTAGTAACCTGTTAATTTTAGTTTCATCTGAAAATGTCTTTGTTATGTCGCTTGTAAGACAATACACAAAGTATTCCTGTGTGTCAACATAAAGTCAATATTAAGTTTATTTGCCTGTTTTCCACTAATGAAATAGCTGTGGGATTGTGTCTTCACTATCTCCTCTGCTAGCTGCTTATAACTTTACCATAGTAAACTTGTTTGCATTTTATATATTGGTGGGTTTCATAAAACTATTCCTCTGCTACCAAATACCTACTTTATAACCCAAGGAAGTAATTTTGGAGGTCAATTCTTATTTTTCTTAAAGATTGTATTTTTAAGTAATCTCTACATTCAACATAGGGCTAAACTCACAACCCTGAAATCAAGAGTCACATGCTTCACCAACTGAGCCAGCCAGGTGCCCATGTCAGTTCTTATTTTTAAATAAAATGAGTATTCTGAAAGCCTCGTAGGAATATGTTACTAAAATGTTATCGATCTTGGATCTCTGATATTATAATCTTTAGGATTTTATCACCTTATCTAAAGAAAATTAACTGGGGGCGCCTGGGTGGCGCAGTCGGTTAAGCATCTGACTTCAGCCAGGTCACGATCTCGCGGTCCGTGAGTTCGAGCCCCGCGACGGGCTCTGGGCTGATGGCTCAGAGCCTGGAGCCTGTTTCCGATTCTGTGTCTCCCTCTCTCTCTGCCCCTCCCCCGTTCATGCTCTGTCTCTCTCTGTCCCAAAAAAAATAAATAAACGTTGAAAAAAAAAAAAAGAAAATTAACTGACCAAACTGTGCATAACACAAGTGATGTATCTCTTAGAAAGAAAAATCTTTGTTAATTGTAGTCCTAATGGCAAGCTTTGAGAAAGTTTCTCATCTTACACATGGTTTTGTTTATTTCATTTTCCATGTATGCACTAAACTTTTTATAGTTCGTCATAAAACACGTAAGGTTTATTTTGAGACTGAAACGGATAATCAATTACAAATGATAGACACAGGTGTCTGCTAAGTGATCAGTATGATGGTTCTTCCTTTCTTGGGTTCAGAACCAATGGATTTGTTTTTCTTCACGAATTTATTATTTCTTTAGATCAGGATTACTATTGGTAAATGAAACTAAAAATTCTCACTGTGGATTTATAGTCAAGACTATGTTTTTAATGTTTGTTTTTGAGAGAGAGAGAGACAGAGTGTGAGCGGGGGAGGGGCAGAGAGAGAGGGAGACACAGAATCTGAAGCAGGCTCCGGGCTCCGAGCTGTCAGCACAGAGCCCGACGTGGGGCTCGAACTCACGACCTGCGAGATCATGACCTGAGCTGAAGTCCGACGTTTAAACGACTGGGCCACCCAGTCGCCCCAAGACTATTTTTAAAGTCTCCTTTCTAAGCCCGAAACTTCAGTCAGATGAAATCAGGAGAACCTTGAGTCAAATAGTTTCTGTCTTCTATTTTTTCTGTGATAAAATAATGGCGTCCATCATCCTACCTCTCATTTTACAAGGTGGAAGGTGGGAAAGGCTGTTATAAATCTAGTAGTCTAAACGCTTCAATCTTTGGGAAGGAAAGGTAGTCCCAGATTAGTGATGCAGAAGAATAAGAGGTAGCAAAGCTCATTAACTTGTTTGTTAGTCAAGAAGAGAACCCATTTGGTGCCTGGATCTGTCTCTCTCTCTCAAAAATAAACATTTAGGGGCGCTTGGGAGGCTCAATCAGTTAAGCGTCTGACTTCAGCTCAGGTCATGATCTCGAGGTTCGTGGGTTTGAGCCCCACTTTGGACTCTGTGCTGACAGCTCAGAGCCCGGAGCCTGGTTTGGATTCAGTGTCTCCCTCTCTCTCTGCCCCTTCCCCCTTGCACTCTGTCTCTCTCAAAAGTAAACATTAAAAAAAATTTTTTTAAAGAAGATAACTCATTTTTTTTTCCATGACACAGACTTGTTTCTTTTTGCTTCAGGAGCCACAAAACAAGCAACAGTCTTAGCTTATCGATGGATGGAAAATAGCTAACATTTACCATGTCACTGAATTCTCAGAATACTCCTATGAAATATTTACTATTGTTATCCTGATTCTGTAAGTAAGCACATTGGGGCACAGAAAGGTTAATTAAGTAACTCACCCAGAGCTACATAGTTTTGGTGAATGGCATGGCTGCAAACCCATTAGTCAGACCCAGAAAACCGCTCTCAACCAACACCAAATATGGCTACTTCCTGCATCATTTAGTCAAATGGAAAGCAAATTTTGAGGAAAAATTCTTGGTTTTAAGTCAGGTGAAGATTCACTTTGGGTTGAATTTTTCTTTTCCTGGTGAAAGAGTGAAAACGCGAAAGAGTGAAAAGTGGGCTTTTGTTCTGGAGAAGTCCTGAGAAAGAGTTAAGTAGATGGAAGCTGAGATTTCATCCAGGTGGCTGGATTGGAAAAAACCTAACTATTCTTCCATATATTCAGCTAGAAGTGCGCAAATGTGGACCCAAGAAATAACGATAGAAAACAAAATAGAGAAAGAGAAAACTCTCCACAGAAAAGCTCCAGGGAGATAGAAGAATTCAGCAAACAGAATTTGCTCCTCAAATGCAATGGGATCCAAACTGGGGAGCTTTACTCATATTTGCTTCCAGGTCACTGAGAGGAGGCACTACAAGTTTCAGAGATTTTAAAAAATTACACTGAGTCCTGGATTCTTATCAAAGAACATGTTAAAATATCTTGGTGATTCCTAGAGGTGATGAGTCTTTAACTGATTTTAACTGTATTTGCTAAAGGCACACAGCGAAATGGACTACGCTTTAATAAAAGGCTTAAGAAAAAA
Organism: Leopardus geoffroyi; assembly: GCF_018350155.1. Lineage (NCBI taxonomy): Eukaryota > Metazoa > Chordata > Mammalia > Carnivora > Felidae > Leopardus > Leopardus geoffroyi. The sequence goes on along the minus strand of NC_059332.1, from coordinate 6,500,928 downwards.
ATCATTGAATTTGGGGTAACACCAAGTGAATTCTACCAATAGTTCTGCCAACAAACATGCCTGTAAGCAAATTATAGGAAAATACTGACGGTGTTTGGCTTGAGCAGGGTCTCAAACTAGGAGCCACATCAAATCCACCAGCAAAGATGCTTCATCTGGGCAGCGTAGGGTTTTGAAAGATTAGATCTGATTTGTCCTTGGGCAGACCCGGCACGTCAGTAGACTGTGGCACCAGCACTCCCAAGTGGTTTGTGCCCTCTGCCGTTCCTGGCCCCTGATGCTATGAGGATTTCCCACCTCTGGTTTAAGCGTGAGATTTGTTCAAGAGGATAGCGACAGGGGCACTGAGACTCGGCAAAGTTGTAGAAGAAATCCACTCCTAATCAAATACGACCACTATGATTAATGAAGTGGATGGAGTCATCGGCTCTAATTCTCCCCTCCCAGCAACTGTGCTCTCTGCCAGGAAATGCCTTAGTGACATCCCTCTGTGAGTCACGTCTCGGCCTCCCGAGTTCGAGTTTGGGCACAAGACTTGCCTTCCCAGATAGAATGAGACAGTGGTGACCGTGTGTTAACGCTAAGCCTCGGCCTCCAGAAGCCTTGTGTGTTTTTGCTTGCTCTCTTGTGTTTCTGCCACAACCATGGTATCAGGATGTTTGGGCTAATCCCTGGGCTTCGGAGGAGATAGTACACAAATGAATATGCATGATGAACATGCATTTAAAAAATATTCACATGTTCAAAATCGCTAGAAAAATCAAACCGTGCAAATTACATCCCTGAAAGATCATATGTTGCATATCAAATTAGGAATTAAAAAAATACTGTGCGCTCCGGGTGCTTAGTTTTGGGATGTGGGAGCAAAGATAGGGTGTTAATACACGTTTTTGTAGGTTTGTGGATTACCTCCACCTTTCCGGAAAATAATTTGGAATACAGCGTCAAAGACATTCAAAATATTCCTCAGAACTTTTTACCTTAATAATTCCACATTGAAGAATTTTACCTTAAAAATAGAATTGTGCAGACCCAAAGTACACAGATCTTCATAGCTTTTCACAGCTTTGTTTATAATAGCAAAACATCAGAACTCACAGTAGGTAACTGAACTTAAATGATGACCCAAAAATATAATTGGATTCTATAAAGTCATTAAGAATATTGTTACAGACGTACATGTCCTGACTTAGAAAGAAATAGAGACGAATGGGATAAATTGCCAAAGAAAGAAAGTTACAGAACCATATCTAGATAATTACATCTCTCTTTTGTGCAAAACTGTTCAAATATACTTTACATAAAAGTTAAAAGTCTATGCCACAAATGTAAAGCGAGTAATGTAAATTTTATCACTCATGCCTATCTGTACTTTGCAGTTTTTCGTAAGTATATTTTTACTCGTGTAATTAAAAATTAAATAACAAAATGGGGTGCCTGCATGGCTCGGTCAGTTTAGTGTCCAACTCTTGATTTTGGCGCAGGTCATGACCCCAGGGTCATGGAATGGAGCCCCAGTTGGGCTCCATACTGAGCATGGAGACTGCTTAAGATTTTCTCTCTCTCTCTTTCTCTCCTCCTCTCCCCCTCTCCTCCATCTGCTCTCTCTATCTCTCTCTCTCTCTCAAATAAAGAAAATTAATTAAAAAATTAAATAACAAAGGCACGCCCTCCCCCGCTCAACATGGCTGATTCAATATTTTAGAGTAGCTAAAAAACAGATCAAACCTGTTCTTTGGCTGTAAATTAAATCTTGAATTCTATTTCTATTCTTTTACCTGTGTCCAAAGTCTCTCCTCCTTGGTGGTTACTTCTGCTCCTGATCCTACTCTATTTTAGGTTTAACATGAACAGTCAAGGGATTCTTGGGTTTTGGTTTTCCCTCCTGCCTTCACTGCCGAAATATAAAAAGGTAAAAAATAAAATGTGGATTTTCAAAATTCGCCTTTATAATCACAATACGAATTTTTACTTCTTATTTTCGTTTTTCTAAATATTCATATGCCAACTCTTCCTAAATTATCTGTATTATACTTATAATAATTTATTGTCTACAAAGGAGAGGCTTAGAAAGATCATACATTTAGGGTGCCTGGGTGGCTCGGTTAAGCGTCTGACTTCAGTTTAGGTCTCCGACTTCAGCTCAGGTCATGATCTCACCATTTGTGAGTTTGAGCCCCGCGTGGGGCTCTGTGCTGACAGCTCGGAGCCCAGAGCCTGCTTCGGATTCTGTGTCTCCCTCTCTCTCTGCCCCTCCCTGAATCACACTCTGGCTCTCTCTCTCTCAAAAATAAATAAACATCAAAAAAGGGGGAAAAAAAGAAAGATCATACATTCAACAATAAATATTTGGTAGTTTTAATCACTGTAACACCCCTCACAGTTCAAAACATGGCTATGTTGGTGGCTCCTCACATGGAAACAATTTGTAGAATTAGGGGGGAAAATGAATGTTGAACATTTGTTGAGTGTTTAACTCTCTTACTGACTGTTGCTAACATTAAGAAATGAAGGTAGGCAACCTGACTTTGCTAATGACCTTGAAAATATAGAAATTAATTTCATGCTTGTATTTGTCTTTCTAATAAGTGGCATCCAGACAAAAGTTTTTAGCATCATCTGGCCCAACCACTGGAAGGAATCTTAGGCTAGAATACCAGGACAAATCAAATGTGAAGTCAGTAATTTTCTCATCACTCATGGCTGCTGTGAAATGCAGTCAATGTCTAATCTTCTGTAATAACTACAACTGTGTGCCAATTCCCTTAGTGCTCTGCTAAATATAGAATTTTACTTATTTTGATTTGGGGTCTTTTTTGTGATAATCTTTATCAGTTTTATCTTTTCTTTCAAAGTATTCATACTTACTTCATTGCTCAACCAACAAAAGGATTTCTTTGAAGAGAAATCCTCAGTCATTAGGCTCAGAAACAATTCCTCTCCCTATTTCCAGGAATCAAAGTACAGATTGAATCGAGTTCTTCTGATAGCTTTAGTTTGGTTTTATTTTTTCCGTAGTTCTCAGAAGAAAATAAACTTTAAATGTTGAACTTACTAAAGTAATTATACATAAATTAGAAAATAGTGATTTCTGAGTCTCTTTAAGAATATCTTTATTTCTCTTTTTAAAGTAATCTCCACACCCAACATGGGGCTTGAACTCACGACTCTGAGATCAAGAGTCACATACTCTACTGACTGAGCGAGCCAGGTGCTCCTATTTCCATTTTTTTTTTTTAATTTTTTTTTTCAACGTTTATTTATTTTTTAGGACAGAGAGAGACAGAGCATGAACGGGGGAGGGGCAGAGAGAGAGGGAGACACAGAATCGGAAACAGGCTCCAGGCTCTGAGCCATCAGCCCAGAGCCCGACGCGGGGCTCGAACTCACGGACCACGAGATCGTGACCTGGCTGAAGTCGGACGCTTAACCGACTGCGCCACCCAGGCGCCCCGCTCCTATTTCCATTTTTTAAACCACCAAAATAAATACATAGGAAAATATACATAGGAATAAAACACACGTAGGAATAAAAGCCATTTCAAGGACCCAGATAGGCTTCTCTCTAATACTTAATAATGGAGATGTAGATATTTATCTAAGGAATAGAAACTTCATTATTTCTTTATAAGAATCTAAGTTTAAGTTAAGAACTTGTAAGTTATTAACATTTTTCCAAGAAGGTCTTGGGAAATATGAACCAGATAGTTTAAGAAAGCGTCAGATATAACTAGACTTTAATGTGTTTTTCCACAGAAAGGGACTTCTTTCTTCTCAAAGTTGAATTGATATTATAAATTGAATTATTTTATTTTGCCAACGAAAAGTAATTATATACTCAGCCTAGTTACATGACTATCATCATTTAAATAGCTGTATGACTTTTGAGTTATTAACGTCTGCAATTCCACATGTCCAGTCATGAAAGGAGGTTAAATATAACCTCAAGTATGCATTCCCGTTTGCATATTCATTTGTTCTGCTCTCATTCAAAAGTCATTTTGGAGTCTGCGTTCATGACAGAGCCTGGAAATACAGCCACAAACAAGTAAGGCATTGTGTCTGTTTCCTCAAGCTTCCCTGCTGATAGGAAAATCCAATCCTGAAGACAACTGTCAAAGAGTATTAATGGTAGAGTTAGATCGAGGTGCCGTGGAGCGCTGTGGAAGGTCAACCCACTCACTGTCCAAGGGAGGTTTCCCAGAAATACCAGCATTAGGACCTAAGGTAGGAGCAGTTCTAACTGGTGCTGAAAAATGAATACTAGCTCCTATGAACTCTTCTAAAACAATTAACTGTATGGACAAGCACAGTCTAAGTGAAGGGGACCACGTGGTGTAAAATCAAACATGGGCACAGAGTGAAAAGACAGGAAGGAAAATATTAAAAAAAAATTTTTTTAATCTTTATTTTTGAGAGAAAGAGAGAGAGAGAGAGAGCTCAAGCAGGGGAGGGCAGAGAGAGAAGGAGACACAGAATTCAAAGCAGGCTCCAGGCTCTGAACTGTCAGCATAGAGCCCGATGTGGGGCTCGAACTCATGAACCGGGAGATCATGGCCTGAGCCCACGTTGGATGCTTAACTGACTGAGCCACCCAGGGGCCCCTGGAATATTTTTAAGATACACCAATTCCACCTTTTGTCCTCTTCATTTATACCTTCGAGTACTGTTGACTCTGGACATCCGTGTCTGATCTTGAAAGATATTGAGGTTAGTAGGGGAACAACACTGGCAGTTTTCTAAAAGGCAAATTGATAGTATTCAAATTGTGTATGTATGTATATAGATATATGTAATCGAGCATGTCCATTCTTGGAATCAATCTTCAACAGGTGCTCATATATATATAAACAGAAATTTATGCTCAGTAACAGCAAGTGTTGGGAGAAAACTCAACAATGGGGGAATAAAAATAAATACATTTTCACAATATACAAAATTAGAAATGTAACGCTCAGAAAGTTAGTGTAAGTAGTGAAAAAACATCTAAAGTGGGATAAGACAAAGCTTTTCTACACTGATTATGTATTATTTGAATAGTAAGAAAATTAATATAATTTGCTCTTTTAAAATTTTTATTTTTAAGATACCTATACATCACTTGAATCAGATCATTCTGTAGGGTTGGGAGCCATCTCCACCTCGCTAATACTCTAATCTATTGAAAACCTTTAATTTACAGCATCTCATTGAGTCTACTTCCCAAGCTTGAGAGAAAAAAAAAAAAAAATGGACACACTGGTAGCTTCTAAAGTGGTAGAAATCCGTAGAATTGGGGGGAAAAGGAAATGCTGAAGATTTATTGAGTATTTATTTAACTCTCTGGAAGATACAAAGCTCAGCAACGTACATCTATGATCTGGTTTAATCCCTTGCGACAACAACAGCACCACAAGCAAGGTGATATGAAGCCTCTTTGTATATCGGACAGGCTGACGTTCAGAGAAATCAAGCGACCGTCCCAAGGTAAGGTGGCGAGTCTGTGACGGGGCTGGAGTTCAAAACCAGGATGCTTGAAACTGCAGCCCGAGGTATTACCAAGTTGAATTGACGCTATGATGACACTCATCTCGGTTATGCAGAAACTGAGGTTCTTAATCCTGAAGAAACGGAGTTCCTGCGTCCAAACTGTAATGCCATACATCTCTTAAAGCTGCTGCTGATTTTCAAATCGATGTGTTCTGAGGCTAAATCTTATGGTTTTGCCCACTACCTTACGTCTATGTGCTTGAGATGCAATGTCTTTTCAGTGACCGGCAATAGCTGAATTTTCAAAAATAAGTAAAGTGCAAGGGATGGCCTGAGGGTAACAATGTTCCTGGCGATTTCCCTGTCGGCCTTCCTAACTCCATAACTTGAACAAATAAATATGCTCTGTGGTTGGTGTGGCCGGAAGCTCTGGGAGCCTGGTGTCACTCATTTCAACTTAGTGCAAGCCCTTGACGGATTTCTTCTTGAGACCCTCCTGTGTTACCTCCAGGGCTACAAGGTGGTATCACCATGGGCTCTGGACCTTCCTCGCCTTCAGATTCTTGGGTCGAATGTCAGCCGTTTAAAATATATATCTGGTCTGATTTGATGACAAATACGTGAAAATATATTTTAAACAAATAAAAACTCAACTGGTATCCTGGGTAGTTAATTAGAAATGAAGCACCGACAGTAACAAAGACATTATCTGCCAATTTCTCAGTTGTCTTCTGATCCAGTTTACCTGGAAAATAAAGCTTCTGAGTAGAAAGGTAATGCTAACAGACTACATCTGATAAATAAAAATAAGGAGTTTCCTCCGCTCGTTGAAACGGGGCCATCCACAGCTCATCACTGAGGTGGAAACCAATCATCTCTCAGACTACAGTAATGTCATGATAGTATAACTGTGATCCACTCAATGGTCTTCTGCAGGCAATTTTTAAAAAAATTTTTTAATGCTTATTTATTTTTGAGAGAGAGAGAGAGAGAGAGAGCATGAGCAGGAGAGGGGCAGAGAGAGAGGGAGACACAGTATATATGTGAACTGGTGCTTACCTCTGCCACGGTATGAGAAACAAATTAAAAGCATTATTGCAATTTGTGTTTGTGGAGGAAGATTGCTCAGAAAACAAGCTGACTTTACAGGACTTTAAAAAACTATGTGGCGGGTATTTATAGCGTTGTGCTAGTAACAAAGTATTTTCATTTCCTCATTCAGGCATGTGTGGAATTTCTTTTGGAAATTCTTTTGGAATAGTACTCCATTAGCCCACGATTTGAACCTTAATAGTATTTATTTGTAAATATTGCACAAATCAAAATTTTCCTTTCCGATTCTCCTTTCTTTTTACTCATCCCAAATTTCAAAAATAGTTCAACTTCAAAATATCTTCTTTTCGTTGTTTTTTTAAAACTTGTAGGCTGTGTTCTATATGCGGCTTGTTCTGTATTAAACTTGTATACTGTGTTCCAAATGGAGCTTTTTCTGGAATATTTCTGTATGCAGTCTCTGCTCTGGGATCCGCTTATCTGCCTCATTAATTTCCCTTTTTCTGTTAGATCACATTCGTTATCATACCCACGGGCTCCAGCATTTCCCATCGTAAAAAACAGACCTGGACTCCAGTGCTCTCCTCCCAAGAGCCCATTCCTTATTCACAGAGAAATTCAGAATTCACTTCCTTCCCTTTCTGTTCTCTCTTGCATTCTTCCCTCTCCCTCTTCTTCACTACACCGATGTTCTCCTCATGGCTATCAAAGTCCATGAGCCTTACAATTAAGGTATATATATCCATTATTCGCGTTGGACACGGGATCCCAGCAGCGTCTGCCATAAAGGCCGATCCCTCTTTCACGATACACTCCTTGGCTTCTGTGAAAGCACGCTTTCTTGGTTTTCCTCCTCCCTCTCCTTAGCGAATGTCTTGTCTCAAAATATGTGTTACATACTTAATATTTGTTTCGTTAAGGGTTTTTTGGTGAGGTTTTTATCTTGTTTTTTCATTTGGAACAAATTCGTCTCTTTCTTCATTTTGCTTGACTGCATGAATTAGACAAAAAAGCCATATACCGCATTCTTGAAAGGGTGGGTGACCCCAGGGGCGTCTGGCTGACTCAGTTGGTAGAGCATGCTACTCTGGATCTTGGGATTGTGGGTTCCAGCCCCACATTGGGAGTAGAGATTACTTTATAACACTGAAAGAGTGGCCTCCTGTAGGAGAGGAGACTTACCATTCAGCCTAGACTTAGCACTTGGCTCTTCTCAACCCTTTGTGATTGTCTAAGCAGCAGTCCGATGAAGTTGCTTCCAGCTTATCTCTACTCTCAGGCAAAAGACCCCAAACCCAAACAACCCCCTCCAGGCAATAAGGACTGCCTTGAGCCAGCAAGACCCCGCCCATTACAACGACCAACTTGACCTTCAATGCCTACCAGCAAGTCTGCTCTGACCTTTGCCTCACGCTTTCCTTTAACCTGGAAGTATTTTCCGCACTTTGGCAGACCCTCTTTGAGATGTTACTCCACCGTTTTCCAGTGTTGGCCTCACCGAAATAAATTCCTTTCTTAATTAATCAGTGCTTGCTTCTCTGCCTTTCGATTTGGCGGCGGTGAGTGGCTGAAGCTGATCTGTCTGGGACCCCAGAGCCCTGAGCTCCAGCTACAGCAGGCTTTTAAGGGCTCTTTCTCTGTTGTCCTGAGGAACCCACAAAAGTAAGGCCACTGGCCACCAGAGCCTGGCGGGATGGAGGTGTGTGGGGGGGGAGGGGGGGGCAACCACAAACAGCAGGGTTTCAGAAAAGTGTATAAGCTCTTCCCTGGGAAGCAGGGGTGAGCTGGAGCCAGGCAGAGGGGGGGCGCCAGGCTCCGCAGCACCCTGTTCCCAGACAGCCCCTCCTGGATCCGGAGTCCTGTGCCAAACTGGAAGCCTGCCTCTCCCCCATCAAGGCTTGAGAACAAGAGATCCTGGGGGAAGGGGGAGGAGCGTGTTTCAGTCTGCTATGTGTTCCTTGCAGGGTGGCGGTCGCTTAGAACTGCCCCTCTGCTTGTTACAGTCCTGGGGGGACCCAGGCCAGAGATCGAGGGCTACCCTTGGAGGCAGCCAAGAACCATGAGCACCAGTTGCAAGCTGCGTGTGCAAATTCACCTCGGGAGACGGGAGATGGGAGACCCTCAGCTCCGGGGTAGGCTGGCTGGGAAGGGACGGGAGCGGAGGGGAGGACTTACCTGCGCAGAATGACGTGGGGGAGCGCACACCCAGCGCCCCAGAGGAAAAAAAGGACGGAGCTCTCGGCTAGAGCAAGGCAGGGGAGATGCGAACACAGGGCCCACAAGCCAGCGGGCCAAAGACGGGTGCTCAACTGGGTGCCTGCCTCTCGGGCTGGTATGAAGATGAGAAAAGGAGCCAGGATTGCAGAAGGAGGTGCGGGTCTGCAGGGGCCCCCCTCTGCGCTGCACCCCCGCAGGTGAGTACGTGTGCGGTGGGAGCCCCTTTCCAGCCACCTCTCGGTTTCTTACAGTCTCCTGGGTCTGGTAGACCACCGCCCCAGGGGTTTTCAAAGCTAGATGGTTGGGGGCTCTTCTCTCAGGTACAGGCCTCAAAAGTTGGGGTGTCCGATGAGGGGTTCAGCCCCTTCCCTCATCGGGGAGAAGCTCCAGGTTTTGAGTTCCCTCCGGATTGTAGGCGGCGGGCTGTGCAGGGAGCGGAGTTCACGTGGAGAGGGCGTCCCAGCCTTTGCCACCTGCTTCGGTGTGGTTTTCCGCTCGCTCAACTGATGTGCGGTTTTGCTCAGCTAGCATTTACAGTCTCTCTCTCCTTATTTTTTATTTTTTCCAGGGGAAACTCTTCCATTTGTGGCACACACTTGGTGTGCCCGTGGGAGAAGGTGAGCCTGGGACCCTCCTGCATCACCACCTTGATCTGGAGCCACCCCCCCCCCCCCCAAATTTCCTAGTTGTGTTGTCTCCAGGGCTCTGGCATAGATCCCCTGTTGTCTCTATATTTTTTCTTGCCTCATGGCCTTAAATACCACGTGAAGAGGCTTCCTACTCCTCAATCTGTATTTCCGTCTCTGATGCTTCTCTGAGTTCCAGACATAATTCCTCAACTACTTTCGTGAAAACTGTAGGTTCTTGTCCGGTAAACATCACAGACTTCCTTACCGGTTACCAAACTGAACTCTTGTGTCTACAACCTTCCTGAATATTTTCTGCCTCTTTTTATTTATTTACTTACTTATTTATTAAATTTTTTTTTAAGTTTATTCATTTATTTTGAGAAAGACAGAGAAAGCATGAGTGGGGAGGGGCAGAGAGAGAAAGAGAGAGTATTTCAAGCAGGCTCCATGCTGCCAGCACAGAGCTGGGTGTGGGGCTCAAACCCACAAACTGTGAGAGCATGGCCTGAACCCAAACCAAGAGTTGGGATGCTTAACAGAGTGGGATGCTTAACTGACTGAGCCACCCAGGCACCCCTCTACCTCATTTTGGTAAACAACACCATTTACTACTGAGTTTCTCAAGCCAGAATAGTTTCCACGAATGCCTTTAGGAAGAATGAAATTTATCTCCATAATAAGTCCCAGAGTCTCCGTTTGTCTACTCTTTCTGTGCTGTTGTTACCACTCTAGTCCAACTCTTCCCACCTCCAGTAAGCTTCTGCAAATCCCACAATTGGCCACCCACATCCACCGATGACCTCCCCCCTAGCTTATTATTCATACAGCAACCACATGAGCTTTTTAATAACAAAATTCGGAACATGCCATTTTCTAACTTAAATCCCTTTGCTGGCTTCCCATATCCTTAGGATAAAACACAGAGTTCTGACAAGGCATGTCAAAATCTGCCTTTCTTCCCGTATCTGCTCTCCATTCACACAGACTTCCTTTGAGGTAACTACGATACTTTAAATATCCCATCTGAAAATCTCCCCCACTCCTAATTACTCTCTATCACGTCATTGTGTTTATTTCCTTCAGATCGCTCATTTACTGCACTTTATAATTATGTTGTGTGTGTTTTACTTAGGGATCTTCTAATAGGAAGAGGCATTTATATTCTGGATTACACCAGACAAGGGACTTTGCCATACTTCAACTATTTTTTCTTACCACCTAGAAAAGTGCCTGACATATTGTAGGTGTTCAGCAAATATTCATTGAGCCAACAATAAGGCCACTTTCATTCCATTTTGTTAAACTGTAAATGTATCCATTCACGAGTACTAAATGAAAACTTATGTGCTGCATTTGGTAAGAAACTAATATCACTCGGCATCTAGAATACAGGTCAGCCTACTATAGCCTGAAGGCCAAATTCTACCTGCTGCCTGTTTTTACAAATAAAGTTTTATTGGAACACAGCCCTACCTATTCATTTACCTAGTCATTGTCTGTGCCTATTTGTGCTGTAAAGTTAGAGTTGAGTAGTTGTATCAGAGACTGTCTTTCTTGGCTTGGGAAGGCTGAAAGATTTGCTCCCTGGTCCTTTACAGGAAAAGTTTATTGACCTCTGCTCTAAAAAGATCCCAGTGTGATCATTGCTTCAGTAGAAAATCTTTAGTTAGGTTTTCTTTTTTTTAAGTTTTTAATTTTTTTTTTGAGAGACAGAGCATGAGCGGGAGAGGGGCAGAAAGAGAGGGAGACACAGAATCCCAAGCAGGCTCCGGGCTCCCAGCTGTCAGCACAGAGCCCGACACAGGGCTTGAACTCATGACCGGTGAGATCATGACCTGAGCTGAAGTCGGACGCTCAACCAACTGAGCCACTCAGGTGCCCCTAGTTGGGTTTTCAGAGCTAACAATCAAGAAAAGAATTTTAAAGACAGCATAATGCATCCTATACAGGATCAAGATCAGTGCCCATTCTTCACCTCCCGATATGTATAGTCCTGAGTCTTCTGGAGTTTTCGTCTAGGCTTACCCATTAACACTTGACAACCACCAGGCCCTAAATGTTCTCTAAGTTCAGTCTCATCATCTGTGAGGTGAGCAGGATAGCATTTGCTCTGACTAACTGAGCGCTCGTGAGGAGAGAGTGAAGTGTCCCACACAATGGCTGGGTTTTGATTTTGACTTCATCTGTCCGATGACTCCTTCCTAGCGCTGTCCTAAACAGTTCCTTCTCCCTGCTTCACTTCTGGGGGATGCTATTTTGATTACAGATTATGATCATGACTTGTGCAATTAGACTGTCTGGATTTAAATTGCAACTCTTGCATATAAGAGTTTAAAAAATCATTTTTATTAAGATATGATTCACATACAACGTTGTATAAGCTTTGGGTGTACAACATTGATTTGACATTTTTATGTTGTGATGTGATCGCTTTTGTAGCATCAGCTGACAATCACATCTCAGAGTTATCATTTCTTCCAGTGGCAGGAAAAGTTAGGATCTAGTCTCTTACCAAGTTTAATGTCTATAATACAAGTTTATTGTCTATTATCACCGTACCATGTACAAATCTCGAGAACTCATTTATTTACTGGTTGCAGACATTGATAAGTTCATTTTTTCAAGTCTCAGTGAAATGAGGAAATAACAGCTAATGTTCATATCAAGGTTACTGTGAGTCAGGTGGTGCTTTAAGCCCTTTAGATGCATTCATTTGTTTAATACTCTTAGCCACACAAGTCAGGGTTATTATTATTCACATCCCATTTCATAGATAATAACATTGAGGCACCAAGAAGTTTAAAAACTTGTCCAACATTATGGACGCAATAAGTCAAAGAGCTGAGATTTGAACCCAGTCCTTGGGCTTCGCTTTTTATCTTCGCGTAAAATTCTGGTTGGGATTAAATGAAGGAAACGATGAAAAATTCTTGACCGTGATTACATTAGAAGGCATGCCATAAATGCTACTTATTATTTTATACAATCTTCTGTAGGCTATTCTGAATTGAAAATGTCCCATCCTATTCTTCCAGAATTACTTTGATTATTTCTGAATAAATTGAGATGAATATATTTAGTTGATCCATTTGCATGATACCATTTAAATAGCCACAAACTCACCTTTAATTTTTATGTGTGTGTGACATCATGCCCTCTAGGAAAAGACCCTAACATCCAGGTAAGCCAGATTTCTTCGCAGCCCCTCTCTCTTCAGCCTGGGTAACCAAGACAAAGTAAAAAATTCCTTCTAATTTTAATCTTAAACCTATCTGTCCCTACGATGTCTGCAACACGTAATAGGCCAGGAATTAAAATCTGGGAAGAATAAAGTGAGGTGAGGTGTTCTAAACTTGCGTTTTTCAACTCCTTATTTTTTTTTTTTTTTTTTAAATTTTTTTTTCAACGTTTATTTATTCCTGGGACAGAGAGAGACAGAGCATGAACGGGGGAGGGGCAGAGAGAGGGAGACACAGAATCGGAAACAGGCTCCAGGCTCTGAGCCATCAGCCCAGAGCCCGACGCGGGGCTCGAACTCACGGACCGCGAGACCGTGACCTGGCTGAAGTCGGACGCTCAACCGACTGCGCCACCCAGGCGCCCCTCCTTATTTTTTTTTTTAATGAGTAAATGTGTTCCCTAATAACAAATGTACCGTTGTGGCAGGACAGGCCAGATCTTCACCGAATCCTCAAGGAAGCCCCATGACGCACCGGCAAACAAAACACGAAAGTACCTGGCTTGTGTAACGACTGCACAACAACTTGTCCTCACAATGTAATAACATGGAGGAGGCAAAACAATTTGAAAAATCTTTTGACCGGGCTGAATTCGGAGTTTCAATTCCATCCCTTTGCTGAAAATGTGAAAATCTGATTTTTTGCGTAGTTCTGGCATCATCACTGCCAGCACAGGGATGGCGCAGGCTTTACTGGGGAGAAAACTGAGGACACACAGAGAGAAAATGAAAGCATATGTTTTGAAATGTTTCCCAATTATGCCTCTGCACTTTTTGACAGAACATGTTCTGGATTGCTGAGAGTAATACGTTGAAAGCTAGGTATAAAACATGGTACGTTGTAGAAAAAGAGATTCATCTTTTCCGGTTCCCTCTTCCCCAAAATGGTACTTATGGAGAAGTGGAAGATGATGTCTCATCTGTGCAGAGAGCTGGGACTCCCGAATTCCTCGGAAGAAAGCTTACCACAGCCCACGTAATGGGATGGTAGTGGAAAAAATGTCTTTAAGTTGAAAGATACAATAGGACGTATATGGCGGGCATATTGCACGAGCTCGGGGACAGAGACCAGGATGAGCAAGGTGTACTTGGAAGAATTTGAGATTTGCTTCCTAAAGGAGAGACTGAACACTGACTGGTAGCAGGAGATACTGTCGAATGAGTGGATTGGGGACCGAAAGCACAGAGCTTTCGATACAGATTTAAGAATGTTAGAGTTAAGTGGGAACTGTTAGATATTTCTCTCGTAATACGTTATTATGGCGAAGACTGCAGCACTTTAAAACACTTGAAACTAAGCACAATGTGTTACTCGTTTTGTTCAAAGACATAATTGCAGCCCAAAGGAACCATGGATTTTTGTGTTTTTCTTTGAGCCTATAGGGGGCTCCAGTATCACTGCTTTATTAAGTAGATTGGCCATTGTCTGGAGTTTTGGTTTCCGGACCTTTTTTATACTTGTCTTAGTTTGCTCAGTCGTGGCAAAATACCCGAGACTGGGTGGTTCAAACAACCGAATGATCGTTTCTTTGTTTGTTCTCACACTTCTGGAAACAGGAAGTTTGTGATCAGGGCACCAGCGTGGTCAGGTTCTTGTGAGGGTTTTCTTTTTGGCTTGGAGATGCTACCTTCTCCAGATGTCCTCATATGGCCTTTCTTTGCTTGGTGTGTGTGTGTGTGTGTGTGTGTGTAGAGTGAGAGAGAGAGAGAGAGAGAGAGAGAGGAGAGAAGAAAGAGGAGAGAAAGAGAGAGATCTCTTCTTATAAGGCCACCAAGACCACCAATCCTATCAAATTAGGACCTCACTCTTATGATCTTTAACCTTAATTGCCTCTTAAAAGCCTTCCCACCAAATAGAATCACTTTGGGGCTTCGTCTCCAACATACGAATTTAGCGGAAACACAATTCAGTATGTGGAGATACTCTTCAGAATTATTGAGGCTGTCAAAGAGCTTTTGTTCATTGGGTTATATTCATTGATACTTAGTATGTTAGAAATTAAAACTAAGGAATTTTTAAAACAATACGCAGCGTGCATTCCATTAGCTGTCTAGAAAACTACACTTTATACTTACGGGAGAGTAGAGTGACAAAAGCGAAGAGCACTTTAGTATTGTTATGAAAATAGTTCTGCCCTCACAGATGCCCTAGAAGGCTCTCAAGGATTCACAGGCATCCCAAACAAACTTTGAAAATCACTCACATAGAAGACATTTGAGCTGCCTAGATATTTTTAAATAAGCAATTCTTCCAAAAAGAAGCATATATATATATATATATATATATATATATATATATATATATAAATCTATCATCTATCATCTAAATGTAATACATATATTGGAAGTTATATCAAAATCTAAAGATCTCCTTTTTTGCTCCAAAGTTAGGATAACACACAGAAATTGCCGGGCTAGACACCCCCGCTTCCTGCCACCAGCATTTGAATACCCAAACCCAAAGACAGTTACAAGCTTTCATTCTTATCTGTATGACAGTCTACTCTTCTTTTAGAAAAATCAACTTCATGGCTGTGCTCAGGGGCCAGACAAAAGATAGGCAGATATTGATTTTCCCAGGAATGACAGAGGGCTCATATTTTCCTTTTCTTATTTTACATCAAAACCTTGTCATTCTTAAGGCACTCTGCACACACACACACACACACACACACACACACACACACACCATCTTGATCTTCAAAGAGAGCAAAGCATTCACTGAAACTATTTTAATAGGGAAAGACCATTGCAGTGTTGAATTCCAAATTCTCAAAAGCACTGGATTCTGTAATAGCTCATATTTTTCTAGCACTGGCTGTGAGTATTTTGCCACCAAAGATTTGGCCTTTTCTTCTTATAGTTTTTTTTTTAATTTTTTTTAATGTTTATTTATTTTTGAGACAGAGAGAGACAGAGCATGAATGCGGGAGGGTCAGAGAGAGAGGGAGACACAGAATCCGAAACAGGCTCCAGGCTCCGAGCTGTCAGCACAGAGCCCGACGCGGGGCTCGAACTCACGGACGTGAGATCATGACCTGGGCCGAAGTCGGACGCTCAACCGACTGAGCCACCCAGGCGTCCCCTTCTTATAGTTTTATATTCTCTCTGAATTTCTTCCAATATCACCAGTTGAAATGCTTGGGGCAGAACTTCATTCTAGAATATTGTTCTCTTCTTAGACATCGATGTTTCAAATAATTATAAAAACCACCGCAAAGTTAGTGCCAAACCAGTGAAAAAAAGGTCTGTCAGCAATTTTATATGCAGGAAGAGTCTATACTCAATTTGCACATCAGAGTTTTAATATTATGTTGACTTTAAAACCGAATAAAACATAAAGTTTACATTTTGACAACTTGAGTCAAAATTAATCTAAACAAAATGCCTGAAGTGACAGTGATTTACTAAATAAATAGCAGGACGTGGGTCGGAGAAAGACTAATTCTCAGCATTAAAAGAGCCTCAAGGGGCGCCTGGGTGGCGCAGTCGGTTAAGCTTCCGACTTCAGCCAGGTCACGATTTCGCGGTCCGTGAGTTCGAGCCCCGCGTCAGGCTCTGGGCTGATGGCTCAGAGCCTGGAGCCTGTTTCCGATTCTGTGTCTCCCTCTCTCTCTGCCCCTCCCCCGTTCATGCTCTGTCTCTCTCTGTCCCAAAAATAAATAAACGTTGAAAAAAAAAAAAAAAAGAGCCTCAAATATTTCTATTCCCCCTCTTAAGCAGATGTTAAGATGAATGGGCCGGCTCCCCCCAGTCTACTTTATGATCGTGTCCTTAAGAAATGATTACTTCCATGTGCTCAATATTTGAATAACATTAAGAAGAATTTGCCACCTTCAGAAAGGCATTACCAATGGGAACTGCAGACACTCGGTAATAAGATGACAAATCATTTCATTGAAGCAAGATTTTCCTACGTGTGTGTGTGTCTTATTTAAGAAGTCAGGACACAGAGCTGGTGTCGTCAGAGGGGCAGGGTTAGTGATCGTGTAATCAAAGTCACATGTTTTTTAAAGTTTGGAGTGCACTGAATAGTGTATGCGTTGATTTAAGTCAGTTAAGTTTATGTGTGAAGTTCTCTTTTCCTTTAGAAAAGAGAAAGGCATGAAGAAAACAGGTAACTTCTCTACGGTCTTTGTGGTTGGAGGATGTAAAAGAGACCATGCTTGGTATCAGCTTTCTTTATTTCTCTCAATCCAATCTTGCTTTTCTCCTTCTGCCTAATTACTCTAGGAAAAATATCCACTTTTTTCTCCCTTTTTTTTAAAAAAAATTTTAATGTTTATTTATTTTTGAGAGAGACAGAGACAGAATGCGAGTGGGTTGGGACAGAGAGAGAGGGAGACACAGAATCCGAAACAGGCTCCAGGCTCCGAGCTGTCAGCACAGAGCCCGACGCGGGGCTCGAACTCGCAAGCTGCAAGATCACGACCTGAGCCGAAGTCAGACACTCAACCGACTGAGCCACCCAGGCGCCCCTTTTTCTCCCTTTTTTTTTTTTTTAATTTTTTTTTCAACGTTTATTTATTTTGGGACAGAGAGAGACAGAGCATGAACGGGGGAGGGGCAGAGAGAGAGGGAGACACAGAATCGGAAACAGGCTCCAGGCTCTGAGGCATCAGCCCAGAGCCTGACGCGGGGCTCGAACTCACCGACCGCGAGATCGTGACCTGGCTGAAGTCGGACGCTTAACCGACTGCGCCACCCAGGCGCCCCATCTCCCTTTAATATCTACTCTGGCTGGCAGAGAATATGAAGATATAAGGGTGAGTGAAAAGCTCACTGGTTCTTCTGGCTCACATTAGAATATTTAGAAAGTTAGAGAAATCTTAAAAGTCTAACTCACCCAGATCTCTTCAACGTTGGGAGGCCAATTAATGTATTGGGTTCTGTTATGTCCTATTGGGCAATGTTCTGTACCCCGGAATGTCATTCTAAAGCATTATTTTTAATGACAGAATGAGGAAAATAAATAAACACAAAGTCATTTGCCCCTTGGTTGCAAACGGATATCGAGTTTGGAGAGATCTGATGTATCAATAGAAGAAGGCAGTTCTGAATGCTAAATCAAATTACACCTTTTCCTGTTGGGATTTTAACATCTGCCTCCGTGTAGATTGATTAGAATAAAGCAACCATCAGAGGCCCTTTGTCTGTGTTTGACTGGGCGAAACAACTGACGAGTGGCCATCAGATTACCCACAGAGGGGCAGCTGTGAGATGGGGTTTGACAGCTGACTTCATTATAATTCGTGGGCTGCAGACTGCAATGGTTTGTCCTTTAATTGAGCTGGGCCAGCAAACTGCCCAGAGAGGAAATAGGAGGGAAATGGTTGGATGCTGATAACACAACAGAGGACCTAGCAGGTGAATCCCACTCTAGGACAGAACAGACAGTATCAGGACAACCCTGGAAAGCAATGTTTGGTATGGAGAGAGTTCCAATGGCTTTAACTGAAATTGCCCTACCTGGGCTTTTGGAAGGTCTGCAAAAGTCCTTTTATTCATCAGGGATCTTTATCCCCCCTTAGCAGGCAATTTCCAAAATATGTGCCTATTGCTTCCTTTGTCACGTGCTCGTGAATGCTGTCTACCAAGAAAAGTGTCTTCAAAAGTGTATGAACAACGATGTGTAAAGAAGGAAAGAAGGTTTGCTACGGTTCGCAAGATTCTGGAGGGGTTTCTCATAAAACATTTTTTTGTTTTGCAGATTGTCAAATTATTATGATTTACCATGATTCAGCATATATAGATATATTCAGGAACATAAAATAGTATATGGTCAAATATTCCTAAGTGAAATCCTGCCGTCTGAACCATCAAATCCAATTGGATTTAATAAAACACAGAGGTCAAAATAATCCACCATTTCAAGTTAAAAGAAAGACAACTTACAACTGCATACATTGTGAAAATGTTATAGATTTTTGCTTTGGGAAAATAGCTTGGTAATAGTCTTTGGCATTTAAATATATGTGCTTCTGTGATTTGTCTTCATTTGCTTCTGGTAGGTTTTCTTCTGTTCACAATAAGGAGCCAACGTGGAATAATTACTAAAAAATTCACACTGGTCATAAATAAAATAATACACACTGTTCAATGTCACTGTCACAAATGCTTTTTGTGAATGTTTCCATTTACGTTATCATCGCTTTACTTTATATAGTGGAACTATATAGTGGGACTTCTTTATTTACAATTATAGGATTAATTGAATAAATCAACGGAGGGCATTATTACCATATTTTTTATTACTGTGTTCAGCTTCCTTTCCCACAAAATTTTTTGCGAGTTCATTGCAAGAAGAAAACTCTTTACATTATTATCATGGTTCAATCTTCCTGTCTGTGAATGCCGAACCAGAAATGTAAAGTAGTTAACAAGCAATCAAAAGAAAATCTAGATAAATGATACTTTGATAATTGCTTTTAGAATCATAGAATTTTAGGTACTCAAATATTTAATGGTCATTTACTCAAATAACTCATTTCTTTCTGGTGGTAAAAATCAATGTGGAGATGGGGTGACTCATCTTAGGACTTACGACCTAGTAACAGAGATTTTCTGAATAGAACAAGGTGAGGTCTGGTTTATTCAGGCCAGTAGTTGAACGTTACTGTCAGACCCTTCACAGAATGTCAATACTTAACTCATGAATGACATTTCCTCAATATGTATAATGGTTAAGTATAGAGGTTAACTCCTATATACTTTACAACATAAACTCCTAAGAACGAATTTCTACTATTCTTCTACTATTCTATCCTACTATTATAAAGGTAGGTAATGGTAACCTTCTAATTTTACAAATGAGGAAACTGAGGCACAGAGCGATTTTTTTTTTAAGTGACTTGCCCAATCTCTTTGTGGCTGTTTCATTTGTAAAATTAGGAGGCTAATATTATCTACCTTTATAATATTACAAATTCTGTGTGTGTGTGTGTGTGTGTGTGTGTGCACGCGATGATTAACACATGTAAAAGCATTAGAACAAATAGAAAGTCGGGCACCTCGGTGGCTCAGTTGTTTGATTATCCAACTTCGGCTCAAGTCATAATCTCATGGTTCATGAGTTTGAGCCCCGCAACTCCGCATCTGGCTCACCGCTGTCAGCACAGAGCCTGCTTCGGATCCTCTGTCCCCCTTTCTCTGCCCCTCCTCCACTTGCTCTCTCTCAAAAATAAATGGACATTTAAAAAAAATCTTAAAGAACAAATATAAAGTAAGCCTCGTATTAAAGCAAGTGTTAACTATGACCCACCCTTCTTTCTCTCAATTAGCCTCATTATATTTTTTGCATGCTAATGTATTAAATATAAATAAGTGAATAATACATGAATGCTTTTTTATGAAAATAGCATCTAGTGATAAAATTTACAAAATTATCGACCTGTATTTCTTGAGCAAATAACCGTTCCAGAAATAAACATTCCAGCCCTCTAACCAGTTCTAAAGGCAATTTCTGATTTATTCTCCATGAGATTTTGCCTCATTGGTGTGCCCTTTCCTTGAAATGGTTTCCGCAGTTATGGAGACATTGACCTCCAGAGGGGGGAAAAATGGGGAAAATCAGCCAGGCTGATAAAGGTGTATGTCTATGTGACCATGGGAAATTATTCCCAGTGAAGAAAACCTGCATCTCTTTTACACCCTTACTTGAATCATGTCCATGGCTTTCAACCCTATCTTATTTTTTGCCACCTGTAATCTGGTCTTCCTGGATTTCTTCAATCAAATGCTAATTACTTGTAAACAATCCTTAAAAAACATTTCTCAGGATTCCCAAACTAACTACAAATTGGCAGTATGAGAGACATGGGATTGGCATAACTTTATAAAATAGTGATGAATGGAGGCGCCTGGGTCGCTCCGTTGGTTGAGTGTCTGACTCTTGATTTTGACTCAGGTCATTATTTCACCTTTCTGAGTTCGAGCCCCATGTTGGGCTCAGTGCTGACAGCACAGAAGCTGCTTGGGATTCTCTCTCTCTCTGCCCCTCTTCTCCTTTCTCTCTCTCAAAGTAAATAAGTAAACATTAAAAAAAGAGATTTAAAAAATAAAATAGTGATGAATAATATTAACCCCCCAAAATAATTCTCTAAATCGTTCTGTCCCTGTCCCTGAAACACACAGTCTAGTAATCTCCTAAAAGGCCTCCCATAATAGGTCACAGAATAATAATATGTTATGTCCTCAATATGATAATTTACATGCAACAAAATTCAGCACATGCATAATAAGTTTCTGTATGTTTTTCCACAAACTATAAAGCAGCAATGGGCATTTTTAGAAAGTAAATGTGTCCATTACACAATGGCCACTAAATTAGGTTATATATATGCCATGCACTAGAATTCCTTACCAAATAAGATAATGGAAACTAAAAGAGTTATTGACCACCAATACCACATTTGCTTCATTGTGCACACTAAATCTCTTATGGATAGAGAGTACCACTTTAGATGTTACACGATTTGTGTTCATATGGAGGAAAAGATAGAAATTAAAATCAAGATTTTATATGTTCTGGGTCCCAACTCTCTCATCATTGTCTAAAATTTGAATTGCTAAATAAAGTCAACTAATTATAAACTTTCTCTAAAACTTACAGTGCGAAAAACACAAGTCTTGCATTTGTTATCTCCATGGGTTTGTCTAGTGTCTGTGACTTGGAAATCATGTTTCCTTTGTTAGGTCAAGGCTTATTCCCTCAAATCAGACATAAACATTATATACAAGAACCATAGAGGTTCTCTTTCTTATTCTGAATCCAGGCATTCAAATGAGTAGTTTACAAGGTTCATTTGGGGAAATCACACTTAAAGTTTGGAGGTTCTGTTTTAGCTTTATTTGAAGGACGCCTGTGAATCAGAGACTCATATTCACGTTTGTTGCTAAGGGTGAGGTTTGGGTATGGAAAGGATGTCTTTAGGAATAGCACACCTTGGTCCTTCAGAGTGGTTGCATTTTAATCTTCAGAAAGATCTACGGGACTGATACATCGACAGTACCCGTTGACATACAAAAACGAGATCACTGAATCTGACTGAAGATTAATTCAGCCTCCCTTACTCAGGAACCATCAGTGAAGGACCCGAGATCAGGAGATGAGGTGTAAAGAAGAAAGGTATGGAAGAAGGAGGTCAATTCAATCCAAATTTATACAGTTAACTAAATAGGAAGACTTTCTTGGACTGAGAGAAAAGAGAGATTGAAAGACTAAAAAGTCCAAACTTATAAAACTATGCTTTTAACAAAAACATCAGATAAACTGTTTTAGCCTTGGGGGATTTAAATTTTATCTCATTCTGTTGGATTTCTCCTTTATCTCTGTTGTAGAATGATCATTATTTTATCTCTAATAGAAGTATTTAAGGCTATAATTTCCCTCAGCACTTATTAATCTGTACCTAACAAATTTTCATATCCTGCATCATTATTAATATTCAGCATGAAATGTTGTTTATTTCATTTGTGATTTCTTCTTTGACCCTTAGATTATTTAAAAGTTGTTTTGTTTTGTTTTTTACATTTATTCATTTTTGATAGAGAGAGACAGAGTGAGAGCATGGGAGGGGCAGAGGGAGAGGCAGACATAGAATCTGAAGCAGACTACAGGCTCTGGGCTGTCAGCACAGAGCCAGATGTGGGGCTCAAACCCATGGAGTGTGAGATCATGGCCTGAGCTGAAGTCGGATGCTTAACCGACTGAGCCACCCAGGCGCCACAGAGAAAACATATTCTTTCCATGAGCATATGTTGTGTTCACCAAGATAGACATTACGTGGGGCTATAAAGCAAGCCCCAACACATTTAAAATTTAAATTATGCAGAGTATGTTCTCTGCTCACAAGGGGGTGTAATTATAAATTAAAAAAAAAGATATCTATGAGAATCACAAATATTTTCAAACTAAACAATATATTTTAAAATAATCCAAGGGTTTCTAGGTGGCTCAGTCAGTTGAGTGTCTGACTTCAGAGCCCCATGTCGGGCTCTGTGCTGACAGCTAAGAGCCTGGAGCCTGCTTCAGATTCTGTGTCTCCCTCTCTCTCTGCCCCTCCCCTGCTCATGCTCTCTCTCTCTCTGTCTCAAAAATAAATAAAAACATTAAAAATTAAAAAAAATTTTCTCCTGTTGTTAGGTGCAGTGTTCTTTTTTTTTTTTTTAAGTTTGTTTATTTTGAGAGGAGGGGAGGGAGGGACAGAGAGAAGGGGGGAGAGAATACCAAACAGGTTCCACACTCAGTGCAGAGCCCGATCCAGGGTTCAATCCCATGACCGTGAGACCATGACCTGCACTGAAATCAAGAGTTGGCCACTTAACTGAGCCACCCAGGTGCCCCACATTTATTCTTAAAAGACAACTTTTCTGAATATAGTATTTAGTTTTTTTGTTAATTACTTTCAAGATATTGTTCACCGTTTTCTCATCTATAGATTTTCTGATGAGAAATCCATGTTAATTCCAACTGTTTTTCTGTAGGTAATGTGGTGCTTTTCTTTGTCTGCTTTTGAGATTTCTCTTTCTTCAGCATTTGGTGTTTCAACTATAATGTGACCTTGGCTTGGTTTTCTTCATATTTATCCTACTTGATGTTTGCAAAATTTCATGAATCTTTAAATTTACATATTTCATTAAATCGGAAAGAGGTTGAACATTATTTCTTCAAATAAATTGTCTTCTTGATTGTCTCTTGTCCTTTTCTGAGACCCCCAATTACATGTTTGTTGGATTTTTTGATGTAGTTCCACAGTCTTGAGCTCTCTTCTTTTTTCTCCTTTTTTTCCTGTTTTTTTTTTTCTCTCTGTTCAAGTTTACTGACTTTCTCTCACTCATATTATGTAGGAATTTTTTAAATTTCAGATATTGTGTATCACACTCATTTATTTCTTTTCCTAATTTCTGTTCCTTTCTGCTTCCTATCTATTCTTTGTGAGCATACTTTCCCTTATGTGCTTGAATATTGTTATAATTGCTATTAAGAATAGCAATTGTCTGCTACTTGTAACATATGGATTGTCTCAGGATTGTTTTTTCCATTCAGAATGGGTCTTCATATGTATAGTGATTTTGGATTGTATTTTGAGCATTATTACTGTGGAAGCCAAGGACTCTGTTTTATTCATTTTAAAACATTTTAAATTTTGTTGTTATTTTTGTTTGTTTTAACAGGGAATTAAATTGTAGAAATTAAACTCCAAATTCTGCATCCTAAATCTCAGTGTAGGTTAGTCTATTTATCCTTTGCTGATGACTATCAGGAGCATGTATGGTTCAGGAGAAAAAACAAATTTGGGCAGAATTGATACAAAAAATTTCGGCATTTTTTTTCTACTTCTTACTTTCATTGGATGCCCCTCACTTTTAAGCAGACGTTAAGTGCCTCAAATTTTGTTCCCTAATTCTTCAAGGCACAACAATCTTAGGTTTTCTATAAAAAATTAGTTGCCATGTGTGCAGATAACTTTGACTGAATGCCTTAGAAATACAAAATCATCCAAAGTATCCTTTCTCTTCTATATTTTCGCTCCTGAAAGTATCTGTTGTATATTTTTAGTGTCATTATTTATTTTTAAAAATTGGTGTGAAGAGAGTAAAAAGAAATAAAGTCATGAGAATGTAATATACAGCATGGAGACTGTAGTTACGAACACTCTATTGTATCATAAAGTTAATAAGAGAATAGGTCTTAAAAGTTCTCATCACAAGGAAGAAAAAATTCTCTACACAGTATCAGATGTTAACTAGACTTACTGTGGTGATCGTTTCACAGTATACACAAATATCGAATCATTATGTTTTACGCCTGAAATAAATATATGTTAATTATAGCTGAATATTTTTTTAAACAAAAATGTTATTTTATTTTTTCTTTTAAGTTTTTATTTAAATTCCAGTTAGGTAACATACAGTGTAATATTAGCTTTAGGTGTACAATACAGTGATTCAGCACTTACACATAACCCCCAGTGCTCATTACAAGTGCTCTCCTTAATCCCCTTCACCTATTTCACCCATCCCCCCACCCACCTCCCCTCTGGTAACCATTGATTTGTTCTCTACAGTTAAGAATCTCTTGGTTTGCCTCTCTCTTTTTTCCCCTTATGATTGTTTTGTTTCTTTAATTGCACATATGAACAAGATCATGTGGTCTTTGGTTTTCTGTAACTGACAAGTTGCACTTAGCATTATACTTTCTAGCTCCATCCACATCATTGCAAATGGCAAGATTTCATTCTTTTTGATGTCTGAGGAATATTCTATTACACACACACACACACACACACACGTATGCATACACATCACATCTTCTTTATCCATTCAAGAGTTGATGGACATTTGAGCTCTTTCCATAATTTGACTATTGTTGATAACGCTTCTACAGACATCAGGGTGCAGGTATCACTTTAAACTGGTATTTTGTATTCGTCTGATAAATGCCTAGTAGTACAATTGCTGGATGGTAGGGTAGTACTATTTTTAACTTTCTGAGGAAACTCCGTACTATTTTTCAGAGTGGCTGCACCAGTTTGCCTTCCCATCAACAGTGTAAGAGGGGTGCCCTTTCTCTGCATCCTTGAGAATATCTGCTGTTTTTGTGTTGTTGATCTTAGCCATTATGACAGGTGTGAGGTAATATCTCCTTGTAATTTTGATCTGTACTTCCCTGATGATGAGTGATGTTGAGCATCTTTTCATGTGTCTGTTGGCCATATGTATATATATCTTCTTTGGAAAAATGTCTATTTGTGTGTTCTGCTCATTTTTAACTGAAATATTTGTTTTTTTGGGTGTTGAGTTTGAGAAGTTTTTATACATTTTGGATACTAACCCTGTATGAGATATGTCATTTGCAAATATCTTCTCCCATTCTCTAGGTTGCCTTTTGCTGTTTTGATTGTTTCCTTTACTGTGTAGAAGCTTTTTATTTTGATAAAGTCTCAATAGTTTATTTTTGCTTTTGTTTCTCTTGTCTCAGAAGCATATCTAGCAAGAAGTCACTGTGGCCGATGTCAAAGAGGTTAGTGCCTGTGTTCTCCTCTGGGATTTTAATGGCTTCCTGTCTCACATTTAGGTCTTTCATCCATTTTGAATTTATTTTTGTGAATGGTGTAAGAAACTGGTTGAATTTCATTCTTTTGTATGTTGCTGTCCAGTTTTCCCAACACTTTGTGTTGAAAAGACTGTTTTTTTTTTCCATTAGATATTTTTTCCTGTTTTGTCAAAGATTAAATGACCATGTAGTTGTGGGTTCATTGCTGGGTTTTCTATTCTGTTCCATCGATGTATGTGTCTCTTTTTGTGCCAGTACTATACTGTCTTGATCACTAAAGCTTTGTAATATAACTTGAAGTCCGGAATTGTAGATGCTTCCAACTTTGCTTTTTCATCTTTAAGGTTTCTTTGGCTATTCAGGGTCTTTTGTGGTTCCATACACATTTTAGGATTGTTTGTTCTAGCATTGTGAAAAATGCTGGTGGTGTTTTCATCGCAATTGCATTAAATGTGTAGATAGTTTTGTTTTATTTCTTCTCTAATCTTAATTATTTCTCTCTTCCTGCTAGCTTTAGGCTTCATTTGATGTTCTTTTTCTAGCTCCTTTAGGTGTAAGGTTTGGTTGTGTATTTGAGATTTTTTTTTGTTTCTTGAGTAAGGCCTACATTGCTATATATTTTCCTCTTACAATTCCTTTTCCTGCATCAGAAATGGTTTGGACCATTTTTTCTTGTTGTCATTTGTTTCCATGTATTTTTAAATTTCTTTTTCGATTTCCTGGTTGACTCATTAATTGTTTAGTAGCATGTTGTTTAACCTTCATTTATTTGTGGTATTTCAATTTTTTTTTCTTATAGTTGACATTGAGAATCATAGAATTGTGGCCAGAAAATATGTATGGTATGATCTTGATCTTTTTTGTACTTGTTGAGGGCTGATTTGTGACCCAGTATGTTGTCTGTTCTGGAGAATGTCCCATGTGCACTTGAAAATAATGTGTATTCTGCTGCTTTAAGATGAAATGTTCTGAATATGTTAAGTCCATCTGGTCCCATGTGTCATTCAAAACCATTGTTTCCTTGTTGATTTTCTGCTTATATGATCTGTACATTGATGTAAATAGGGTGTTAAAGTCACCATATTATTGTTGAATTATTATTATCAATGAGTTCCTTTGTTTTTGTTATTAATTGTTTTATATATTATAATAGTTAGATCTTCTTGTTGGATTGTCCCCTCTATTATGATATTGTGCCCTTCTTCATCTCTTGTTACAGCCTTTTGTTTAAAGTCTAGTTTGTACGATATAAGTATTCCTACCCCAGCTTTCTTTTGACATCCATTGGCATGATAAGTCCTTCTCCATCCCCTCACTCTCAATCTGCAGGTGCCGTTAGGTCTAAAATGAGTCTCTTATAGGTAGCATTTAAATGGGTCTTGCTTTTTTTTTTTTTATCTTTTCTGACACCCTATGTCTTTTTATTGAAGTGTTTAGTTCATTTACATTAAGAGTAATTATTGATAGATATGCATTGACTGCCACTTTATTACTTGTGTAGTGATTGTTTCTGGAGAGTTTTCCACTCAAAGTATCCTCCTTAATATTTCTTGCAGGGCTGGTTTAGTAGTCATGAACTCCTTTAGTTTTTGTTTGTCTGG
Source organism: Leopardus geoffroyi (assembly GCF_018350155.1). Taxonomy (NCBI): domain Eukaryota; kingdom Metazoa; phylum Chordata; class Mammalia; order Carnivora; family Felidae; genus Leopardus; species Leopardus geoffroyi. The sequence continues at coordinate 6,473,664 of NC_059332.1, read as the reverse complement.
GAAACTCTTTATCTCTCCTTCTATTCTGAATGATAGCCTTGCTGAATAGAGTGTTCTTGGCTGCAGAATTGGCTTCCCAGTCAGCTCGTTGAATATATCATGCCACTCCCTTCTGTCCTGCCAAGTTTCTGTTGAGAAATCGGCAGCTACCCTTATAGGTCTTCCCTTGTAACTTACGGACTTTGGTCTTGCTGATTTTAAGATTTTTTTTCTTTATCACTGTATTTTGCAAATTTAATTACAAATTGCAGGGCTTCTTGGTGTTCTCCTGCTTTTGTTGGTTTTGATGGGAGTTCTTTGTGCCCCCTGAATTTGGATATCCATTTCCTTGCCCAGATTAGGGGAGTTTTCAGCTATTATTTCCTCAAATACATGTTCTAGCCCTTCTTATCTTTCTTCTTCTTCCATAACTCCTATAATATGAATGTTATTATGTTTGACGGAGTCACTGAGTTCCCTAAGTCTGTTCTCATGTGCCATAATTCTACTTGCTCTCTTTTGTTCAGCATCATTATTTTCCATTATTCTGTCTTCTTTATCCTTTATTTGTCCGTCCGCTTCTTCTAGCCTTGTGTTCATGGCAACCAGCCTGCTTCTAATCTGTTATTGCATTTTTCATTCCTGACTGATTCTTTTTTAACTCTTATTTCTGTTATAAGGGCCTTTTTGAAGTCCTCCATTCTTTTCTCAAGCCCAGTGAATATCCTTATGATCTTTGCTTTAAATTCTCCATCAGGCATGCTACTTATGTCTGTTTCACTTAGATCTCTGGCTGTGACCTTATCTCGTTCTTGCATTTGGGATGAATTCCTCTGTCCTTGCATTTTGTCTAAGTCTCTGCCTTCTTCTGTGTGTTGGGAAAGCCTCTTCTGTTTCCCGCTCCTGAGAGTAATGGCTCTATGGAGAAGAGATCATATAGTATCCAAGGCATGGTGGTTCAGGAGGTGTATCTGGTAAATCTTGCATGTGGTCTGCTGTTGTGTTTTGTCTGCTGTATCTTTTAGGTCAGTTATCTGCAGAGCCTCTCCTTGCTTGCATTGGGCGGTGTTTGGTAGTTGGCCAGAATGTGGTGAGTTTTAACTAGGTGAGCTCTGGTCTGCTTGTTAAATGAGAGCTGATACTATTTCCAAAAGAACTGAAGCCCTGCAGAACTCTCTGGTGGCCATGGGTTTGTGCTGGTCTTCTATGGGAGGAGCCTGTTGGCCTGGGATTGAGGCAAGCTTGACGGATAAGTGCAGTCCTGCCAGAGAGCAAGTGGTGGGGCTTGGTGTGAGCAGATTAGGCAGGCAGTGTAGACACTGTGCTGCTTCCCACTCACTGAAGCTGAGGGGTGGGGGAGGGGATTGGCACCAGCCAGCTTCTTTGTCCCTGGAGAGGTGTCTCCCTGAATGCTACCTTGAAGGCATGCATTCCAAGGGGAGCAAATAATCTCCCCCATTGTGTGCCTCAGGGGCTCCTCATGTCTGTTGTTGCAAGCCATCTGCCCCTGGGCCGTTTGCCTGCCTTCTCGCCTAGAGTAGGGCAATGCTCTCCAGGCTCTATCCCAGCCAAGCCCTCAGACCTTTAAAACTCCAGTCTTTAAGCCCTGCTGGTTGCAAGAACTCCCTAAAATCAGCCCCTCTCATTTTCCCAGCCCATGGCTTTGGGGAGATGTTCTTGTGCTTTTCCTCATGTGCTCCTCTATCTGTCACCTTTCTCTGTGACCATGGCTCCCTCCTCTCCACAGCATCTGCAATTTGAGATCCTTTTCTCCTCCAAACCATGCCTCCAAACTTCCTAACTTCCTCCATGTGGCCTCTTCTCTTCCTTTAGTTGTGGAGCTTGTTTTGTTAGTCTTCAGGTTGATTTCTGGAGTATTTAGAATGATTTGAGAGTTACCTATCAAATGGGATGAGATGAGTCTACGGTCCTCCTACTCCTCTACCCCCCTTCTTTCCTTCCTCTTAATTAAAACAAAAATTTAAAGGTATTGAGAGTTTATAGCTCTTATCTGCAGTAGGATTATGTCCTTTAGAAATTACTTGGTTATAGCAGGAGTGGAAGAGTGATCAGTGTTCCTTGAAACATAAGAAGCTCCAACTACCCAAGATTATTTGAACTTTTTTGGGCTGGTTACCTAAATGCTTACATGATGCTTAGTTATCTTTTTCCCAAATGTCTGTCAATAAATGGAGCCTGAGAAAGAAAGTCATTCTGAGGCAGTAGCCATGCTGTAGCCACATGCAAATATTTAAGGAACCCAAGAAGGTGCAGTGTATACCCTTGCTATAATTCTAATAATGAAGAACTCTTTAGGAATATGAGCAACGAAGTAGGAGAATTTAATGTTTAAGGGTATTTCTGAATTAAACTCCTTCTCCCCATTCACCTAAATTGGTCAATACTGCATAGAAGGTATGATAAATCTTCCTTACATTAAGATTGGACTGCCATTAAGAATACAATTTGAGCCACATTTTCAGATAGTAGTGATGCTTCTGAGCCCATGATTCATAGCACCTTACTTAGCAATCTCATCGATAATAGAATTTTCAGAACAGATTACTAAACTAGAGGCTGAACACATCGCCACAGGAAAATAAAAAGGATAAACGGGATTGGGGGCTGGGTTGCTCAGTGGGTTAAGCGTCCAACTCTTGATTTTGGCTCAGGTCATCTCAGGGTTTATGGGATCAAGCCCAGCGTCAGACAGATCCTACTTGGGATTGCTCCTCTCTTTCTGCACCCCCCTCCCGGCTCATTCTCTCTCCCCCTCTCTCTTTCCTTCAAAATAAATAAACTTCTTAAAAAGGGAGAAATGGGGCAAAATGAATTAATTTCAAAACTAAGATATTATTAAATACATAGAAAAATAAATGTTTATGGACAAATATAAGTATGTAAACCATCTTGCTCTAAAATGCTTATCGAGTATATAAGCTACCCGACACTCAGGACAGGACTAAGGAAAAGTAGAGATGTGTTCTATCCCACAAAAGGTAACAAAATTTATGCAGTAATGGAAACAATATTTGGAGTTTAAGGGAAGTGTGTGTGTGTGCTCTTGTGTACATGTGCACAAGTTTGTCGTTGAGTGTTTTTAAAGCAAGAATTCCAGTAGAAAGGGTATCTAACTACTGTCATTCTTTTATGTGGCTTCTTCCCTATTCATGTAATTCTAATTCATCAATCCTGCTGAGAAGCTTAAAGAGCAAGGTTTAGTTTCTTCCTGAATATAATTTTCATTTTTATTGTTTAATCCAATATGAATTTTTATTAGACTTGCTGAATTTTAACACTAGTTTCTTTGCAATATCCTAATGAATTTTTGTCACTGTGGGGCACTTTATATTGCTATCAGATTAGTAGGGGAGCACATGTTAGTTATTAGACTTCCTATAAATAATGTATATTCACTTACGTGGTACCAGTCCATACTGAAAATTGTTTCTTAAGGAACATAGAAGTTACCAAGTTAAAGAGTAAGAGAAATCAAGTTGACAAAGAGAGAAGGTGCTGAATTTTCGAGGCTAGGTGAAGAATGTCTGCTAAATGTTAATATTCACTCCTGGTGACTATTTCTATTACACTTTGATATATAAATACTGAACTTTATATTCAAAAGCTAGTCAGTTGGAGAGGATTTTATGAAAACTGTAGTAGAAAGACACTTGGCCAAGCTGCCCAACAACTTAATTCTCTGGGTTTTATTTTATATAAATCAACTAAATGTGGCAAAAATGACAAAGCCCAATGCTGGTCAGAGTTAGAGATTTCTCACTGATCATCGACAAGGTATAAATTATAACTTTATGATGGGAAAATAGTCAAAATAAAGGTAATATCATAAAAAAATTATAAAGTCCTTAAATATAGCAATTCTACCTCTACTAACAAGCATTTCTTTGCTTAACCCAAGGAAATAATTAAAAACATGATGAAGCATTAGATACAAAGACGAATGTCAATTATGGCAAAAGAATCAAATGACAAAAGAATTAAAATTCTTCCATTGTGACTTTTGTTGAGATCAAGGCACTCCACCACCAGGAGGGCCACCTGGATACACATGGTCTGAGGCAGGAGCAGGCAGGGTTGGAGTGTATGGAAGGACATTTGGGCCCTGTCGCATAGCTCTTTGCTCAACTGGAGTTTTTTATTTTGTCTTTGTTGTTGGAAAACATAGGTTAAGTCACTTGTTATTTGGAAAACTATAGAAAAAGGTCACCGCAGTAACTGGTACAAATGGAAATTTATTTCTATAATTTCTTTTGCAGGATTTTGAGTATTTTCAAGATTATGAATAGTAACTTATTTGTGCGTGTTCAAAATGTGTGAAGAAATCATTTTACCAAGTCATTTTACTACAAATGTCAAGTATAAAGATGCATAAAATCGGAAAGCTTATGTAATGTTCTCTTGAACAACTAGCAAATAATTTTCCTCCTGGAGAAAAGTTAGGAATGAACCTAAAAGATTGCACAGAAATCTGATACGTATGCCGTTTTTCTCAAGCCATTGAAAGTTGAATGGTTGTAAACTCAGGGTCATCTGTCTGATAGTAAGCTATGTACATTTTTTGCCTGGAGTTGTGCAATGAGGAAAGCCCTCCACCGACATCTGTTTTGAAGAATCTGTAGCTATTCATTTATTTCATTATCTTTTTAGCAAAACCAGAGCATTTCAGAGCTATTCAAGTCACGGCTTTCAATACATTACCAAGCCATGATTTAAGCTCTGCTACAAGCCCATATATTTGAGGGGGGAGAAAAAAACCAATGGGGAAATCATTGGCTCGGGTTCTCCAGTTGAGATCATGGTTAGAGGTGTGACAGTTGCCAGAAACCTCGGAAAAACATCACATATTCTCACATCACTCCACCCTTCACAAGAAAAAATAAGGCAATATGAGGCTAATATCTTTCCACCTTTCCCAAAAGTCAGGGCGTTAACGGCACTCTGTGTGGACTGGATTGTTAAGTTTTGTGTCCGAATGCACAAAGAAATGGCATAGGTCACAGGTGAGATACAGCATCCTGCAATCCACTGTAAAAATTGATTTTTCACATGGCATTCTCCTTGTACTAAGGTTGACCGTTATTAAACACAAAAATATCCTGACGTGTAACTGCCAAAATACTTATAACCATATCCTTGAGGAAACTGGAGTGCATGATTTCTCTCGAGGTCAAAACTTGAAGTAGAATTAAATATAAAGTCTCTTGCTCCAAGATAATTTAGTTTGTTGCCCTAATTTACTGTGCTGGTTTAACATTTGAATAGACTTTGGAAAATATTCTTCTTCTTCTTCTTATGACTGATTTGGAAGACAGAGGTAGAGAATCAGATTAAACATTATAACCATTGCTTTAAAATACACTCCCGTTCTGCTCTGATGATATCTAATTATTTTATTATTTCTAATAACATAAAAAGTACCCATAAACCACTTCCCAAACCAGTGGCCAAAATTGTTTGATTATTTATTTGTTTGTTTATATTTTTAGAAGCTAATATCTTAAAAGTAAAATACAGCTAACCAGTGACCTCTCACAATGCATAACTCTCACACTCTCTCTACAGGGGTAAATAAATATCATCCCAAATATATATTTGTCTTTTTCTTGCTTTCACTTTTGGAGCAGCTTTATTGAGATATAATTGATACAAAATAAACTGCAAATGTGTTTTTCCAGCTTTACTGAGATGTAATTGGCATAAAACATTGTATAAGTTTACGGTGTACAACATAATGATTTCACATATGTATATACTGTTATACACAATGTAACACAATAAGATTATTTCACATCCATCACTTCCCATAGTAATACTTTTCTCTTGTATTGAGAGCTTTTAGGATCTACTCTCTTAGCAACTTTCAAATAAACGGTGTACTGATGTCTGTGCACCAATGTGTTTGGTCTGTGATCCATTTTGATATACCTTTTCTATGATGTGAAGTACAGACCAAGATTCATTATTAAATTGGGTATCTAGTTGTTCTGGCACCATTTAGAAAAGCTTATTCTTTCTCCCCTGAAATAAATTTGAAATTTTGTCAAAAATCAACTCACCGTATACATTTGGATTCATTTCTGGAACTCTCCATTCTATTCTATTGGTTTATTTGTCTATCCCAGTGACAATACTACGCCTTCGTGATTGGTCTAGTTTTGTAGTCAGACTTGAAATCAGAAAGTCGTTTTGATTCCATTAACATCTTTGCATTTCCACCTGAAACATATAATCAGCCTGTTATTTCCAAAAACAGCCCTGCCAATGCTTTCAATTGGATTGCCCTAACCTATAGAGATCTATTCAGAAGAATTTACAACTTAACACTCTTGAATTCTCCTGCCCACGAACACAGTGCTCCATTTATTTAACTCCATTTATTTACCTCTTTTTGTAAGAGTTTTAAACTTTCTTTTTAAGAAAAATGTTACTGAAGTGTGGTTGACGTACAATATTATAGTAGTTTCAGGTGCATAACGTACTGACTCAACAATTCCTATGTGTTGCCCAGTTGTTCACCATGATAAGTGTACTTACCATCTGTTACCATACAGTGTTATTACAATATTACTAACTTTATTCCTTATGCTGTACTTTTCATTGCCATAGCGCATGGAATTTATAACTGGAAGCTCGTGCATCTTAATTCCCTTCACCTGTTGCGCCTTCACCTTGCTCCACACCTCCCCTTTGGCAACCCCTAGTTTGCTCTCTGTATTTATGAGTCTGTTTCTGTGTTTATTTTGTGTTGTCTTCTTTTGATTTTTAGATTTCACCTATGAGTGAAATCATATGGCATTGGTCTTTCTCTATCTGGTGTATTTTACTTAGTAACCTCTAGATCTATCTATGTTGCCACAAATGGCAAGATTTCATTCTATTTTATAGGCAAGTAATATATTCCATCGTGTATGTGTACATCTACATCTACATCTATATCTATCTATCTATAGATCTCACCTTTTCCTTATCCATTTGTCTACCAATGGACACTTAGATTGCTTCCACGTCATGGCTATTGTAAATAATGCTGCAATGAACATAGAGGTGCGTCTATCTTTTCAAATTAGTGTTTTTGTTTCTTTTGCGTAAATACTCAGTAGCGGAATTACTGGGTCACTTTTAATTTTTTGAGGGTTAGCTTTTAAACTTTCTTAACAATGTTTTGTAACGTTCACACTTTGTTTCCAGACTTCTTCCAAAGTATTTAATATTTTTGTTGTTATTTTAAATGGTGTTTTTTATTCAACTTCCAATTTATTGTTATTACTATTCTTGATCTTAGGGAGAAAGCATTTAGTATTTCTCTGTTATAGATGATGTTAGCTGCAGGGTTTTCATAGATACCTTTTATCAGGTTGGAAACGCTCCCTTATATTTCTAGTTTTCTGAGAGTTTTTATCCAGTGTGGATATTAAATTTTGTAACATGGGTTGTTGTTTTGTTTTTGTTTTTTTTCTTGCATCTATTGCAAAGACCAGATGGATTTTTTTTGAGTCTGTTAATACAGTGAATTATATGGACTTATTGTCCACATGTTAGATCAACCCCATATTTCTGAGATAAACCCCACTTGATGTTACTGTATTATCCTCTCTCTTTGTATCTAATTCCATTTGCAAAAATTTTGTTAAGAATGGATACTATAGTTTTCTCATGACATCTCTCATTTTGCTAATATTATTTCTTCTTTAAATACTTGGTAAAACACAATGTTGGATCGATTTGGGCTTGGAATTTTCTGTGGGAAGGTTTAGCCACATATGCAATTTATCTAATAGATCCAGGGCTATTCAGATTATCTGATTCATCTTGAATGTGCTTTGGTTGTTTGTGTCTTTCAAGATATGTGTCCATTTCCTCCAAATTGTCATGTTTATTTCCATTAAATTATTCAGAATATTCCCTTATTTTAATATTTGTAGAATCTATAGCAATATCAGTTTTCTCATTCCTGATATTGGTAATTTTTATCTTTTTTCCCTGATAAATCTGGCTAGGAATTTACCATTTTTATTTGTCTTCTACAATAGCTTTTGTTTTCTCTTTTTTTTCTATTTCTCTTTTATTGGTTTTATTGATTTTTGCTATCACTTCTGTTTAGGTTCAATTTGCTTCTATTTTTCTATTTATGGAAGCTGGAAACTTAGGTAATTGTCTTGACACCTTTTCTTTTCTAACATAGGCATTTTGTGCTATAAAATTTCCCTTTAATATTGCCTTAGTGGTATTCAACATGTTTTGATATGTTGTGTTTTCATTTTCATTCAGTTCAAAGTACTTTTAGCTTTTCATATCTTCTTTGGCCCATGACTTATTTAGAGCCATATTCTTCAGTTTCCAGTTATTTAGGGAATGTTTCGGTATCTTTTTGTTATTTATTTCTGATACAATTCCATTGTCTTTGGAGAAAATACTTTGTATGACTTGAATCATGTTAGATATTTTGAGATTGGTTTTGTGACCCAGAATATTATCTTTAAGATAAATATTCAGTGTTCATTTGAAAATAATGTGCACTTTTTGTAGTTAGGTAGAATATTCTATAATAATCTATAATCTATTGAAATTTCTGATCACATTTTCAGATGTGTCTATTTCTTCTTGCATTTCCATCAGCTTTTGCTTTATATATTTTGAAGGTTTATTATTAGTTTTATAAGCATTTAGAATTTTTATGCCTTCCTTTTTTAAAAATTTTTTTCAATGTTTATTTATTTTTGAGACAGAGAGAGACAGAGCGTGAGCAGGGGAGGGGCAGAGAGGGAAGGAGACAGAGAATCAGAAGCAGGCTCCAGGCTCTGAGCTGTCAGTACAGAGCCCGACATGGGTTTCAAACTTACAGACCACGAGATCATGACCCGAGCTGAAGTCGGTCACTCAACCAACTGGGCCACCCTGGCGCCCCCTTTTTTTAATGTTTATTTATTTTTGAGAGACAGAGAGACAGAGAGAGAGAGAGCACGAGGCAGGAAAAGCAGAGATAAGGGGAGACACAGAATCCGAGGCAGGCTCCAGACTGTGAGCTGTCAGCACAAAGCCTGAAGCAGAGCTCAAACCCATAAGCCAGGAGATCACGACCTGAGTTAAAGTTGGATGCTTAACTGACTGAGCCACCCAGGTTCCCCTAGAATTTTTGTCTTCTTGATGAACTGACCCCTTGATCTTTAAGAAATAAACTTCTTTGATAATATTCTTTTTTTTAAATGAAATCCACTTTGTTTGATGTTGATATAGCCCTTCCAGCTTCCTTTGATTAAAATTAGGATGGCGTATATTTTTTCATTTTTAAACGTTAGCTCATTTGTCTTTAATTTAAACTGTGCTTCTTATACGCACCATGTGTTGGGGTCACTAAATTATCTAATCTGACAATATCTTCCTTCTAACTGGGATAATCATACCATTTGCTTTTTATTTAATTTGAATACAATGGTTTTTAATTAAACTTTTTATTTTGAGGTATTGTAGAGTTACATTCACTTATAAGAAATAATATAGGGAAATACTCATGCCCTTTACTAAATTTCCTCCAGCAGAATCACCTTGCAAAATTATGACTTGATATCACAACCAAGATATGATACCAGTATACTTAATATACACAACATTTCCATAAGCACAAAGAAGTTCCTTCATACCTTTTACAGCCCCAACCACTTTCCTTCCACCTCTTCCTGAACCACTGCCAACCACGTACCTATCTGTTCTTTTCTCTAATTCCATTATTTCAAGATTGTTGTATAAATTCAACTGCATGTTATCTTTTGGGACTGGCTTTTTTTTTGCAACCCAATTATTTGGAAATTCATCTATGCCATTGTCTCAATCAATAGTCCATTCATTATTACTGTTTCATGACATTCCATAGCAGAGTTGTAGTACAGTTTGTGTAACTATTCACTCATCGAGGACATCTGGTTTATTTCCAGTTACTAATAAAGAGTGGCTTCCAGACAGCAATGTATGAGTGATCCAGTTTCTATGCACCTCTGTTAGCAGTTGATGTTGTGACTATGTTTTATTTTAGCTAGTGTGATATTTGTGTAGGGAGAGCTCACTGTGGTTTTAATTTGCATTTCCCGAATAAGTAATGATGTTGAACATTTTATCGTGTGTTTATTTGTCACCTGTACGTCTTTTTTTTTAGTTATGTCTTTTCAAATCTTTTCAGTTTGATTTGATTTGATGGTGAAATCACTATTAGTTTCTTTTGCCAAGAGTTTATTTGGATTGTCTTATTTTACAATTGAGTTTTAGGAGATCTTTATATATTGTAGCTAGTGGTGTCAACATACACATAATTTGAAAATATTTCTTCTCACTCTGTTCCCTTCGTTTTGATCTTCTTCATGGTCTTTGCAGAGAAAAAAAATTTTCAATTGTGATGAGTTCCAGTTGATCTTTTTTTTTTCTCTTTTATGGATCGTGCTTTTTATGTCATGTCTAAGAATTCCTTGCCTAACCCAAGATCCTGAAGATTATCTCCTGTATTTTTTTTTGAAAAGTTTTGTAGTTTTACATATTACATTTACTTCTATATCCATTTTGAGCTAATCTTTGTAAGGTGTCATTTTTTGCCTGTGAATGTACAACTGCTCTAGGACCATTTATTAAAAAGACAATATATCCTCCAATGAATTACTTTTGTCTCTTTGTCAAAAATCAGTTGGACATCTTTGTGTGAATTTCGTGGGTTTTCTATTCAGTTCTATTTGTCTATGTAGAGATCCTTCTGCCAATATTATGCTATCTTTACAAGTATGTGTACATAACAAGTCATAAAATTGAATAGACTGGTTCCTCCCACTGGTTCTTCTGTTTCAAAATTATTTTAACTATTTTAATTCCTTTGCCTTTTCATATAAATTTTAGAATAACATTGTTTATATGTATAAAATATCATGTTGATATTTGACAGAAATTATGTTAAATCTGTATATTGACTTGAGAGCGATTGACATCTTTACTATGTTGAGACCTTTAATCCATGAATGTAGTACATCTCTCTACATCTTCAAACACTTTCAGAAATGTTTGTAATTTTTAGCATGCAGGTCCTGCACATATTTTATTAGATGTGCCACTAAATATTGCATTGTTGAGTGATTATATATGGTACTGTATTATTAATTTTGGTGTCCATGTGGTTATTCTTAGTGCTATAGAAATACAATTGATTTATGTATAGATATACAGTAGACGATCTAGCTTAGTACATCTTCTATGAACACTTGAAAATAAACTGTATTCTGCAGTTTGGAGAAATGTCTGTAAATTTTGATTAGATAAAGTTAGATGATGGTATTATTGATTTCTTCTATATCTTTGCAGAATTTCTGTCTGGATGCATAAGAGGGAGAAGTGCTGAAAAATCTGACTATATTTATGAACTTGGCTATTATTTTATTTCTATCAGTCAGTTTTTGCTTTACATATTCTGCAACTGTGGCTGCATGCACATTAAACATTTCTATATGCTTTTTAGTGGTTTGTTTATTTATCATAGTATAATGTCTCCCTTTGTCTCTAGTGAACTTCTGTGCTCTGAACTTTACCTTATATTAATATGAATACTCCTGCTTTCCTTTGACTAGTGTCTGCCTGACATATCTTTTTCCATTCTTTTACTTTCAAACCACCTATGTCATTATATTTTAGGTGAGCCTTTTGCAAATAGCATATAGTTGGCTCATGTTTTTTATTCCATCCTGCCAATGTTGGTCTATTTATTGATGCATCTAGGTCATTTGCATGTAATGTAATTATTGATATGTCAGGGCTTAAGTCTGCCATTTTGTTTTTACTTTTCTTTTCTCTTTATTTTCTCTATTTTTTTGTTTCTCTGTTTCTTTTTTTCTGCCTTATCAGTTACTTGAACATTGTTTAGAGTTCTACTTTGATTTATTTATAGTGTTTTTCGATATATATGTCCACATACCTATTTTTAGTGGTGGGCTATGGGTGTTAAGTTACATATACGTAACCTATCCTAATCTACTTGTACAATCACTTTACCAGTTTGAGTGAAGGTAGTAACCTTGCTTTCTTTCATGTCCCTTTACGATTTTCTTAAATATTTTCACTACATATGGTTAGAATTGTATCAGACAGTGCTATATGTGCTTAAGTTGTAAACCATAATTTTTGGATTACTTGAGAATGAGAACATATTGCATTTATCCATAGTTTCACTCTTCTTGTTGCCGCTTCTTCTTTCCTGTTGTTACAAAATTCCTTTTTAATCATTACTTTCTGTTTAGAAAACTTCATTTAGTCACTATTTTTAGGGTTCAGATGCTGTTGACGAATTCACTTATTTTTATTCACCTGAGAATATTTTACTTTCTGCCTTATTCTTAAAGAATATTTGCATCAGATAAAGGGATGTTGGTTGACAGATTTTTCTTTTAGCATTTCAAAACCATTGTGTCGCTTTCTTCTGGACTCCATTGTTTTCTGATGAATAATCTTCCTGAATTCTAATTGTTTTGCCTCATTGGTAAAGCTTTCCACTTTCAATATTTTTTTTGTCTTTAGTTTTCAGATGTTTGATTATGATGTGCTTTGATGTGCAATTCTTTAGATTTTCTTTTGGGATTCCTTAAGCTTCTTGAATTTCTAAGTTTATGTATTTTGCTACATTTGAGACATTTTCAACCATTATTACCTGTAGTATTTTTTAATCCCCACCTCCCTACCCCAGACACCACCCATCTTTCTCCTGTCCTTTTGGGACTCTGGTGACACAAATGTTACATTTTTTTGTTGTTGTAATATTCTCACAAGTCCTTGAGGCTCTGTTTTTTGTTTATTTGGTTTTTGGTCAGAAAAAATTCTCACCGTTGTTTAGATGGGTAATCTCTATTGTTGTATTTTTCAGTTTACAGATTCCTTCTTCTCTCCTCTCTATTCTGCTAGTGATCTACTGAGTTTTTCATTTTGATTTTCACATTTTTCTGTTCTAAAATTTCCATTTGGTTCTTATTTATATCCTAATTTCTGTGCCAAGACTTTTATTTCCATTTGTTTTAGGAGTTGAAGTACATTAGAGTGGCTGCTTCAAAATATCAGATAATTCCAACACTCTCTTATTTCAATGCTGATGTCTATTGTTTCTTTTCAAGCCACTCGAGATCTTGCAGGTTCTTAGTATGACAAGTGATTTTCAATCAAAACCTAGATATTTATGTGTAATTTAATGATGCTCTGAATGTGATTTAAACCTGCTATTGTAGCTGGTTTCCTCTAACACTGTTCCAGCAGGGGATCGGAGGTTATCACCTTGTTTCTGCCACTTGAGGATAGGATTCCAGGTTCTCAGCTCAGCCTCTATTGACATCTGAGAAATGGAAGTTCCTCCTTATCATTGAGTGAGAATGGGAGTCACAGCTTCCCACTAGACTCCCTTGATGCTACTTTAGCTGGGAGGAATAGCAGTGCCTGGTTATTACTCCCACTGTCACGTGGTCTCTACTGATACCACATAAGAATTAGCCTTGTTACTGCTAGGTATTGGGCAAATCCTGACACTCTCTTAGGCCTCCCCTGACAGAAAGCCAGCAGGAAAGATGAAATACTTCATACTTACAGGTAGCGGTAAGAGTTCAAGCTTCCAAGTGTTCTCTACTGTCACCTGAAGGAGGGGGCAAGTCCCAGCTCCTCACTGGCACTTCTCTAACACTATTCTGGCAGCAGTGTTGGAGTGCTGCCCCATCACAGCCAACACGGATGGAAGTCTGGATGCCCCACTCAACTTCGCTGGTGTGAGTAGGGAAGGGGCCATATTTTTCCGTCGTGTTTGATTGGAATAAAGCAGTTATCGTCTCAAAGTTTTCTGCCTTAATCAACTGCCCATTTTCTGGTGCTTTGATGAGAGATTGTGAGCTTCTGAGGAGTTTACATTTCTGCATGCAATGACATTTCAAGATTGCCAGCTCCTTCGGTTCCAAGTCTGGCACATAGAAGGCCAAAATAAAATAAATAAATTTAAAAAATATACAAAAACAGGAAACTCAGATGATGTCAGTCTTCATATCTTGAGGACCCCATCTGGTTTTCTTACTTCCCACTTTCTAGAGTCCTCTTATATTTGTTCTAAATACAATGTCCAGAGTTTTTAGTTGTACTTAGTGAGAGGACTAAGAATAAGTACCCTAATCCATTTTCCAGGGAGCAAAAGTCCTAGGTCCACTTATTTTTAAGGTTATTATTCATGTATTTGGGTTAAAATCTGCCATCTACATTTTTTTTTCATATCCCATGTGTCCTTTGTTCTTTTTTCTCTTGTCTGCCTCCTTTTGAATTAACTGTGTATATTTTATGATTCTCATTAAGTTGCTTTTTAAAAATTTTATTAATTATAATTTTTCTTATGTCATTTTAGGGCATACCTTACAGTAACCTAACCTATTGTCTAACCTCAAGTGATAATATAATATTTTAAAAATACTTTAAGAACTTTACAATAATATACTTCCATTTTCTCCCTTTCTAATCTTTGGGCTATTGTTTTCACATAATTTAATACTCTGTATGTCATAAATCTGACAGTAGAGTTCATTATTTTTCCTTTAAACAGTCATTTACCTTTTAATGAATTTTATATGTCACATGCTCAAAAAGCATGTGAAATTCGGTCATAATATTTGCTTTAGTGTCCTGGTCTATTAATCAGTGTCATTTCTGGGTCAATTTCAGTTGGTTAGGGATTTTTGTTTTTTGGTTTTTTGTGTGTGTGTTTTCCTACATCTTTACATGTCTTTAATTAGATATCAGACATTTTGAATTTTACATTATTGAGTGCAGTATAGATTCACATTTTACAAATATTATTGAGTTTGTTTAGAGACATGCTTAAGTTATTTGTAAATAGTTTGATCTTTTTGGGTTTTGTTTTTAAGTGTTGCTAACTGTTCACAGAGCTCCATTTCCTAACGTTTATTTTTCTCCATTCGTGAGGCAAGAGGCTTCAGGGTGTTAGAACTAATGTCCCCTAAGTTATAAGATTTTCCATTCTGGCAGGTTTGGCACTTTTTCCTCTAATTCTTTCAGGTAAGTCTTTTTCTGAGCTTGGGTAGTTTTCTCACATGCATGTTATGATCAGTTCTTGACGGAATACTCAAAGGAGATCCCTGGAATTCTCTCTCTGGGCATCTCTCTTCTCTACTGTGTTCTGCTCTATGACATTGAGACTTCTTGGCTTCAGTATACTCCCACATCCACCTGTTCAACTCAGGGAAATGCCTAGGCTCTGAGTTTTTCCTTTGTACACCACGCTTAGAAACTGAGAGGGCTTTAAGGACAGTTGTAGTGCTCACTTTGTTTTCCATCTCTGATACTCAACATTTTAATGTCATTATATATTTGTATTTGTTATTGTTGCTGTTATTTTTGGACAGAAGGTGAATCTATTGTTTGTTTTTTCATCTTGACTTAAAATTTCTTGCTTTCCTTTTATATATTTTCTCTTTTAAATAATGTCCTCACATATGCCTAAAGAGTATATATAACCATGTTAGAAGTTTTTTTTAATTTATTTTGAGAAAGAGAGCAAGTATGAGCAGGGGAGGGACAGAAAGAGAAGAGAAGAAGGAAGGAAGAAGAGAAGGAAGGAAGAGAGAGAATCTCAAGCAGGGGCTCGACATCATGAACTGTGAGATTATGAATTTAGCCCAAATCAAGAGTCAGTCGCTTAAAGGACTGAGCTACCCAGGCATCCCTAGAAGTTGATTTTTAACTTTATAAGAAGTATCTTATTGTAAATATTTTCACACTCTTATTTTTCACTTAATTTCATATTGCTAAAATTAATTTATGTCATTGAATTTTATGTGTTTTGACTATGGCATAATACTCCACTGTTTTAATATTTTTAACTGATTCATATAAATTTCTTTTGATTGACATTTGGTGTTTGTGGGGGATAATCTTAGGGATTACCCAGGCTTACACCAATGGGTTAACAAGGCATAAAGAATTACAAAGCCATAAAATGCTGACACCCGAGTTTGGGTAAACCAGATTGGCACCCCAAGAATAGGGTGGTGCAAAGGCACCCTGAGAATAGGTAGGCACAAAGGTGCCAGGAATAGGGAGGTGCAAAGGCACCCCAAAATAGAGAGGGGGTGCAGAGTCCCCAGAATTGAGAGGGAGGGGCAAACGCCTAAAATAGGAATGGTGCAAAGGCCCCCAATACACAGGTATATGAAATAAACAATATTAGAAATTCAGGGAGGAAGACCCCCAATTTAGTACTATGGCAGAAAAGCTGCTTTCACAGGAGGATAGGGACAAGTTAGGTAAATTGGTGAATTGGACTATGGACCGCTGCGCTGCAGGCAAAGCAGCCCAGAGTGGAGATGGTTAACAAAAGAAAAGGTGCCTTGTTAATTTCCCCATCTGTCTCATCCCCTAAACTAGCTAAGGTAAAACAGAGGTGCTGCCTCATGTCCACTGTAAACAACCTTCCTCCCGACTGCCGGCACCCGGATTTTGTTTTGTATTAACCCAAACCCCAAACACTGTATATCTTCAAGACCCCCTTTCCCTTACATCCACAGGTTAATGTTCACAGATTCATTGTCCCTTTGTGCACATCCATCGGCATGTTTGTAAGCCTTGTGATCCTAATAAAAACAGGGCAAGGACCCTTATTCAGGGGTCTTGCCTTTTCCCAGACATTAGCCATCTCTCTTTCAATCCTGCGTCCCTTTTTTTTGCTAGACAAGAGAGAACTTTAGACCCAGAGTCTATGACAGGTATTTATTTCTATTTTGAGAATTACTTTTCTGAAATGTTTATAAATATTTCCTGCTATGCATATGCAAGATGTTCTTTTATACGCATGCCTAAAAATTAAAGTGCCTGTAGAGTACATGCGTCTTTAGATGTGGGAGATAATGTCAGTTACATTCCAAAGTGAGTGCAAAGCTTTACACTTCCAATAGCAAGTGTAAGAGATCTCATGGACACACATCTCCAGCATTTTGTGTTGTCACACTTTTTAATTTTTAGCAAATGAAATGGCATTACATTTTGGTTTTGATTTACATTTCACTGACTTATAGAAGGATCAACTTACTAAACATATTTTCTATTCTTTATTTCTCAAATTATTTTTGTTTTTAAATGTCTCAGT